>NC_053034.1:13594861-13904747 GCF_016746235.2 Drosophila teissieri
CGAGTCTCAGGTAATAAAGCTGCAGAGAATTAAAACTGAATAATCGGATGAAAGGGAAAATCGGTGATGGGGATTTCCGCAAGTGTACACGTATATCGTTTGCCGTTGCTCCGCCAATTGCTTACAGCATCCATGTATCTGTATCTGTATCTGTAACTGTATCTGTATCTATATATCTGTAAATGTGTATTCCCCAATTGTGAGTGCGTGTGTTTGTGTGTGTATCTTGCTTTTTTACTAATTTTATTAACGACATGTAAATTAAATCAAATCCGCTTGTTTGACCATCGTTATGCGCCCTCTCGCTGTCCACCGCTGTCCACGTCCCTTTCACGCAGGGTTGTCAAAAATATGAAAAACGCATAGTTTCCAGTTGTAATTTGCCTTAAAGAAAGTACAGAGTGGGTAAGAATACATACATATTAATTAAAATAACTATTCAGTAACTAATTACATTTCACTGCCTTATATTGAACTAAAGTCTAAGGATAAGCATTTTCTGAATACTTTACATTCCTTGCATTTCACATTAAATGATAAGCTCTTGAAGTTCGAGTGGCACCGTATTATTCACTTATATGCGCTGCTATTTGGTTAAAAAATTGACAAATTGCTATTATACATTGTTTTTTTTTAAATAAATGACAAATTTCGACAACCCTTTCTTTAATCCAAGTTTCGGTGACAATCTCGTAGCATCCCAAGCCATTTGTCAAGCCCAATTAATTATAATTATGGCCTGAATAAATCGACGCAAATGGCATTTCATTTATTCTAAATTTGGTTGTTTCTACATTTTCCGTGGCGGTTTTCTCTCTCTCTAGTGCAAAATGAGATCCGTGTTTTTCGCTATTGTTTGATTGCCCAAATTAGTGGTACGTTTATCATTATTTTGATCGCTGACGAATAGAGATACGTACCCGTAAAAAACATATATATATAATACTACAAGCCCCGCATTTCAATTGTTGATTACAACATACATATGTATACATTATACATTCTGTATAATAAGCCCTTAGATTACTTACAGTAAAGTAATGGGTACCCGATAGTCGACTTCCGTTTTTCAATCAATTTTTGTTTTGCTAGTTTGTTTCTGTGTTTTTTTTATTGGTCCGGAACTTCCGCGAATTGCAAACAGGTTCACAAAGTATGTTTTTATTCGCGTCTATATGTGATTAAACATGTTGAGTATATATTAAATAGTAGTAAAAAGTAACATGATTAATGGAAACATTGAAATTGTTTTCTGTGCATAATGTATTTGGTCCCAGCTTGCGTTCGTGTGTCTAAATATTTTAGCGGCGGCTAATTTTACCATTGAATTGTGCATAAATAAATCCGAGAAGAAAAGTTTTCCTCTTCTTTTTCTGCCAGCTAATTGTATTTAATTATTTCCAATTTAGTGCCCCCGACTAAGGCAGAACTTTGTTTATTGTGTCACGGGCAGACTCCGTAGCCGCCGTAACTATCTTCGTATCTTTGTATCCGTATCCGTGTGCTGGCGTATCTGCGATGCCACACTCGTATTTCTAATATCTAATTGTATCTGTCATAGACATGCAATTAATAACGTAAATGGGTAATTTGGAGCGCCATCGCTTGTTCGATTCGCTTGTGTGAAAAGTTTTGTTAACCAGCCGGAAATGAGCAAAGCCAAGTTGGCGACCCAAAAAAAAAAATAAATCAAAAAACTCAGACAGAGATTACAAAATTAAATAATAGCACAATGGCTCGTTTGGGCACTCGCCAAATATTTGCTAATTCACCGTGATTTTCAACGTGGGAAGAGTTGAAAGTGTAAACCCCATTGATAGGGGAAAATATCAACTTTTTTTATTGCATATGTAGGTAATATTAAGTATCTTGATAATTGGTTTTCCTGGAACGGTACAAAATTATATGTTATACTTTAATATTCACGCACTAATGATTTTACCAACTAATAGAACGGGGGTTTATACACTTGTCATTATTACATCAACTTTTTGATTTCATCACACAAATTATTAATACCAATTAGAAACTATTACCTGAAATGTGTTTACTGGTGACCTTGTATTGCCATGCTTGCCAGTGTCCACTTGCATATGGTCAGCTATGTGAAAGCTTCCTGAAGTTGCACCTCCCTCAAAAACCATCGATTTGGCTATTTCGTATGCATACGTGGCTACACCCACTGCCAAAGTCGGCGAGTTGGTGGCCAAATTGCTGACGTGACCGATCGCCGGCCCAAAATGACCTCAGTACCGCTTCTTCCTGCTCCGCGCCCTCAAAATTTTATGTATTGGGGTTCAACGCATGTCTGAAATGAATGGCATTGGATTAGCGTAGAAAATAGAGAAATTACAGAAGTTACAGAGAAGTTCAGAAAGTGCAGTTCAGCAAATGTGGAAGCTCGAGGTCTGACAATGTCAAGAGCTTTCCAATGACACTTCTTCAAGATTTATGAGCCATAAGTTAAGATTTAAGATGTAGAGTCGGTAAGAGTAAGGCATTTAAAGTGAATTAGTGAACATGGCGTGGCCGAACAATTGGGCATACTAAATACGACGTTAGAACTACAAAGTAGTGCTAAATATTAATCATTTGCAATGATTTATGTCACTACAAAATGTAAACTATATTAATCATTTACAATGATTTATGCCACTACAAAATGTAAACTATTTCTGAGAAAAATTAAAATAAAGATCTGTTTGTTTGGCCAAATCGATTTAGGTTAACTGAGTTTTCGGTCATTTTTATCCCAACAATAGATGAGACAATGAACTACAGGGAAAACGAATGCAATTACTCAGTGGCTACTACTATTCATCGCGGATTTGTTTATGGCACCCGATCATTGACTCGAAGCTGCCGTGTACTTTGGATATCTGAATCCAAGTGTGGACATCGCTCGCTGTAGCTTTCTATGTGCCATTTTGTGTTTTTTTTTCGTTTTTAGACTGCGTCATCGCCTGACGGAAGTTGGAGATTAAAACGGTCAGTGGTGCACTTTATGACCAAGATGCTTGGGTGTGTGTGTGGGGTTTGTGTGTGTGTGGGATTGTGTGTGTGTGTGTGTGATCACCTGTCAAGGTCAATTAGCTTTTGCCTAATTTTGGGTAATTTTAATTCGTCGCGACGATTCAACTAAAGCGCTTGAAATTGCCGTTTTAACTGTCTACATAAGCTGGCAAATAGAATTGGCCACATTTGTTTTGCCAAATAAATAAATTGTTAATTTTCCATTTATTAATATCAAACAGTGTTAAAATTTATAAACGCTTCAGCTGTTCTCAGAATAATTTCTTGTAAACTAAGCTGCAGTTTAGGAATTTTAGTTAAATATTAGTTTAGGCACTTGTTGATCTCCACAATCTTGAGCTAGACTTTATGTATTTTCGTTTAATTGTTTTAAATGCCCATCGTTGATTTTTGCAGCCCAAGTATACAGTGCTTATGTCTGTTTAGCCATAATCTTGGCGGGTTCTTGTAACATTCACCGCGATAAGGTTAATGCGCTGGCACGTGAAGTTGAATTGACATATAGATGGGTATACATATGCTTTAAGCCAAAATGTGGCAACAATTGTGTAAACACTTTTAGCGAACAAAAACAAATGCACTAAGCAAAACAATTAAAAGCTACAACGCCACAGAGAAAACAAAAAATGCCAAGTGTGAAAAATGAAAACGTTGTCGTCGTCGTCGTCGTTGTTGTCTGGGATTTCCAAATCAAATATCTCAAGATAAAGTTGCAGACCCGGGGACTCCATGCCTACAGATCAGAGTTCCACTAATTACACTTTGCAATTGAATTGGCATGACACGCAGAATGATGTTTTGCTGCTGATTTGCTGGGCTTTCCTACCAATGTGCTTCATTAGCGACCTACAAGCGGATGCTGTGAAATCAGAATGGGAGTCCCCTCCCCAAGAAAAGCAGAGCAGCGGCTCCGATAACAGATACCCCTCATTTATGATAACACAGACACAGCCTTCAAAAATCGCATGTTGACGCCCTACTTCGCTTGACTTTGACTCCACGAAAGGCAGTAGTCAGTAGTCAATCCAAAAAAACGCTGACACGGAAAACGGGGCGAAATGAAAAGCATTTAAGTTGACTGGAAACACTCGTCATTTCATTCAACTCAAATAATTTACTTAATCAAAAAGTCCAAGGTGAAATGCCAACGGATAAGCCAAGTAATTACATTTTTAAATGAGAAGATCTTACATTTTTGAAAGACACCAATTGTGATCATAAAACCATATACAAGATTGGCGGTGCAAATAAACTTGGTAATGGACCTATCATTAAATTTATCAATTTTGTGTTTACGGCCATTCGTTTTAGATAACAACAGCAAATTTATCTTCAAGGGGAAGCAGTACTAAATAACTCTCAAAAAACTCAAAAGGTTAAATTAAGCATTAAATGGTTGATTAACTTTGGCATGCTTAAGAAAATAAAAACAAATAAAGATACAGATACAAATATAATAAATTTTTATAACGAAGAATAAGAACCTTTAGGAATAATTATTTATCCACGTGTTCGAAAGTGTGTGTAAATGGTTTCACTTCCATTTATTTATTTTATTGAAGATATAAATATATTCTCCCAAGTTATGTAAGTAGTTGTAAGTAGTTGAAATCTAAAGAGCCTGTGCATCCCACACAAATGAGTTCAGTAACTTTCGTGGCTATAATTGTTTATAATGAAAATTTGCATTGCATGTTGCTAAAAGTAATTGGCTATATTTATCTCTCACTTCCAGTACTATAATATAATTAGAAACTTGTTAGTACTTTAAAGGAAAACGCTTTAATCAAATAGCATAAAAGAAGCCATAGAGCCAATAAAAGAAGCCAAATAAGCTAATAAAATATATTACTATATTAATTTTAAAATAGCTTTCACTCTGATCAATTAAATTCAAATTTTCGTATTCCTTCCGTATTATTCTATATTTATTCTTGTTCTTTTTCGGCAGGATGTCACCCAAGGACGGCAGCCTGGGCGATCCCAAGTTCGCCAAGTACACGGTGAACCATGAGCCACCTCCTCCGGCGACGACGACACTGACCACCAACACCACCACCACCGCCACTGGTGTGGAGAAGAAGATGGCCAAGGAGAAGGACAATGGCACAACGACCCCGCCGGCGAAACGAACGTGGCGCGAGAAGATCCGCCTGGTGGCCAACAATGTCACCGTGGAACCGATCCTGGCCGCCTACATCATGCCCAGCGTGCTCTCCAACCTGGCCACCCAGAATCTCAACCTGGAGAAGGCCTGTCGGGTGAACATGGCCTACGGCGATGAGGTGTGCGATGCCCTCACCCGCCGCCAAACAGCCAACTACACACTGTAGGTCATGACTTTATATATATAATTTAATTATATATCTTTAATAATTAACAAATTATTTGCCATGTGCCCAAAGTTATGCAGTGTTTAATGTTGTTCTGAGATTGAATACTGTTCTTTGATGTTTGCTTTTGGGCTCCAGTTTAGATTTTCTATTAATCAGAATTATTACTATTCTTTAATAATAATTATACAAAATGATATAGCAAATCAATAGCAGTATTATTTAAATTTTAAATATTTTTAAAATTAAATGCATTTTACCTAGTTTTATGTGCAGATTTAATACCAATTTGTTGCTTTTTCTAGGGAGGAGGAGACAGTGCAGCAGATGGTGGCGCGCATGGCCGCCTGGAAGACGGTGATCCAGTCCCTGTTCCCCTGCCTGCTGATCCTCTTCTGGGGCTCCTGGAGCGATCGCCATCGCCGGCGGAAGCCCTGCATCCTCATCCCGGTGGTGGGCGAGTTCCTGGGCGTCGTCGGCCTGATGCTGTGCGTCTACTTCGAGCAGGCGCCCATGGAGGCGGCCGCCCTCACGGAGGCCATCTTCCCCTCCCTCAGCGGCGGCTGGTTCACCATGTTGATGGGCGTCTTTAGCTATATAGCGGACATAACCACGGAGGAGGATCGCACGCTGAGGATTGGCATCCTCAATGTTTGCTTCTCCGTGGGTGTGCCCATTGGCATGGCCTTCAGTGGAGTGCTGCTCAAGTGAGTTACTATTACTGACTACTATTATATATATATATAACAATATATATTCACAGGCAAATTGGATTCTACGGCGTATTCTCGATCTCGGCCGCCTTCTACGTGATAGCCTTCGTCTACGGCTTCTTCTTCCTGGAGGAGCCGCAATCCCGGCCGGAGAAAAGTCCGGAGCAGAAGAGCCTGCTGGCCGACTTCTTTGACAAGGAGCACGTGGTGCAGACCTTCCGGGTGGCCTTCAAGAAGGGCGAGAACCAGCGCCGCAAACGCGTCATCCTGCTGATGATCGTGGTGATGGTCATCATTGGTCCGCTTCACGGCGAGATGGCAGTCACGTATCTGTTCACCCGATTCCGCTTCAATTGGTCGGAGGTGGAGTTCAGTTTCTTCTCGACCTATGCCATGTTCACTGGTCTCATCGGTGTGATTTTCTGCGTGGGCATACTCTCGCACAAGCTGAACATCGATGATGCACTGGTCGGCGTACTGTCCAGCACCTCGAAGATCCTGTCGTCCTTTGTCTACGCCTTTGCCACCCTGCCGTGGCATATGTACCTGGGCGGACTGGTGGAGATTTTCAATGGCACGGCCTTCATAGCCATGCGATCGATAGCCACCAAATTGGTGTCCAAGGACGAGCTGGGCAAGGTGAACTCGTTGTTCGGCGTGGCCGAGGCCCTAATGCCCATGGTATTCGCTCCCATGTACACCACCCTGTATGCAGCCACGTTGCGAGTCCTGCCAGGCGCCTTCTTCCTGCTCGGCGGCGGTCTTACCCTCTTCTCCGTCTTCATATTCCTGTAAGTCCAAGCGTATTCCTCGGGAAGTCTATGTAATAGCACTGTGCTCTTTTCCTCAGCTGGATGTACCGCTTCCAGGTTCGCCAGCGCCGGAAACTGGCCTCCTCGGATGCGGAACGTGCCTCCGTGAAGGATGCCAATGGCAATATCAATGCTATCGAAGCCCTGGTGCTGGCCAGCGAGGCCAAGGGTCAGATGAACGGCATCATCGCCAATGTGATACACGAGTCCTTGGAGCACGCCGATCATGCAGCGACACCAACCACAAACAACACACAATCCACAGCCGAGCGCGGCATCGAGAACCATGGATTCGTCCAGGAGGAGAAGGTCAAG
Source organism: Drosophila teissieri (assembly GCF_016746235.2). Classification (NCBI taxonomy): domain Eukaryota; kingdom Metazoa; phylum Arthropoda; class Insecta; order Diptera; family Drosophilidae; genus Drosophila; species Drosophila teissieri. Next base: position 13,602,068 of record NC_053034.1, read on the forward strand.
GATCGGGATTGTTGATGATGTTGGGCGAGATGAGCAGGGGATCCAAGTATTATCCCATCCTCATGTACATACTCACATTCCGTTGAGGAAATTGAAGATCGGGAATCGTTGGAATAACCGGGAAGAGATGAGAACTCTTTTTTTCGGAAAATCGAATCGATAAATATTATTGATTTAATTTAAACTGAAATTCCTGAAGAAGAACTTTACACTCGTCTGCATTTCCCTTTTAATCTCGAACATTAACCTGTTTCCATTCCTATTCACCTAAACAATGTGTACAATTACAAATATTATTATTTTTTTTATTTAGCCATAAGTTCCGAAATGTATTTTCGTTTTCGTTGTAATTATCGTACCTTACTTCCCCATTTGTTATTATTATGATTTCCTTTTTTTGCCTAGCTGTAAGCAGTGTTAAGATGAATTTAATAAATTTAACAGTGTCCAAAAATGGCGACTTGTGTGGGAGGCTAAAGTGCAAAGGGCATTTGGCCATATTCACTAGTCAACAAAATAGAATGTAAGGAATAATCATGCTCATTCTGTTACACAATACAAGATGAAAAATGCCTGCTATCATTTTACTGCACTAATCCTATTTGCCATAAATTTATACAACTATTCCACACATGTTATTCCTACCGATAATAATTGCTGATTGCTGATACTTTGTTAACTAGTGTTTTTAGGCAGCGTAATCAGTGTCGCCGGCAAACAATTACACACACAAATGAACTAGTTGGCGGGTTAAATGGAGTCCTGGCCGCGAGCCTATCGCCATTTTCCGGCACGTAAAACAGGATGCCAGGAGTCGAGGAATCCAGAAGTCCGCTGCACAAAGCGCACAGGACGCTGGACGCAGGACGCAGGACGAAGGACGAAGGATATCTGACTGCGGACACGCGGCACTGAACAATTGGTTTGCTCATGTCGCTGATAATTGTCGATTATAGCGCACAAAACGGATGCGTTTTGTATCTGCCTCATGCGGTATCTACACTCATACATACATACGTATGTACATACGTATGCATGCAGCTATTGTTGCTCTTTTTGCGGCATCCCCAACGACATGTGCAACTTGCGAGTGCATTAGCTGACTGTATAATTACGACGAGGCAGGAATTTCTATTGTAGCTGGCACACTTCGAAACAGGGAACTTCAATGATTCGAAAAAGTCTTTAAAAAGTGGGAATAAAAACAGAGGAAGTAGAAAAATCAACTCAGTATATGACCGACCATATCCATATCGATATAAATATTCCGATTCCATGGATATTCCCTATGAAATGTGTAGTGTATTTAGGGGTCGCTCATGCTTCATGCAAACCATTGCCATTCGGCACATTATTGCTGGTCCGGCATTTTTGTTTTGGCAACTGCACGTGTCACGTATTGCACTTGACAGGACTTTCGGTGGGCGTGGCAGGCAGGTGGGCGGCGGCAGGTTTTAACTGCGGCTGGCATCAGCATTTAGTATCGTCGCCGTTCTCATCGTTGTCGTTCTCGTACTCGTACTCGTTGTCTCGCTGGCCTTTAATTACTTTTTCGATACTGACGCCCACCTGGAATCTCCATTACCCATTTACCCCTTTACCCCTTTACCCCCTACCCATACCCCATTCCATCCGCCGTCAATTCGAATTTAAGCCACAATATTCCCATCCTGCCAGCCAGCTCGTTGGCCATATGCATGGCAGGCTTAAACTTAACAACATGTTGCTGCAATAATGCATCAGAAATTTGATATGGGCCTATTTGTGGGGCCTTTTGTTTCGGCCCTCGAGACTTGTTTAAGATGATTCGTTGACCCATAAATAATTGGAGTAAACAACAATGCCAGCGCAACGAATGCGAGTGTGAAGTGGGGCGCAACACGGCCATAAATCAGTGGCGTGCTGCATTTAATCTGGCTTAAACACGCATTTTCTTGACAATTTCACAGTAAACTGTTCATTAAACATGTCCCGGAGCGTGTTTTCGGGGAATGAATGGAGCACTTTCCATAATTAATACCCCATTTTCCCCACAGCTCACCCACTGGCCGCGTATAAATCAAACAACAAATTCTATCGGTTTATCAAGTTCACAAAAAACCAAACACCGAACACCAAATCCAAATCCAAATGCTAAGTCAAAGCCAGAGGCTAAAAAGCGGTCAAACAAATGGGCATCTCCATGCGGATTTGAACGGCATCAAACGAGTTAATTAAGCGTAAGCGCAGCCAACATCAATTGGGCACTCCAAAAAAAATATATATATATACATATATGCATGCAAAAAGTCAAGGATAATGTGATTCGACTGCAGCATACCCACTACTTTGGATTTTCGACAGTTAATAGAAGTTTTGAAAGCATATTAATCAAGGTGATTTGTTTTATTTCTGAATATGTCTTAAATCTACATATGCCTTTGAACTATTTTTGAACCATTTTTGTACCATTTGATATTTAAACTTATTTATGTATTTATTGAGATTTAGTGTTGCATTATTCTGCTGAACTCAAGATCCCCTTGAACCGCCTTGAAGTGTGAGGTGTGGAAATCAGCAGCAGGAAGCGCAAAGGTTAAAGAACATCGGGAAATGACTTTCTGGGCGGGCGAAAGTCAAGGGATTTGACCATTAAATTCCCGCAGAGGGTGGCTAAACACACACACACACACATGTATTTGATTTCAGACGGAGAAAGTCGCACACACACACCCACACACATGTCAGTAAGCCTATTTTGTCTCTTGACCTCAATTCTCGGTCTGGGCTTTCGCTTTCCCTTTCCCTTCCGCTTTTCCGCTTTTCCGCTCCTTCCGCCTCTGTTTCTTTTGCTGTTTCCGTTTCCGCCTGGGCAACTCCGCATTCGGAGTCTGAATTCGATGGCAAATGCTAAGTAGTTTCGCTTTTAGTGCAAAATACTTGCCACCTTCACTCGGCTGGCCCACATTTTTCCAGTTGTTATACCCGTTACGCGTAGGAATAAGAGGGTATGCTAGATTCGTTGAAAGGTATGCAACAGGCAAAAGAAAGCTTTTGCGACCATATAAAGTATATATATACTTGATCAGGATCTTTGAATTTATTTTCTATGAATAGGCCAAAAAGAATGTTGAATGTTTGCTGCGTAACGGGTATCCAATAGTCGAGGCACTCTACCATAGCGATCTCTCTGGTTCCAGTTGTTTTTCGAATTCTTTGCCGTTTGTGTGTTGCCCACTTCACAATTCTTTGACTTTGATATTCGCCACACTTGAGGGTTGCAAAAGTTGTTTATATTTCGTTTGGACTTTGCGTGTATGTTTGCAGTGTATGCTGGTAATTTCCTCAAGAGGATACTCGTTGCGAAGTCCTGGATCTGCTCCGTGTATGTATGTTGATGTATGTACTCTCCTAATCAATGGAATTGCTCGCAATCCGCTTGCTGCGGGTGGTCCTCAAAGGAATACCCGAACCCGTATCCGTATCCCCACACCCCCCATTAGTACCCCCGAAATGCAAAGTCAACTCGACCCGGGGATCTCAGAGTCATCCACATTGCTTACCCACCCCACCCCGCCCCTCTGAAAGTCACTGTTCACTGTTGAACTTGAAGTTGCACTTGCAGCGCCACTTACAGTAAAATAAAACCGAGTCAAAGGAAAACTTTCCGCATTTGAATATTCCGCGCAATGAAGGTGTCTCCCAAAGTTGTTTTACTGCGGAATACTTTAAATCTAAATCGAACCACTAGTTCTAATGCTGTTATTAAGAAAGTGATAATATACTCTACACATATACTATATATAGTTGACCCAGATATATTATTAAGATAATCTATAAGTTTTGTTTTTAAAATTAATAAGTAGTAATACATTGGTGAAAGCATTACTTTGAAAATACAATACAAATACACTTACCTACGTTTTTACCATAGTTTGCATACTTATTAACCAAAGTTAATTAATATTTTTTCAACTGATACCCCTGATGCGGCAGTAAATGTGGGCAATTAAGGCAAACAATTGCTGGGCCAAGGCATTGTGTACGCCGGCTACTCATTCACGCCTCCCATCCCGACCCCAGTCCCCTCTCCGCATCTCCAATTCCAACTCCAACTCCAACTCCATCTCCAGTTCCTGGTCCAGGTTCAGGTCCAGCTCCTCCTCCAGCTACAGCTACGGCTACAGCTCTCTTGTGAAGTCAATTGGTTCGCCACCGCAGCATTAATGTGGCCCCTGTGCCTCGAAGTTCGAACCCGGAGCCTCCCCCCTCACGACTTGGGCTTAAGTAAATATTTGGCCTACGTGCCCATTACGTGATTTTCCGATAGTCTCCCATCGATAAAGACGACGTCGTCGACGTCGAAGTCGGGGAAGATGAGAATGCTGATGGTGCTGATGATGATTGGTGATGGGGATGGTGATGCTAGTGATGCTGATGGCGATGGGAAGGTGCACTTGAGATGGGATGCAGTGTGCAGTGCTGCATCGCCTTGGTCGGCGCTACTTGAGTGGCAAGATGCAGAACGGAAACCTCTGGGCGGCATGCCTCGCCTCGATGCCAACGAACTGGGGATCCGATCCCAACCCCAGGGAAACGCAAGATCTGTGTAATTCTTGCGCTGAAATTCGTTCGCCTTCGTCTTCGGTTCGTTTGGTTTCAAAGCCGCGTGCAATTGGCTGGATCGATGGGAACTAAATGGTTCAAAGGCATTTGGAAATGTCAAAGTACAGATATGTACATATGTAATGTCATTCCATCTAAATGGAGAGAGAAATATAATACAATATTTTACTTTAAAAATTGGTAATTCAGTAGTTTAAAATACTAAACAGTAACATTTCGTTATTATTCACTTTGCAATAGATTAATTATACTATGAAAGCCTAAGTGGTCTCCTGTTACGCAAAATAGATGGGCAATAGCAAGAAAACACCAATATACCAAATTAAATTAAATTGCAATTATCATTGTGTTTTCCCCATTCACAATTGCTTCCACAATTTGCACACTCTGGCATTGTAATTTTCTAATTGGTTGATTTAATGTTTCCAGCGAACGCAAATGCCTATTAAATATTGTGTCAGCAACAGAGCACAGGCAGTGCAGTGAGAAGTGCAAATCATTTTTTGCTAAAGCGGGGGCAAAAATAATAATAATAATAATAATATTATCATTACCACATACATACATACATCTGCATGCCACGTTTTTTGTTCATTAACTTGGTTCTTGGGAGAAGGAGGGGCTAGCAGTTAGAGTGAAGAGCTCTAGCAAACAAGGATGTGTTTCTGTGTCTGACCTGCCATGTCCTGTTCTTGTGAAGCGAAACATCGCTTATATAGAAAACGTTATGCTTCGTTAAAAATGATGTACAAATCAAATGCCAGAAGCAATTTCCCAGCAACAATTACAGCCGAAACACCAGCAGCCAGAGAAGCTCCGGCTAACCACAACAATGTGGGGCCAAGAAAATGTAAGGGAGCGTCTGAGTACACAGCAAGAAATTAAGGAATATATATACACTTTATTCACTTTATATTTGTATCAAGAAAGACTTGGCTTTTCCATTGACAATGGCGACTCTATTTGGAAGCAGTAAGCTGTTAGTGATAAATAAACACAATGCTAAATGCAATAAATAGTTATAATTTAAACACATAGTTTTTGTTCAGTGTAGCCGTCAATCCTGGGTCTAAGGGATGTGTGTTGCGGCGGACAGGCCAAAAGCTTGCGAAGGGCAATGAGCAAAAATAAATAAATCATTTAAATGAAAAAAAAAACAGATGGAAACGGAAATACAAACGCTGGAAAAGAGGTGGAAGTAGGGCCACCCAAAAGGCTCATTAGAAAAACATAGAAGCAACCGCAACAACAGGAAAAGCAGAATAATAACAAATATTCCAGCAAACATTTTTGAGGCTGTAAGCCGAGCCCTTTTTGGGAAATTAATTGAAAATATCGTACAAATGGAAAACAAATTTTATGTTGTGGTGCTGTGTTAATTGCCGTCGGTGTATGTTAGTTAAACAGCAAACTATATTTTATAGAACTAATATAAATGTATATTAAATGTTGAAAGGAAGGAAAACTAATAATCAAATATATAAAAAGCAAGGTTTTTTAAATAACATTTATTAACTGAAAGCCTTGTTATTTTCACACGTTTCCCGTTTCATTTTCTCACTTTATTGCACTACCAAAGTGGAAAAATGTTTCAAGTTACCGGAAAATATCGCGATCGTGGGACAAATTTGGCAAGGCGTACGCGCCACTGCCACGCCCCTAAATGAAAGGCGTTGACCAGGGGCGTCATCATCATCATGATGACCATCAGTGGCCTCATCTGGAGCAACTCAGTCGGTCGGCTCTATAATGATCGTAATGATCAGGTGCTGACCATTTGCATTTTGCTTGGCCAAGTGCGAGGCGGCGTCATAATTACACGTTCCGCACTTTTCGGTGCACGGCGAGAAAATTAGGCATAATATGTGGATAAACACAATTTTTTTAAGTGAAATTAGATACCTAATCTACCAATTAAGTTCCAATTTTATCGAAGTTTCGCGTATTTTCTAAAGGATTATGTATCCTAACATATTGATCTATAATACAAGCAAATATTGAATATAACTTGGAATATTTCTGAGTGCATAAATCCCAAGCTGAAGTTGCGGTTCAAATTTCTGGCTGCCAGAGCTCCGGGCGTAGAGAAAACGACCGAAAGTTTTCCGCAATGGGGAAAAGCCAGGCAAATTTCGCTGCGGTTTCCTAGGCAGGGAATCAAATGAAATTTAAATTCCATTAAGGCCAGCCTTCGGAATTAGCGAAATGGACCCAAATCAAAAACGGGGCAAAGGGAAAACAAGCAGCAGGTCAAAGAAAAGCAAAACTACAAAAAGAGGAGGAGTCTGTGAGTCTTGGAGTCTTTGAGTCTTGAGGAAGGGACACACACATGTGCGGCTTGGCATAAATATTTACAAACAATGACGACGGAAAGCCAAAAGTGGTGGCAGCAACAAATCCGTTATAAATAAAACATTACGAACAACAACGATTTTCAGCTCCGAATCCACTTGAAACGCAGACCCAAATTCAGACTCAAACTCAAGCCTCAAGCCTCAAGCCTGGCATTCCCGTCCTCGTGAAGAAATCCGTCCGAAGAAATAGGAGCCCAAAAAACGACGAACGAGAAATATGTCAAAAACAATAAATCAAAACCAGAAAGGAAGTGCACACGCAGAAATTAAGGGTAATACTATTGTTAACCTTTTGTAATCATACCAATGTTCTGCTAATTTTTATCCATTATATAAATGTGCTTTTAGTTGCTACTTTTATATTATAAATTATATGATGCATTAGTTTGGCTGTCTTATATGGCACTCTTTAACTTTAATTTCAAATTTGCTCAGTGTTTTCGGGAGGGGGTTAAAAGGCCAGAGCATTCGAACGGAAGCCCTGTCTTTTGGGAACCGGTGAAGATTTCTACCGGCACGTTCCCTTTTCTTAAAACCCGCTGCCTGGGGCATGCCACTGGGCAAGCTGCGAGCATTAAGCATCGCTTTTGCAGGAGGAAGAGGTCCAAGAAATAAAGAAAGAAGCGCTTGCGCAGGCGTCGCTGGGTCTTCGCCATCCGAAGTTGACTCTTATTCCCACATGCACTTATGTGAATATAAATACAGATGTGTATCTGCGCCGTCTGCGATTAGCATTTGTGAATGAGTGGAATGAATTTTTGAAACGGATTCATGACAGCGGAAGTTTTGTGATCGGGGTCTTTGTTGTGAGGAAGGTGCGACCTGAAATCGAGTAAGGTAGGTTTACATATATTCCGGAAGATGTCGTGCGCAAAATATGGTAAAAAAAGGGAAAGTAGGGATACATTTAAGTATTATAATGCCTCAAAAGGAAAGTTAGTAAAGTAGTTACATTTAGTAGAACTTCCCATGAGAAATAATCGCATTATTAAAATATTAAATATAAAGTATATATTTATGGCAAATAGGCACATTAAATAATTTAAATGATAGATAAAGCTGCCTTCCTAGCAGATTAAGAGTTCATAGATCTCATATTGGTGACATATTTATTGAGTCCCTTATCAACACATTGAAACTCGAAGGCAACATGATGAGAGAGAGCCAGCAACAAATGTTGCAGGCTGCTGCTGCCAGCAACACGAACAGCATCCAGCAACACGAGCATCCAGCAACATTGGACCCAGAAATAATTTCAATTGCATTGTATTGTATATACAAATAAATATAAATTATTATTATTATTATTATATTATTATTTTTTTGTTATTATTTATCTTAATTCGGTTTGGTATTAATAATACGATAGAAATACATCAGTTCGAATTCCAGTCGAAAGTACTTCTCTTTCGAGAATTTCCAGCATCATAAATTTGGTGACATTCAGGCTGCATCATGTTGCGCCAGCACCAATGTTGCCAAGCAGCATCATCAAATGTTGCTCTCTCTCCGGCAAACCAAATGCAAAGCAAAGCAAAGCAAACGCAAACAGTTTCGACCGAGCGTTTGCCAGGTGAACAACATTGAGCGGCGCAAGCAAGCGATTTCCAAGCGTTTCCGAGGCGATTTCGAGGCGGTACGAAATCGAATTCAACCGAAGTGCGCGTCGGGCCTTCGTTGTTGTTGGTTTTTTTTTTTCAGTTACACTCCGTTGTTTGAGAGTGCGAGTGTGAGCGAGATAGCGAGCGAGAGTGTGGGAGTGGTGCGACAAGGAAGGAGCACCAGCCTCCTTTGAATATTCAGTGCGCCAGGACGAGAGAATCGAATCGAAACGAATCGGAACGAAACGAAACGAGACGAGAGGAAACGAGACTTCGCAGGACCTTTTTTTGGGGGCAATTGGCGCGAGGACGTCGCCGCGGCGAACAGAAACACGCTGGCCGTTGACCGAGTGGCAACGCAGCCCGGAGAATCGGCATTGGGACTGAAGAATTCCCCCACTTTTTCAGAAGAATCAAGAGTATCGCATCGTATCCTATCGTATCATATCGTATCGTATCGTATCAACGTAGTGCAACGCATCGCATCGAATCGGATAGACTGAAAGCAAAACTGAGAGACTAGGAATTGGCAGCTAGCTGTTGCATGCTGTTGCGGCAGACTCAGTGACGCCGCGAGTGACGTCGCCGCGTCTTGTTTTTGTTGTTTGTTTGGTGACCCCGACGCGAAACGATCCTCGCGAGTGTGTGACCGGGACAGCAATATATACATACATACATATAATCCTCGGAGAAACAATTGAAGAAAACAGTGCCAGCGAGAAAGAGAAAGAGTACGAGGTATTTCGCATTCGAGCCAATGTACGTAGTTGCCGCTGCGATCCCATAAGCTTCGAATATTCCCAATCCACAATTAAAGTTTATAGTCTATTAAAGTGAAAACCAAATAGCAAATAGCTGTCCGAGTTTTGTCATATTTATGGATAGTTAATGAGAATTAAATTAAGTGTTGATATTTACAAAATGTTTACTTGTTTTGTAAATAGAGTAGTCGCAACTTGATTATATATCATTTAAATTTATATTTAGTGAAATTCGTTCTAAAGAGAAAGGTTTTATTGGTTTCTTAGCAACCAACTAAAGTCATAAAAACTATTTTGTGTCAGGTTAGCTTTTGATTACAAGTAGGGAATATGAGAAGCTTATAGGGTGTAGGGATAGTCGCCATCAGCGTCGACTATATAGTTCTCCCCCATTTCCAATTCAGGGTCAGAGCGACAGGGACAAGGATGGGCCTGCTCCTGCCCGCTATCCTGGCACTGGCCATCGGATCCTTGGCCGCCGGCATATCCTCCAACGATCCCTGCTACTTCGAGGGCAAGCCGCGCAAGTGTCTGCCCAGTTTCGTGAATGCCGCCTATGGGAATCCCGTCCAGGCATCCAGCGTCTGTGGCGCCCAACAGCCGGAGCGCTACTGCGAGCTGCTGCGCGACGGGAATGCCGGCGAGTGTCGTCCATGCGAACAGCAGCGTTACGGCCCGGCGGCACTAACCGATCTGAATAATCCCAGCAATGTGACCTGCTGGCGGTCGGGCGCCGTGAATGTGCCCCACGATCCGGACAGTGCGCCGCCGGATAATGTGACCCTGACCTTGTCGCTGGGCAAGAAGTACGAGCTGACCTACATATCGTTGTCCTTCTGTCCCCGCTCGCCGCGTCCCGACTCGCTGGCCATATTCAAGAGCTCGGACTTCGGACAGACCTGGCAACCCTTCCAGTTCTATAGCTCACAGTGCCAGAAGTTCTATGGACGACCAGATCGCGCCAAGATCTCCAAGTTCAATGAGCAGGAGGCAAGATGCATCAATTCGCAGCACGATACGGGCGGTGCTGCCCAGCGATTTGCCTTCAATACGCTGGAGGGTCGTCCATCCGCAAATGATCTGGACTCGTCGCTGGTCCTGCAGGATTGGGTGACGGCCACGGACATACGAGTGGTATTCCATCGCCTTGAATTGCCGCCGCAACTGCTGAAGGTGAAGAACGCGAACGCCTTTAGCGACGAGATGGGCGGCAGTCGTGAGGAGGATGAGGACGAGGATGCCGATCTGGAATTGGACGGCGAGCAGGATGAGTACGACTACAATTTGCAGGACAACGACAGTGCCGATGCCGGGTACGATGAGTACGAGGAGCCCAAGAAGCATTTGGAACTGGACGACGATCATCTGCATTTGGACTATGCCAGCGATGGTGAATCGGTTGTCAAGCGGCAGGGCAAGCACAAGGGTAGCGCCTATGAGAAGCACTACCAGAGCAAACTGGCGGCCACCACGCCCCCACACCAGCAGCCACCCAAGGTGACGTCACCTGGCAAGGCCATGCCCCCTAGCACTGCTGCCCCCTCCGTCGTCGCCGCCGCCGCGGCCGTGACATTGCCCATTTCGCAGCATTACGCCGTATCGGATTTCGCCGTCGGCGGACGTTGCAAGTGCAATGGTCACGCCTCCGAGTGTGTGGCCACTGTCAGTGCGGGATCGGGAACGGGAACGGCTCTGGCGGATCAAGATGATGGGCAGGACGAGGACACGCCCTCCGCCCCCTCGCTGGCCACCCACTTCGGCGGCCGCAGCAGCAGCAGCCAGATGAGCGCCAAGCTGACCATGACCTGCGCCTGCAAGCACAACACCGCCGGCCCCGAATGCGAACGCTGCAAGCCCTTCTACTTCGACCGACCCTGGGGCAGGGCCACCGACAACGATGCCAACGAGTGCAAGAGTGAGTAGCTATACTTATAGATATTATCACTAGATAAGACATACTTACAACCCAACTGGATCCCGAGGGATTCTACAGCTGTGAATTATAGAAATTTTAAGAGATTCTATTGGGCATTTGATTTGAGAAACTTAAACACAGAATAGCCTAGCTGCATTTTAACTTTTAGCTCTAGATCTATAAACATTTACCATACTATCCAGAATTTCTTTATTGTGCATATATGTTTCAACATGCCACAACTGCACTTTAAACGACTTATCTTACTCACAACTAACACATTTTTAGGACATTTGAATGGCATGGGAAACTGTAGAAGATAGTGTTATCTGAAACATATACTTTTTAGTAGTTGAAGAAAAAAATTAGGCTATTTTTCTGTAAATGCAATAGCAAATTTATGGGAATCTCGACTTTGGTATGGCGATGATAAAGCCAGAACTGATTGAGTAGCACATATTCCTTCATTGAAACTGCCTCACTGCCAGTGATATTGATCTTTGGAGCTGCCCTTGGTCAAGAGCAGAGGTCTTTTCATGGTCACTCACACTGGACTTGCAATTGGACAGTGCAATTGAGTGCATTTGCAGGAGGAGGAGGAGAGTGTGGCTGGAAAGTTGGGGACGGCATTTCGAGTGGCGTTTTCAATTGCGAGCATTGTGTGATTGAGATTGTGATTGTGATTGTGCCAGTGCCCTCTGCTCATCCTTTCATCATCAACACTCCACACTCCACACTCCACACTGCAGTTTCCCATTGCACTTGAGCACTTTAGCCTTGCACTGGCAATCGCCATCGATGTCATCGCCTCCACGGCTCCCAATTGCCATCCACATTCTTCTGCTCTTGCATTTTTGGTATTTTATTCGAGACTTGGAATGTCCGCTTCGATTGTCCACACATGCCACACCACCCAGTTTGGCACTGGGAATGTGGCCCAAACATATCGGGATTTCTATCTGCTTTGGCCAGCAACCATCGACCATCATCATCATTATCCTATGAGATGTAGCATTCGGTATTAGCACTACTTTCAGATCGCCTTACCTTTACTGCCACGCCCAGTAATACGCCTCCTTGGAGGGCCATAAATTACTAACGATTAACTTTTCCGTGGCCCATTGACGTCCACGTTGTCGTCCTCGTCCAGAATTAATCAAAAGCCAAGCAAGTGGGGGAGTGGCAGTGGTCCAGCCCAAAAGTGGGTGGTGCAAAGTTGATGGAGAGCGGGGTCGAAGGTCAGCTTAAAGACTCAACGGAACGTCGCTCGGCACTAATTTATGGCTTATGGCAGAGAAGAAAAAAGAGAAAAAAGGAAAATCCCATGACAATTGCCGCTGGAAATGGCCAACGAGCTCAAGCGGAAAGGATTAGCTTGAAGGAGAAAAACGAAGGGAATTACTAGGCATTAGTAATTTACTAGCTACTAACTAGGCAATAGCTCTCCCATTTAGAAAATATCGGAAAGCAGTAAAAACCAGGTATTTACTACAACGAATGTAACTTCAATGTACTTCATCAATCTCTGTAACTTGCAATCGAGAGCTTTAAATATTTAAATTAGATTCAAGTGCTTTGGGGTACTGCAGACTGGGGATTTTCCACTAATGTCGGTGGATCTCCGTAAACAAAGCGTCTCCTAGATGTCCGTAAACTCTTTAACCCATGGCCAACGGCCCTTAATCGACCTTGAAGCTTACCATAAGCCAAATAAGCCGAATAAGCCGAAAGTTGTCCGTCTACTTCTGTGCTTTTCCATCAGCGTTTCCAACCACCGCGCCGGATTTTTGGCTGCATGGATGGAGGATGGAGGTTGGAGGATGGTAGCCAAAAAATTAATTTTCTATGGCTTAAATTTGAATTAGTCTCCGCCGGAATCCCCAGTCCGGACTTCATTACAAATGCAACGAAATGAAGATGGGGCAGGGGCAACAAGGACAAGGGTTGCTGGCAAGATGGAGCGCTCGGAAAGTGATAAAAAATATTTATGTCTGGGCGAAATTCCAGCCGCTGGCTGTCCTTGTTTCTATGTTTCTGTCCCACATTTCCCCCACCAATCCCCACCATCTGTCTAGGTCCACTCTGCCCCACTCCTCCAATCTCCTCCAGCTGACCACTTGGCTACTGGAGAATCAGTCGGCTCCAAATATCCACAAAGATTTACGAACAGCGGGCAAACAATATGCATAACTAGAAAAAAGACACCGAAATTGTAATGCCACTCACTTTATATTTAATAGAGTTTCAAATACATATTGCAAAGTAAAGTTATGACTTCAATGCACAATATGATATGATATGCAATTCTGTATATCGCATTTTAGAAATCTCACTAAAAATTGCATACAAATTGGTATATTATATTTGCCTGCTGAAATATCGTATTGTTAATAGATGTAGGGATATCTTGAAGAACGCCCTCCTGAGGCAACTAACTCAGGGTATCCAGCGGAAAGAGTAGATATTGAAAAAGGAAATGGAAGTGCAAACACAAACATTTTTCTACCTGCTGCCGTGCGGCTTATCTCGCGATCCCCCATCCCCCCACTACACTCCACTTTGCCCCACTTCACTCCACTGTGCCCCAAAATGCTTTATTCCGATTTGCTTTATTCGTTGGCGATTTGTCTCGATTCCGTTTGCCTAAAAATTGCTCCCAATTCCATTCCATGGTTAACCCGCAATGCTTGCAGTGCACAGTGGGTCGAAACTGATTTTTTCTTCTTACTTACATTTTAATTTAATGGTATTTATCATATTATTTTTACCAATGCTTAGCAATGAAATTGAGTAGGTAAACTTTTTAATAGGTTCTACGCAATAAAAGAATAATATTGATCTTTTTTAGAGGCATTCTCAATATTTAAAAATAAAAGAATAATATTGATATTTTATTTAGGCATTCTAAATATTTAAAACTTTATTTTTAAAACTTTCTATTTAAAACTTTCTATTTAAAACTTTCTATTTAAAACTATCTATTTAAAACTATCTATTTAAAACTTTCTATTTAAAACTTTCTTTATGCCATTTAATTTTTTTAAAATAAATCTTCTACTCTTTCTATTTAAAACTTTTTTTATGCCATTTAATTTTTTTTAATAAATCTTCTACTCTTTTTTGTTGGACATGGAATGGGTTTTTTCAGTGACCTTTGCACCACTGTGGCTTAAATCGCCTCATTGGCTCGCCGCTTGCCGCTCGCGGGTCTCTGGGGTCGAGTGAAGCGCATCTAATGCGAGACATCTGTTAATTTTTTGGCAGGCTGCAATCGAACGAGTCCAGGGGCTGCGGGACAAGGACGGGGAGGGGGGGGAAAAACCAGGAAGCCAAGGGGCATCGATACGGCTGTTTGTTGTGTCCCCTGACCATTTTTGACCGGACCAAAGCCACTGCACCCCCTCCATCGCAACGAGCTGTGAGATGAGATGCTGCTTTGTTTATTACATTTATTTGTGTGTGATTTTCATATGTTTACTATTCCCCCTGCCCCCCACCCCCGGGGGTGAGTCCTGTGCGAATGTCCTGAATGGCGAAGTGAGGGTGTTGTTTTTCCCTTTTTCCGAGGGCTGTTCGGTGTGTTCGGGGCGCGACTAATTCGCTGCGTTTACATTTGCAAATTCCGCCTGGTAATCCCGGCAGCTGTGCGCATTTAACGTGTCCGTGGGCGGGGGGAGAGGTGTAAACGGAGCCACGACGAGCTCACTCGGAATCCCCGGCACCGGAATCACCCACAACTGACTTGCAACAAATTGCCGCAGCTTAAGTTGCAAAGGCACTGGTGCACTTGCAAAAATTATTAGGCTAGCAGCAACCATTCAAGCTACAACGTTTACTCTTATTCTAATCATTTCTCGCAGTGCAGTAGAAAACAGTTGTAGAAACAGTAGCAGCACTAGTAAGAGTTACCTAGCGGTTGCCAGTTAAGTTGTTGCACATATGCAACACGAAGCATTCAGCATTCAGCATTCTGCGTTCTGCATTCTGGGTTATTCTGGCCCAGGCGTTCGGCAAACCGAAAGCAAAATGCAACATTTTATGGTATAACCGCAACACTGTGGCTCTGTACCACGCCCCCCCTCCTCTCTCCCCCCTTCACACTGCTCACTTTTCCGGGGGCAGAAGGGGCGTGGCGTGTCAATGTGATAAAATGCTGGCAGCTTCCATTTCGCTTGTTGCGATTGCTTAGTTTTCTGCCTTCCGTATTTTATTTGCTGTTCTTGCTGGCGGGATGCCTTAAAGTGCAACAAAAAATTATTTAAAAAGGAGCCGTGAAAACATATTTAAAAACAAAAAAAAAAGGGGCGGTGGTGGGCAGAACATGGAAGTGCATAATGAGGGTCCTTTGTGTAGTGGCAAAACTCGGAGACTGTACTTCATTTGCATGCAACGAGTTGGGTTATGTGAATGTGATTTGCACTGCTGAATGGCTGGAATTTAAGAGATTCGCTCTGGGAATCCTAATAAGGCTGAATTACATCCTTTGTTTGCCGTGTGGAAATGCTTTTGAGTTCGTCATTTGATTTCGGGAATAAAACTGTGCACAAAAAGGACTCAACTAATGGAGCCCAGAGCATTCGAAAGGACACTCGTGTGAATGGAACTTACAACTTGCAACCAGTGTCTGGTTATTTTTTGTTGCTAAACAGACACATTTCCTATTCAGATCAGTGTCATCGGGAGATGTGCTCTTTTTATTCCTATTATTATTGCTCTCAAGGTAACAGGAAAGTACTTTGAGGACATACTTGAGGGGATAGAGCATGAATGCTGCATGCTGTACTGGATTATCCTCGGGGAATTGCCGCAGATCCTTGCAGTTTCACTACCACACCACCATCGCATAGCATTTGTCCAACTGTCCCAGCATTTCCGACTAATGGCTTCTAGCCAGCACTCTAATTCCTTTTCGCACAGTGCCAGTGTTTGATTCATCACTTTTACTTCTATTTAATTGCTCCCCCGAGCGTTTCTCGCCAAGATTGCCGCTGAAAAAGCCAGCCAACAGCCAGCAACTAGCATTCAGCACCCTCCTCAAATTGCATTCTACTTGTATTGTTTCTTTGGGGCAACTCATCCAGTGTGGATCGCCCTTGCCCTTCGACCTGCGCCCCCTTAACCGAAAAACAACGATAAGTTGATGACTTTTTGGCATTTTGGCTGGCAACTTGAAACCTTTCAACTACACAAAACTGGGAGCCAGCAGCCCAGCAGCCCAGCAGCCAGTAGCCACCTCGCTTGCCCCATTCTCAGCCACTCGATTTTCCCCTGGAAGCCATCAACGCCACATTCCTTCGTCGTCTTCTTGTTCTTCTTCCTTCTACTGATGTTGCTGCTGTTTGTTGCATATTCTCTGTTTCTGACTTTTTCTCAAGCAATTACTTTTTAATTTGCGCAAGTATTTGGCGCCGGCAAAAAGGAAAACAAAACACCAAAAAAACAATCAAAAACAGCAACAATGCAGCGTGTCGGTAGCTGCCACGCCCCCTTAAAAGCCGCCACCTACTATAGCAGCACTATGCACACACATACAAGTATACACGTAGTATATAAATAAAGCTACTTGTCTTACGTTTAACATTGCCACTGAGAACAAAAGTGATTATTGGAATATTACTCATGTTTAGGCATTATCTTGATAATATAATATTTATGATTAGAAACTAAATTTACCAAATGCAGATGGCGCTTTAATAGCCAGTTATACCGAACTAGTTTCCAAAGTACATTATCCGCTCTATACCAAAAACCAAAAACCAGCTAGTTTTTAGAATGGCAAATGGTTATTTCTGGAATCTGGAATCTAGATTTGATTTACCTCAGTGTGGCTGCCTTTTGGGGGAACTCATTGGCTTTTATTTAGGTTTTTTTAAGAGCAAGCGGCTTAAGTTAGCGCCATAAACCCACCGCCCACGCGATCCGTTCTGCGTTCTTGGTTTTCCATGTGGAGGTGTGGAATTATACAAAAATTGGAAGTGGATGTGATTGACCGCACTCCGCGTCGCATCAAGTCGTGTTTTTATGACTCTTTTGGTCAGAAACAAGAAACAGCAGCTGTTGCAGCTGTTTTGGCTGCTTTGGCTGCCTTTGCTGGTTTTTGGCTGCTTTTTGTGGTTAAGAGACCGAAATACCTATCCTATCGACCATCATCCGCCGCTTTGGGCCACAACAGAGCACTTCAAAGAGCTTTTTGTGGGTCTGTCGTCATCGCTCCAATTAGTTTTCGTTATAACATTTAAATTGTAATTTATGATATCAAACAAACTGGCCAAAAATGCCTCGTTGCTGTGTTTTGCCTTTGACGATGCTGATGTATCTGACCGCAGAAATGGCAGAAAACGACAAACATGCGAGTATGCGAGTATTCTTTGGACAACGCACAAGTTGTTCATTTATTGCCCGATTGAAGTAGCCTTTCTGTACATTTGCATATGCAGACCAGTGGTTGCTAGGCGACTTTTTGGCTTGAAAGGAAGGAGTCACCAAAAGTGCAATCAATCAAATGCATTTGGAATTAAGCGGCATTATTTGATTTGAAATTCTGTGAAAACCAAAAACTTGTGTAATGATTAATACAATAAAATTCATTAAATTTTAGCCGGAGATTTCAGTGCCAGCTGTGTACCTCGGATTTTTTCCCCAACTACCCATTTATTTGCTGCTGTTGCCAACGACAGAAGCATATTTCAATTAATTTGCTCGCTTTTCACACTGAAAAGAGAGAGCACATTTACTTGGGTTTTTTGTTTTGGCTGCATGTGCGCTTTGTTTTCCTTTGCCATTTCCCCTTAGTTTTGTTTGCTTTCATATTGTTTACTCTGTGGTGCTGGGTTTTGGTCCTTCCAGAATCGTGGTCCAAAAACCCAAAACAGCCAAGAAGTACTATACATACTCGTTGCCTTGTTTTCCCCGCATTGTTTTCACTGTGCTTTGCTTTTGTTTTCACTTTTCCGAGGTTTTCCCACTGGCAACATGGTAAAGCGACATGATAAACTGCATTTCGTTGCCGCAGAGTGGGAGAATTCAATTTTTGAAGATAATTCAGTTGTGCACTTATCGAGTGGAGCACTCTTGAGTCTCCTACTGACTCTGAAACAAGTTGGTAATAATACTACGAATTACAGCGAATGATTCAGGCAAATGAGCACACGCATGGGTACTTTAAATGCCTTTTCACGAACTCTAATTACACGATGACCCTGGGCTCAAGCAAAGTTCACTGAGTTTGCAGTTAAAGTTGCAAGTTCACATTCGCACACTCCACTGCCACTCATTATTGTTCACTAATTATTCGAGAGCTCTATTCACATCTGCAGCTTCTTTGGCTTTGAATTCCTCGTGTGTCAATTCTTTTCATTTGCATTGAACTGTGCAAATTGAATTTTCCAACGTGTCTACTTCTCGCCCACATGCACTGCAAGAAAAACTAATGCAATTGAATAAAGTGGCACGGTAACAGATACAAATTTCCTCAATGTTTTACTCACTCACAGAGATGCAACTGAAATAAATACCGCACTCTTTCGGAACGGAAAAAGAAAAAGTATCTTTTCTGTTTCAGAATCCTCTTTTATTTATGTCATGTATCCTATAGATACATGCCTCTATTTCACCATTTCACCATTCCACCATCCCATTTTTTTCCGTCCGTGTTTAGCTGCAAATTGCAATTAGTGTTGACTTATGCTGCTATGTTGCCTCTGCTCTGCCAGCGCTTTTCCGACGCTTTTCCCCATTTTCCTGTGGCATTTGCGGGTTTGTTTCGGCTGCAGCCGCTCAATATCTCAGTTGTTCACTTGCTCAATTGACTCAATGAAAATGCAATTTCTCGGCCTGCACTCCTCTCGACCTTCGACCCTCTGCTGCTGCTGCTTCTTCTTCATCTGCGGCTTTGTGCAGTATTCGGAAAACTCTAGGAAAATACAGCTACTGCTACTGCCCCCCTTTTCTGCCCACCTGTGGCCTGCTCACCTGTGAAAAACCGCCGTCCGGCGGTATTTTAATTGCCAAATGCTTTGTTTTACGCCGCACCCGAACCAAAAACAACACGAACAACATTGAAACAACCAACAAACAACTGCGATTACATACACTCAGCGAAAAGGGATGCATATACTACAAACATACAGTACAGTTTGTTTGGCTGGAAATAACTCGTATAATAAAGTAACATAAAAAAGCTAAATGTTGCTGATTCTATTTAGTTGTATTTAAAAGTAAATATATATGTGTATATAAGAATAGGCACACGCTATTTTTTTCTCTGCATGGCAAAAGGAAGCAAACAGAAATAATGTTTGGTTAGTTAGTTGTCGGTTTTATTTCCCAGAAGCCGCCATTGCAGCCACACAGAACTTAATTTAAAAGCAATTTTCATAGCAATCTAAATGAATTCGGGGGAGAAATGGGCAACGGATGAGGGGGGTTCCAGAATGGTGCGGGGGGAGGGGTTGACAAATCGAATGGCGTTGTCGCAGGCTCGTTTACAACTTCTCCACCCCCCCTCGAAAAACACTAGGAAATCTGCCTGGCTCACCACCTCGTTAGCTACCTTGAAAATTCACATAAATTAAAGGCACGGAAAAACTATTAAAGCATTTTGTCGTGCCATGTGTGTGAGTGTGAGAGTGTGAGTGTGTGAGTGTGTGTTAATGAAGAAAATTATATGGTGCCGAGTGTAAGATGGGTTTTGTGGCTTTAGCAGGGGGGATATAATAGTTGGGAGGGGGCAGCTATGTATTACAGGCCAAAAATTTGTACCAAACATTTGTAGCAAATGCGCCACTTAAAAATGTCGCAACTTGGAGTGAATCGTGAGTTGAATAGGCATGTGAATAGATTGCAGTGACTAAAATGAAATAATAATTTGATTTTACAATGAAAAGTTTGCTGCTGCTTTCAGTTACTATTTAATACGATGATTTTGTAAACAATTTAACTAAATAAAAGGATATATATTGGTGAACAAGTTCGTGAAACTTAAAATATTCTCTTGCCTCGTAAAGTTTCCATGGGGAAAGCACAAGTGCGGAAACTGAGTAAAGAAAAAAAACGCATAAATATGCCGGCTGGTTAGAGAAAAACTTGTATGGTCGTCGTAGCACCTCTAGATCCATAATTCGATTGGGAGTGAGGCAAACCCATCGGGGAGTCCCAACACACGCACCTAAATTAATTTGAAAGCAGCATTTGGTTGGTTTGTTAGCAGATCTTTTTTTGTAGTTTTTTTTTACTAGATGGGAATTGGGAATGGAGTGGAGTGGTGTGGTGTGAGCTCTTAATAAGTTGCAGCGATTTGTTGCCTGTCTGTCGAGACCTCGCTGCACTCAAGTGTTAATTACTTGCCATTTGAATTTGTTTTCCTCTGTTCAAAATGTACTCTTCCCAGTGCAAAGCAAAAAGATGATTTTTGGATTTTGTTTCTCTTTAGAATCGCAAATTCTGTAACTTTGATGGAAGGCCGTTTTTGGTATTTGCACGTGGGCCGCAAAAGCAGGCTCATTCAGAAAGACAGAGGCGGTGGGGTGGTGTATTAAAGAGGGGTCTTGGTAAAAGGCAGTTAAAACTGTGGCACGTAGTCGTTAGCGTTGAAAAGCGCGAAAGCGTAGCATTGACTGCCAAATGAAAAGCCAGGCAAATAAAAGCCAGCCAAAAGAGCAGGGGTGGGGTCGCTGAAAAGTGGATAGGGGCGGTACAAGGGGATTCGATTACACTGACCATGGCTGGTGATGGTGGGGCAGAGGGGGGCAGAGGGGGGAGGTGGTGACAAACCGCAGAATCATGCGGCCTTCGGTTAGTTTGAATCCCTTTTGCCAGCAAAAGCATTTCAGATGCCACTTCTTTGCCCCTCGCTGTGTTCACAGTGCATTTTGCTGTTTTTTTTTCTTTTTTTCCTCTTTTTTCTCCATTTCCGTACTCTCTGGGGCCTTTTGCTTTGACTTCTGGGTCCTCGGGATAGAAGGGGGGAAGGAGGGGGGCTTGGGTGGGGTGCCTCGGAATGGGGTGGTTAGTTGAGTGCGTCTCGTTGCACTTCATTGAGCCGTGCAAGTGTTAAAAGTGTAGCAAATTGCGTGGTTTTTATGCATCGAAGATGCATGAATGGCGTGGGGATTCCAAAGGGGCATGTGTGTATATATATATATATACATATGTATGTATCTATATATACATGTGGGTGTGGGTCTCCATGCAGACTCCAATTTAATGAGGAATGCAGCCGACGATCCATTGGAATTACTTTGCGGTTGAGCTCCACTTAGATTTGTGGATGCCTGATTGCATGCTCCCATTTCATCGAGTTTTTCAGGGTCAGCATTGTAATGATATATGTATTAATATTACACCCAAGGAACGTTTGTGGTTCTGGTCTTATGATTTTGACATATTTCCTTTCAAACTTTTAGGAGCAGCGGAATATTCATGGTCACCAATCGCATGTCATTTCACACAATTCATGTTAGCTTTCGGTCAAGTTTTGCCTCTTTGGTGTAAAATCTCTCTGGCAACGATGATAAATCATAATTAGACCTGTGCCAAGGAAAATAAAACACAGACTGCCAAACTTTAAGATCTTCAGCTGAGAATCATTTAAATTTTCCCATTCGATTTACCATTTCCATTCCCCCATTTCCATTTCCATTCACATGGCCAGACTAGCCCGGCAACGGCATATTAATATTGCATTATTTTTCATTGCCCAGCGGCAGCTCAAACAATGGAAAATTAATTGACGACTTCATTAACTTTCAAATGAATATGCTAACAAGCGAGAAACAACAACGGCAACGCCGGCAAATCGATAGGACGGTTCGAAGGAAAATAAAAGAAAATTTCAGGCCAATTTAATTTTAAACTGTCGCTAATAACTTTCGACCCCACAGTGGCCAGTGGGCGATAAACTAATGAAGGCTTAAATGATGTATTGTTGTGGCACCAGGGCCCTAATGAGGTGGTAAGCCCACCGAGCAATAAAATGCAGGCTAATTAAAAAAAAAAAAAACGAAACAAAAAATCGTCTGCACACACAAAAGTGCTCAACATTTTACATGAAATGTGTAAAAGTCGAGTGCCGAGCGGTTGTAGACGAATGCGTTTACCCTGTAGCCATTGAATTCGTTTAGCAAAAGAATTTATTGGACTTGAAAAAGATAAAAATTCGTATTAGAACTTCATTGCAGATAAATTAGAAACATAATTCTTATTAAAACTTCATTGTAGACAAATGAGAAAAATAATTCTTATTAGAGCGCCATTGCAGATAAATTAGAAACACAATTCTTATTAGAACTTCATTGTAGATAAATCAAGAACATAATTTTTATTAGAACTTCATTGCAGATAAATAAGAAACATAATTCCCATTAGAACTTCATTGTAGATAAATATATTGAACTTAACTAAGTACATTAAAATAATACATTTGCTTATGCAAAGCTTCTCATTTATCGAATGTTATTATTACTTACTGTTTTTTCAATTTCACATTTAACCAATACTATACACCCTGTAATAAGCTGCATTATAGGGTAGCTTTGGAAAATTGGCAAAAACGTTTGGAAACAGCTTAACGAAGTGATTTAGTTTTCACTGCAGTCCCTGGTTCATTACGCATTATTTATGGCCGCAAAAGGCAGCTGAACACAAAGAAAATTCACCCACACTCACACATTTGTTGTTGGGTGGGTGGGGGAAAAGCCACCCACTTTAACAAATATAAACGCACTCAGACAAAAAAACAATAAAATGCGCTAATAAAATCTCACATATTTTCGACTTCATTAAAATGTTTCGTGTATAATTTGTTGTTCGTGTGCCACAAACACACAGACATAAAGTTATTATTAGCATAACTAAAATGGTGAAGAGGTGATAGTTTAAAAACATTTCATTAAACTAAAAACATTTTGAATGCATTTTGCATGTGGCGAGTAGGTAATTTCAATCGTTAATTGTCAACATTTTCAACGGAAAATCAAAAAGCCACAATGCCAAAAACGTGACTAGGAATACATTTTCGTAATTACATTTTTTGTTGTTTTTTTTTTTTTGTGTTGGTGAAAACATTTAATTGGGAAAAAATGCATATTGATTGAACCAATATAATTAGGCAATAAAATGAGAGACACTCGCATATTAATAGCGGCCATATCTTTCCCTATTTATAATGCCCTTTTTGGACAATGGAGTCGGAATTTGTTCCTTTTTGGGTGGCATTGTTTGGCTCAATGGCATTAAAGTCGTTAAACAATCGCAAATACTCGAATACTCACTCTGGCACTCTGGCACTCGTGCATTCGAATGCCTATTCATTTTCATTTCGATTCCGCTGCCACAAAAAGCCGCACAATTAACAGCAACCGTCGCCTGCTGCTGCTGATTGGATGGAATTTCGAACTATATATATTTATATATATATAATATATAGGAATAATCGGGGATCGGGGATGGAATGGAGCCGAAAGAAGGAGTCGGAAATTTATACGCGATAATTAATTCGAATGCATTTTTAAGCTGTGCACGAGCGATTTTGATTGATTTCGCAGCACTTAAGTGCCTGCATTTTTCAACGGCGCACATGGCGTATGAGTGATTTTTACGATTTAACCCATTAAGCGAGCGAAACATTCTAACGAATAATTCCCGCAACTTTCGCTTAATATTGCCCATTAATCAACTGACTCCTGTGCTTTTTGCTCCAAACTAGGGGAACAATTGATACGCCATGTTAACTTTCATTGGCCATTTAACACGCGTGTGAAAACGGCGGCATCAAATGTGTTTTACGGTTTTTTAAAAGCTGCTTGCTGTGGTTTCAATAAATCCAACTCAATTAATTACTATCGCATTGTATTAGTGCAGGAAAACCAAAATAGTTTTTTTTACCACTGGTAAAATCCAATTACTTACGTGTATAGATGGTTTTTGAACTTTTAAAGCTTTAAAAGTAGCATGCAAAAGGCCATGGAATCCTTGTCATGACTCGATTCAGTTTAGTTTCACTTTGACAATCAGATAGCTGAGTGAATCGCGGAACCCAATATCGCCCTTCTCAAATTCATATTGGCAATTGATGCATAAATTCGTTTACATTTCCCACTCACTGGACACCAGATGATGATGATGATGGTTCTGGGTTTGCGTTCCTTCAGGGGTGAAATGACATCAATAGCCATTCTTTCATTACAGTTCGGTTTTAATTTCCTCCAACACCTCGCACTGCCTTTCCCATTTTCCCCATTTTTCTGCCCATTTTCTCAGTTTTTTTGCTTTGAAAACAAAGCCAAATGAAATTGCGGTTGGCAGCGGCAACAAAAACATCAAAACGAACCAAGAAAATCATCAACAGCACGGGGCGGGCATTTTCCGCTGGATCTCGCCGCTTGGCCGGAAATGAATAAATTATTTTTGAAAATTAAATATTTGAAATGACAAAGTTGGCAGAAAAAAGCGAATTATGCGGCCAAGCAGAGCTACAGAGCTAAAAAATTGAAATGTAAGATGGAGAATCTGCCCGCCGGCGGATGTGGCGGCCGTTAAAACACTCGCGATGAACTGTCGGAAACATGATTTCATTTCTCGAGTCGAGCGAAGAGTCCAAGACCCAGACCCAGGGACTCAATATTAATTTTATGCAAAGTGTGGACTATTCAAATGATGATTGTCCATCCACCACCACCGAAATCAGCCGACTGGACATAATGCGCCGTGGGTCAAAACAGAGATGGCAGTGAGTGTGTTGTTTGCAGGAGGATGGCTGCTGACAAGCTGTCTAGGCCTTGAAAACGAGGCACCCATTGGTTGCCCAAAGGGCAATCGTAACTGAAACAGCAGCCATCATGTCGAGACTTGTGCCACTGGGCAAACCAGCAGCAGCAGCAGCATCAGCAGCAGCAGCAGCAACATTGCAACACACAGCAGCAACATCAAGCTCAACAGCGGGGAGTAGAAAACCAGGAGAAGAAAACCTTCTGAAGAGGATTGCTGTGCGGATGGGTGTTTCTGGCGGGGATTCGAGGGAAAGGAATGGAAAGGAACGGAATGGAAAGGACGGCTCGACTCGAGTGACAAGTACGTGCAAATGATACTACAACGTACGATGTACTTGACTTTGCTGCGGCATGTTGCTGCTGCTGCTGCTGTTGCTGTTGCTGCTGCTGTTGCTGCTGCTGCTGTTGCTGTTGCTGCTGTTGCTGCTGCTGCTGTCGCGACTGCTGCAGTTGCTGCTGCTGCGTTGCGTTGTATTTATTACACTTTTAATGACAGCGACAACGGCTGAGCCGCAGACTCAACTCAACTCTACTCAACGAAACTCCAGGGGCGGTACAAGCTGCTACTAATCTGTGACATCTATTACTCCGCTCCTGAACAGAGCGAGATGGCAGCATGGGAGTATCTGTGCACAGTGAAACCCAAGTGGCACTGCTGGATAATTAGATCATCAGTTACGAGCATATAGCTCTAGATGTGCCACCCAGTTTATCAATAGTTCTTATGTTGTATCGATACTTAAACGCCATCAACTGGCCATCAACAATTGAAGATAATAAAAGAGATAGGATGCATATAAAGAAAACTATCCATTGATAAAGTGAGCTATGGATAAAACGGCCATATATAAGTAAATTAGGGAAAGAAGAAAAGAAGGTGGTGTTCCATTTCTGTCCGTGCAGACATGAAAGCTATGCTCACCTTTGGCTGCGTTTTTGGGGCAAACATCTAGGGGCAAAGTGACTTTTGTGGCATGGCGGCACGACAGTCAGGGGCGCGGCAGCAGGGGCATGCAAAGGCCAAGGCAATGCCTGTTGTTGGGGCACGCGCGTTGTTGTTTTTATTTGCGCTGCCTGCGCATTTCCGGCTGAAGCTGCGACTCTGAGGTCGAAAGTCGAGTCGAGTTGAGTCGAGAGTCGAGTGTCTCCTGGCTGAAACTCCCTACTTACATATACCTACATACATATATATACCTTTTGATTCTTATTTTTTGCGTTCTGTTTCGGTTGGCTTGCCGTTGTATCGGCATGCGGAGATACCCACAATCAGAGGAATAAGAAGTACGAAATACGAAATAAGAAGAATGGCAACTGCCACAGGAGGGGGCACATTTTTATGCGCTTTAATGAAAATCCTCTTATGCTCGTTGCGAATAGCGAATAGAGTTGTGCCATCATCTCCTTCCCTTTTCTTTTTTTTGCGAATATATTCAAAGAGCAGTCACGAGCTGACACGACGCGATTGTTATTGCAACGTGATTTGTGAAAGCAAATCGGCTTAAAATAGGTATAAATACCCAAGCTGCCATCTCATTGACTTTGCGTGTATTTTCCTTTGTCACAGTGAGCGGAAGTGAAGGGTTCACATCCGTGATCGGAAACAGTGACTGCTTTTCACGAAGAATTGGTTGTGTAATCTACTTAAAAAGGTGAACAATAATGTTTCTAGGGTAACTTCCTTTGCATTGGAGTTTGTGGCACAGGGAAACCTGAAACCTGGCCGATGCTGCACTTGCAACTTAGCCAAAGTCACTGTTTGCATCCACTTTACCACTTGGCATCTCTGGCGAGGCAATGGGCCGCAACAAAAGCAACAGCAGCAGCAGCAGCAGAGTCACAACAACGATGTCAGGCTGCTTTGTGCCAAGTTTTGTTTAAAGTTTACTTTGGTTTTAGCCACGCCGCCGACGTCGACGACTACGATGACGATGACGATGGCAACGTCGAGCCTCAGTCCCATTTACATCCACAACCGCAGCAGACGGAGCATCGCAGCAGCAGCAGCATCAGCAGCAGCATCAATGCCGCAGCAACAGCAACAAACAAACTGCCGAGTTGCTGCTGCTGACGTTGCAACAACGTCGCAACGGTGACGTTGTCTATTTACCTTTGAGTTAGTTAAACCCGATGCTGCCTCTCTGCTCTGCGTGTATATTTTACTAATTTAGATTAACCTGCAGCAAAAAAAAAAGAAAGAGGGGAGAAAAAAAAAAATGTGAAAATGCAAAGAAGATGAGGAGGAAAAAGAAAATTCTATCGCATTGCACACATGAGCACGTACATGGCAGGGTTCCAACCATCCAACCATCCAACCAACCAACCAAGCGAAACCAAAAACCCAGCCGAACTTGGGCCTGCCTGGCAATTTAAGATTATGAACCACACGCAGACAACAGCAGTCTGGCGACAGGGGCGCCACAAAAAGGGGTACGAGACTCTGAAGGGGGATGCAGGGAAAGGCAGAAGAAAACAGAAAAAACAGAAAAAACATGCCAAAAGAAAGGCAAGTTGGGGACGCGGCCTAAAGGCAAGTCTAGGCCTTGGCATATGCTCCACTCTCCGGCTGGCGCATGGCCAAGCCCCCCCTGGTTCAACAAGCCCCTCTGCCACCGAGTGGCAGGCTGCAGGTGCTGGCTGCAACTTAATTTTGATGCCCTCTCCACGGATTGGAGTCCAACAGCTGCCCCAAAAGATCGCAAATTTTCAACCTAAGCAAAAACCTTCTTTAAGTTACTAGCATACCTTTTAGTATCTTTTTCAAGTTAGTTTCTTACTTGACTTGACTTTTTCTGAAAAGCTATAGCAAATAAATTCTATTTAAATATTTAAATGTAAATGGGGGATACCCCAAAATCTTGAAGGGTAGCCAAGTGGTGCGGCATCGGTCTCTAATCCTCCGTACTTATTTGATTTCCCCTCTGCCAACTGGGAGGTCTGGGTTTGGGCCTGGGAGTTGGCTTGCTCCCGATTGCTTTGCCAGCAAATTGTAATTGTGGGAATTAGCAGTCCGGGCAGTCATCCCATCCTCCCGACCACGCCCCCTTTGGGTGGCACGCCCTCGTACCTGCTGCTGCTGCTGCCGCTTATGCTGTTACTGTTGCTGTTGCTTTTGCTGTTGCTGTTGCTTTTGCTGTCGAGTGAGCAACTTCATTGCATATTGTAATTGAAAAGTTTAATCAAATTATAAGCTAACATTTCTCGTAATTGCAATTGAGTTGCGCATTTTGCTGCAGCAACACCCACCGCTACGTGCCTCAGCCAAATTGAAGTGGTGCGGATGTGGCAACGGTGGTGCTGCTATTGGTGGTGCCAAGTGTGCTGGTGGTCAAATGAATATGCATGAGCCGCACATTTCGATGGCATTTTGATGCTGATGCAGATTGATGGGGCTTGGACTTGAGCCGGTTTAGTAGGGTAAACGACTTTGCCTCATCGATAAGGCGGTCTTAGTAAAGTTGTAATTGAATTACAATATTCCTGATAAACGATGTTGGTAAGATTTTTATATGCGCTATTAGCAACCAGTTGATTGTAATTTCGAACTAAACAATTTATGCATCATGAAATGGGAAGCTCGCTGGTCTGAAACGATCTGTGGTTCCGTAGACATAAATGTTGCCATCTTCACGGTGGCTTGCAACTTCAACCCCATATGTGGCATTTATGCATGATGACTTGGCTGGCTTGGCTGGCAGCACTGAGAACTAAACGAGCCAAGTCGTAAAACTGACAGACAACTGAAAGTGAGATTGCAGTGACATTTGTTCTGCTGCTGGTTGACAGGGTCCTCCTCCACTTTGCCATTGCGTAAGTTTCCAGCTTGACTTCTGCACAGAAACCCCAACCCTCTGACCACTGAACTGCCAACTCACACCTGAAACCACCATCATCCGCATCCTCATCTGCATCCGCATCCTCATCCACATCCGCAAGCCCTCCTTCGTCGCAGTTCGTCAGTTGTGTTATGAAACATTAAACACTTTGCATGCTGTTGCCAAAGTTTTGGTTGTCTGCTTGGCTTGATTCGGGGGGAATTAACCGGAATAAAGGGGGTTTTCATGGAGCATCGCTCAGTTTGCGCATCTCTGCACTGTTAACGCTGCCACACATCACGTAAATCCACTCGAAATATGGAAAAATGTGTAACACCCTCGAAATAGTGCATAAAATAGTATGTATTGAAATCTATAAATTATGAATCTTTGCATTGAAAATATTCATATAAATTCCACCTGCACTTATGCACAGACTTGTGCATGTTCTTGTTCCATGTTATATATAGCATTTTCGCGCAGTGTGCATTATTATAACATATAGCCTTAGTAGAACATTTTGTGCAGAGGCTGGGGAACAACACGCACACGAAATGTTTGCCGACATCTAAGATTGGCAAACGTAGCCAGCGGGTTACACAGCAGCTTTTAGCAATGAGGAGTTGGGCGTTGTTCGGTGGGCGGTGGGCGGTCTGCGGCAGGTGGGGGCGTGGTTGGGATTAGGGGTCAGGGGTCAGGTGGTGGCACAACTGGCAAACGCTGTTGATTGTTGTCTATGTAGCCCGCCTTTGTTTCAACGCCCAAACAGCGACAACGAGAACACAACAGCTTCCAACTGCCCGTGGAGTTAGTCAGCGGCTCATAAACTTAACTGGTGTCTGAATCGCACAGTGGGACATCGTTTGGTGTAATTAACGATATCTGCCAGGCAGGGTGCATTATTGATTGCATTTTTACTCGTATTTTGAATGGTTCAGATACTCAGATATTCGACTACTTTATTGGGTTGAAACCTATACAACTGCTACTTTGTTAGGCTTTCTTGAAAAATTGAGCTAGAGCGTTAGCTTTAGTTTTTTTTTTACTGTTTACTAACTTAGTTTGTCCTCGACTGACTTTTCCCATTTCTTTTGAAATCATCTTAATAGTTCTTTATCGATTTCTTGATCATGACGAAGAGTATTTGCTGCCAATTGTCGCCCATTGCCACCCATGCTGTTTATACGCCCCTGCACTCCACTTCTGCCCCAATGTGCTCGTTGTGCCTCCTTATCTGCAGCCCACTGTACGAGTATCTGTGCCGCAAATCACAGTCTGTGGGGCGAACGCGTCGTATACATGTTATACCAACGCTAGCTGCACAATGGGGGCCACAACTATAGCATATGGCCATTCTTGCAAAATACAAATAAACTGCAAATTATAATCACTAAATAATTAAGGTTTTAAATACTATAATATCCTTTGCATTGGCATTAATATTATAATTAAAAATTATTT
Organism: Drosophila teissieri; assembly: GCF_016746235.2. Classification (NCBI taxonomy): domain Eukaryota; kingdom Metazoa; phylum Arthropoda; class Insecta; order Diptera; family Drosophilidae; genus Drosophila; species Drosophila teissieri. The sequence continues at coordinate 13,632,343 of NC_053034.1, forward strand.
GAAAATCGCTGCTAGTATCAGCACCGCTGCTGTACGACTGTCGCTGTGCCTATGAAATGATTGTGGGAAAGGGGCATTCAGATGGGGATGGGGATGGGAATGGGGATGGGGGTGAGAATGGGCGACGATGGCGGAGATAAAGATGGGGATGCTCTGGCCCATGGACCTGGCTCGCTTCCAAGTTGTGGCCATCGGTGGCATCGTCATCATCTCATCTTCTCATCTGCCGTCTGCCGACTGCCGTCTGCTGGGTGTGCGCGCCTTTTGGAGTTAATTGCGTTTTGCTCAATTTAATATTGAATTTAATTGGGGGCGCATTTTTGCTAGGTAAGACACGCATTCCGTCTCGCTCGGCAGTCAGAATGAGATGGGTTGGGATGGGATGGTGTGGTATATATACATATATAAGGATAGGGCCACCCAAGACACATTAAAAGCTCTTAGGGCAAATGAGCAAATTAAATTTGATATGCGACTTTGGCAGCACAGAAACGGGACACTGCCACGCCCCTTTCCTAAGGGCAGGGCGTAATCCCATAAAATTAATGCGTTTAATTGAAAGTGTTAAGCACGCTTGCCTCTGGCCAATGCCAGAGCATCAATGGAGCATTTGTTTAATTGCGGCGACGCTTTTCCTGCAAAAACTTTTCCCCAACAACACAGCTACTGCCCCCTTTCGGCACTCGGAAAAGTCCACTCATTTTGAAAACCCGCGAGAGAGAAAGTGAAAAGTGTTGGCAACAATTGGCAAACTAATTGACAAATTGACGCAGCAAAGTAGGCAACGCCTGTGGGTGAGCGGGTGATTTTGGGCGGCTAAATGGTTGATTATGGCTGCATGGGTGGTGCTGATGGTGGTGGGGTGGCTCCATGGTGGCTCCATGGAGGTGCCAGTCGGAGGTGGCAATCAGTGGCTCCTCAAAATGTAGAGATGAAAACCGAACAACAGGCAGCGTGGCTAGGCACCGACGTTCTCGACGCATTTGCAACTCGTTCGCCATGTTGCATGCCGCAAAATCATCAACACGTTAATTGAATTGTTGACTGACACACACACACGCACAGACGCACAGACACAGTGGCGCCACAGAGGGGGGTGCGAAAGGGGGGCTGCATTGCTGGACAGGCTTCGTGCGAATGCGGTTCACCGCTTTTGGGTTTCCAGGAGACGAGGAGCTGCGGACGAGCAGCTGGAGGAGCACGGGGAGCAGGAGGAGCAGGAGGAGCAGGAGGAGCTGGGCAGGGGATGCAGATTCGCCCGCTTAGCTGATGGGAATGCGTTTGCTTTCATGGTTCGCTGCACTGCCGGCATGCAATGGAAATCGCCAGCAGCAACAAAAAGCACTGAGCACTAAACACCGAACACTGAACACTGAAACTCGAGCAGAGTCACGTCAGGGCCATTTTCCAAAGCCTCCCAACTATAAAATGGCTGCAAGTGGCACACCAGTCAGCGTCTATGTGTGTGTGTGTCTATGTCTCTTTGGTTATACGTGCGTGTGTGTGTGTGTGTGTGTGTGTGTGTGTCTGGCTGGTAATTAATGAAATTGCAACGCATTTGAATTTTAATTAAAACAAAGCGCGCAAATTACGCAATACGCAGCAAACGGGTAAAGTTGGAATAGAAAGAGTTGCGAATAGAACAGATATTATGGCATACTATCTATGTCAACTAAAAAGTGGGGAATGCAACAAACCAAGGGCATAGATGGCAAAAAAGTGGAGAATGCAATAGACCAAGGGCATAGATTGCAACAAAGTGAGGTATGCAACAAACCACGGGCATAGATCGCACAAAAGTCAAGTGGAATGAATATTTAAACGATTGGTAAAAGTGGGAAAAATGCTACAAATATAAGAACTAACCAAAAACTAATTTATGCAGCCTAACAAATAATTTGTAATAAAATTATGCAATAAATTATGTGCAGTAATAAAAGTTGAAAGGCATTTTCAAAACGTATTCACAATAAATCCTTTTATTAATGAAAGCCACAGCTTAAAGCCACACTCCAGCCCCAAAAGTCACTGATTTTTCAATCGCAGCTCGATACACTTATACTTGTGGCCTCCCAGTGGGGCCATTGCCAATTCCCAGCTATCGGCCTTCTTAGCAGCTAAATTGCTTGCTTCCGTTAACTTGGCCAACGGGCACACAGGCAAAAGCAAAAAAATAAATGTGTACATATATAAAAAAAATAAAAAAAGGTGAAAAGAACAAACAAACTTCTGCTGACTACCTGTGAGGCTGTGAGTCGTGTGGGTGGATAGGTGCAGAGACAAAGGCTCTGGCAGACCAAGTGCCTGCCTATTATAAGTGGGTGCACTGCGAGAAAAATCGAACGAAACTAACAGATTATTCATTCATATACTATATTATTATTCATATAATGGGCATTCAAATGATAGGCATTTTCATGAGGGTATATTCAAGTTTTAAGTCATAGTATACCAATACCAACAACCAAGAACTCTTCTACATTGTTTAGAAACGGAGTACACCCAGTTTCCTGCAGTGCACGCGTGTGTGTGTGTGTGTGTGTGTCCATTGAGGACCCCACAATGTCCAATAGCCCCCTGGGAATTGTTTGGGAGTTTCTCGGCAGAGGCGGCAGGAGAGTAGAGTTCAGTCTGGCCATCGGGCAATTGCTTTTGTTTCGTTAGAACAAAAAACACACATTTCCACCAGTGGCTGCTGACCAGCACCCCCCCTAAACCCCCCCGAAACCCCCTTCAAAACGAGTGAGAGAGTCCGTGTAATTGCGTTTGTGATATTAGCCTGAAGTACACTTGCTGGCTGACTCTTTTTTCTCTCTGTGCCTTCTGCTTTCGCATTTCACCGCTGACCGGCGTGGTCCATTGAAGTTCCTGTTTCTGTTCCTGCCTCTGTTTCTGTTTCTGTTTCTGCCTCTGTTGCAATTTTCAAGCACATGGCCCCGACCATGTTTAATTTGAATTGTTTTCACTTACAGTTGCCATTTATTCATCGACCGAACGAGCAGCACTTGATTGGCAAAAACAAAGCAACATAAAATCGCAAAAAAGACGAGCGCCCATTGAAGAATCCGCTGGGACCGCTTTTTGGGGCGGTATATTCCTTTTTAGTATGGGTTTCGTTTTTGTTATGGTTGTTTATCCCACTCTTTTGTTTAACCGGCTTGGCCAAATAAATTGATTTTCATATGTGTGCACCATGCGAATATGCCAATAAAACTGAATGAATATGCGACTTGGCGCAAGGACAATGCCGCCTGCTGGTCATTTTATCACTTGAGCTGCAGCGAAATCGAAAAGGATTATAAAAATAAATGTGACACTTGCTGTCATGAATGGCAGCGCAGAAAACTCTTAACTCTTAACTGTTAAATGCATTGAAAGCTCACATTTTATTAATAAAACAGGGGAAAAAGAAAAGGGATTTAAAAATAAGCATTTACTTTGTCTGCAAACTTTGCACATTGAATATGTTGCAATAAGCCAGCATTTCATTAAATATATGCAATTTTTCACATATTTTGCATAAAGTTTTGCATAAAAGTGCAGCACATATTTTTGATATATTTTATATATTTTGATATATCTTGACCAAATAGCATTTCATCATATATTCCTCTGCCCTCGAATCGAAAGTATAGGTTTTTGGTTGACCCACTTTCTCTGGGTCGTGAGTGATGGGCATTGTCAGTGTCAGTTTTCCGTTTTTCAGTTTTATCTGGCGTGAGTCACGAGGCGACGGGGCGAATACGTAAATTTTGCGAATTTCGCATTGCGCATACGACATGCTGACCCAGTTGAAGAGAGCCAAGGAGTACCCACCAACCCCCCCACTACCCCCCCTCCCCCTCTATGCCCCTGCTGCGGCAGCTCCTTTGGGGGAAGTGGAGAAAGCATATAAATTATAATTTCTCTTTGTTGATGTTGTTATTTGTCGTTAAGCGCATTTTCGGCTAATTAAAAAAGAGCGACAGGCGAGTAAAGCGGCAAACGCATCCCAAGACCCCAAAAGAAGAATGCAAATTAAATGAAGAAAAATGCGAGAGATGCCAACTGAATTGAAATAAAAAAAAAAAAATAAAAAAGGTTAACTAAAAGCAAAATACAAAAACCTGAAAATCTCAAACAAAACGCGAGGAAGAACAAAGCGGCGGCAGCAACGTCAACCAAATTTCACGCTGACAAATTATGATTTATGCTACAGCTGACTGCTGCCGTTTGCTTCTCTGGTTCTTCTTGTTTGTGTTTCAGTTTTGTGTTTCAGTTTTTGTTTTTGGGACCGGGCTTTTTGGCTCTTTTGGTTTTTTGGTTTTTTGCCTTTGTTTCTGGCTCTTTTGACGTGGGCGCCAGCCAAAAACGCAGCTGCAAAGCCAACTTCAAGCTGTCCAAAGTCGAGGAAATGACAAAAACCCATGGGGATGATGGAAAAGTGAGGCGTGATTCACGCGTGACAGACGCGTGACAGCTCGCACGCAGCCATTGTGAGCTCTCCACTATTAAGCCACGAAGTTTGCACTTTGAAAGGTTAAATCATTGAGATCATGTTAATATACATATATGATATCTGCAAAGCAATTTAAGCAGCTATATTTCCAGTCATATTATAAATCACTTGGATTACCTACTAGTAATCTATATATATCTATATTTTGCAAACCTTTTTATTGTTGGCATGCCCCCTACGCACTAAACACACGCAAATCGGACCTCATTCGTTGGCACACAATACTCGTAGAGCCAAAAATCCACCGTCCAGCTGGAGGGTTCAGCAAAAACCGAATCCCTGTCTGCGATTCTGTGGCCCTGGGCATTTGGTAAAAGGCTTGACGCTTCAATTACACGCACACAAAGACTTCGACACAGAGTCCAAGGAGTTGGAGGTGGAGGTGGAGTTGCTCGCATGTTTGGCCTGCGGCGATCGTTAGAATCCAAAGAGTCCAAGTCCAAGTCCAACTCCAAATCCACATCCAAGTTGCCCAGTTTCGCAGTTGTCTGTGCTTGTGACCTCCTCCCGCAGCAAAGTTCTCCCCGAAACGGCTGCTCTTTCAACTTGTGCCGTCTGTTTTTGCTGCCTGTTGAGAGTTGACAACTGTGCACTTTCATGGCCTATGGCTAGAAATGCCATGAAATATCTTCTCTGCCAAGCGATTGCCTGCCTCCTGCAGGTTGTCATGCGAACACACAGCAGTTGGGTCTTCAATTTGGGCAATGGCAATGGGAATGGGAATGGGGATGGGGATACTACACACATATATACATACATACATCGTATATACTCACAGTAATCGCAGTGGCCCCGGCGATTTGGTCAAACATTGCCCAGTTGTCCAGTTGCTCGAAGGCAGGAGGCATTTACATTTACTCCACTATTTTCCAGTTCAAGTAGAAGCAGATGCAGATGCTGAAGCAGAAGCAGTAGCAGTGGCAGTAGCAGTGGCAGTAGCATTTTGGCCAGTAAACTCGTTAGCCAGGCAGTAATAGTGATAACTGAGTGTGTATCCCAGTTGGCCGAAACTGGAATTTATGAACGTCGTAAATGCGAAATCAATGGCCAATGAGCAAATCATTTTGCAGAAATCTGAATAGAGCTAGATGATCGATTGCTTGCAGAGAGATCGCCAAAATCAGGAAATACAAAACCTAGAGCGTAAATATTCCCTACTTATAATTTAATTTGCAGCTATACAATGCACGCTTGATTATCATTATTAAATGCTTATTATGAGCACTTAACCAGCAATTATCTATTAAAAAAAACATATTACAACAGCAGAGGTACTGAGATGGCTGGCCAACAATCAAACGTATTACTAGTGGCTATAAAAAATAGCACTACCAATTTAATCGGGCATCTCTGTTGGCCAAGCCTGCTGCCTTCTGCCCTCCTGCTGCCATTTAACTCTAAACCCAAACACACTTTTCGGTCTAGCGCTGATTGTGAAATCTTGTTTGTTTGTTGCCATCACCGAGCCCACATCCCCGCCTTTCTGGTCCATCCTCTCAATCATTGAACACTGCCCATTGTCCATTGTCCACTGCCCATCCATTGGATGTTGTACATTGATTGTGTGGCATATCTTGGCCTCATAGTCCATAGTCCACAGTCCCTTGGCAAATTGAGTCATGGGGCACAGCATCGAAATTCCACTAGAACCGCACGCGATCAATCCCAAAAATGGGATCCCCTGGGTGCATGCAACATGATCGGTGTCACAGCGGAATGAAGTGGGTATCATGGGTAGAAATAAAGGGGGAAAACACCGCGTCAAAACTAATTAAATAACTCGTTCGACAGGGCATTCGCATGGAAACGGAGCTGGAAACCGAAACCCAGAAAGCCAGACAGCCAGAGATCCAAGTCCACGAACACCAGGCACTCCGTGGCCATGTTCAGCTGTCGAAAGCATTTAATTTTCAATTATCTCTTGGAAATTACACAAAAGCCAGACTCTCGGACTCTTCGAGTTGCAGATGAAGTTGGACCCGCTGCCAGCCGCTTTTCCCCTCAAATTTCCTCCCCCCCCTTCTGCGGTCTTTCGAGTGGCAAAGTAAACAGAAAAGCGGAGGGAAATAAAAGTCGGCCAACTAAATTGGCCAATTAAAGGGCCCAAAGTGTTTGATCAAATGAAGCCGGAAAAGTTGAAACTACAGCATTCAGCCTGAGATAACTATTATTTGTCAAAAAAAAAAAGTGATATGCCAAGTTTTTGGTAACCGGTTTGGTTTTAGTTGCATTTAGTAGGACAACACCGAAGCAATTAAGAAACAAAAAGTTCTGGGAAAATGTAAAAGGAAAGCTTTATAATGGGCATACAAATAGAACATTCAAAAGCTGTTGATATGAAGCAAAAAAGCTATCAACATCCTAGACTCATCATCCAATAACTGCACATTAGCTGGCCAGATCAAAGCCTCCATATCGTAGGCCATAACGCTAAATGGATAATTTACGATGGGGCATGGTGCACTTTTAAGGCAATCCCCCGATGTCCCCACCAAAAACAATGCAATTCAATTAAATTGAAATGGAAATGCAAATGCAAATGCAATTTCAATTGCGGACGAGAAGGCCGAGATGAAACGACCGCATCTTTTGGTCTCTGGCTTTGACTCTTTGGCTCAAAACCCCACCGACACTTGGACTTGGTCTTTAGTATCCAAGCCAAGAAGGTGCCCCAAGATGCTGATACTTAGCTGCTCTGCTCCCCCCCATCCACCGGAGTCTGACTGCTTCTGTAGTAACCGCTGCCACTCCTAACCACCACCACCACCACTACTCTTCTTAGCCCAGCGAGTCTGCGGTGTCTGCGCCGTTTTGTCTGCATCTGCCCCGGCGTCATTTAAAAATAGTTTTGCGTGTGGCTTCCACGGATTGGGGGGCACAATCGGAGGGTCGAAATGAGCAGGTTAAGCTAAAAATATGACTGCGGCAGCCTGCTTTCGTACACTCGCAAAAACGCGGAATATGCAAATAAAGACTTTGCGTCGTTGTGAGGCAAAGTTTCCCTCTCGAGTTGCAGCGAAGAAAATCGAGACATGTGGCAAGAAGTTCGAAACGAATTCTGATAGATTTTAAAACGCCTTAAAGAACGCTTTTCGGGTAACTTAAAAAGGTATCTACGTATTTACTTATTCTCATTAAGTTAAATAATTAAGCCACTTTAATGAAGAGTTGCACTTACCGAAAAGAACAAGTAACTTTAATCCTAAAAAAGGGTCTTGGCTGAAACCAAACCAGTATGCTGCATTAAGCTGCATTCACGGCACAACGCGATGGACTTGGACAGCAAATCGAGAATTTAGTGGCATCATAAAAACCACTGGCTCGATATTGGACCACTTCCGTTGGCAGATCGCAACTTGTGGAACTGGCCCATCAATTCGAGGCTTCCATAATTCGATTCCCACTGCACAGTTGACATTTCTCTTATTTTATCTGCACTTTGGCTCGCGTCTGGCAGACGATTTATCTTGTGACCCCCCGATAACCGGTTCCACATTTTGCAGTGACCCCCGCAGCTGCCCACTGAATCGATGCTCCCATTGTCACATTGGCAGAGCGAATAACTTATTTGAGTAGCAGACTCGTTGGCTACCCCTTATTTATATCTGAGTTTATTGTGTTGCTTAAAATGCTACTATATCCTTACAAATTCGAAACAAAATTTGTTGCAAGCTTAAGGTATCTGTTAGTCCATCATTTCTGGGGCCAACTTCTTTTCTCTGCGTTTGCGTTGCTGTTTGCGTTGCGTCTTTTGCGTAAAGTGTAAATATTATTTCAAGATACTTAGCCGTGTTGTCGTTGGCCATGTTGCCATCGTTCTTACAAATTTCCACAATGCAGTGTTGGGGGGGGAGGGCGTGGCAATAAAGGGGGCGATTAGCTTATTTCGCCGGTGACAGGCGAACTCAAGAAACGACCTTGTCCCTGTTATGATGCCGTTGTTTGAGTTGTCAGCCCGTGAATGACTCACTGATGGATTGGCTGACTGCTGCTGCTGGATTGCTGAACTGCCGGCTTGTTTGCCTGTTGATATTGTCAAAGTAAACAGTCAACACACACACAGTCAACTGGCAACTGGCAACTGAGAACTGGGAACTGAGAACTGGGAACTGAGAAACTGGGAACTGAGCACTGAGAACTGGGAAATGCGAGCAGAAAACGGCGCTGAAAAGCGCTCCACTTGTGCAATTGACAGCCGGGCGGAAATAAAAGTCAGCGCAGCAGCGGCGCCGCAAAGTCTGGCCAATTAATAAGCCAGCTAATGGCATTGCCCGCCGACGGATGCAGTGCAGCAGCCACATGGAGGCGGTGCAACGGCGTCTGCAGTTGCAGCTCATTTGCAGGCCTCTTGCGGCGCCATTCAGGCCCAGGCCCTTATGCATACACTGCGGGAAAAGTTACCTAGTTTTCACCTCTGAAGATTGGCTATCTTCCTAAACAAAAGTGTATATTTGGATTGTTCAGATTTAAGAACTTGTAAAATAATGTTCCAGGGTATCATTACCACTCCTGTAAAAAAATTCAAATAATATTTAGTCATAGGTATTTCCATTGGAAGTTAAACTTTGAAAAACTATACCGAAACTATATACTAAACCATATTTGCTACGTGAAGGATATGATATTTCGTAATAATAGGATGCATTCCATTTCCTTAACTCAAATAGAATTGAAAGTATAGTTACTCCCAGTTGATGCCATCTGTTGGTAATTCTGCGTTGGTGCTATTATTTTGACTGCATGTGTTTATCTTCGCGCCATATCCAGTACTTTATCGCTGCAACTATTTAGGCAACATCATCAGCCAGGGACGTGGAAAAAGGAATTCGGTGTATTTACCAGGGGGGAAGGGGGAGGGGTCTGTGTGCATAGGAAGCAGGCGACAAACGCAGCGCACAGACGGAAACTCATTAGTGGAAACTGTGTCTTGGCAGCGGAATCACCTGCCGCACCTGCCCTCCAAATGTCAACGCGCCGCTCCTCCAAAGGGCATAAAAAGCAACCTACCTTCATTCTACCCATCACCTGGCAGCACCATCGTTATGACGCTCTCTCCCGGAATTTTGTTGTATTTTTTTTGCTTTTTTGTATGCAGGCACAACGGCACAACGGTACAGGTAAAGGTCCTGCCTGCGAAAATCGGAAAATCCGTGATGGAACCAACAAGAGCAAAGAGCACATTAGCTAACAGAACACACAGCACATAAATCTCTGGGCAAAAGGCGATCATCGATTTGTTGAAATTCAGACAAATCTTTCCGGAAGACTTTGTGGCTTTTCTTCGGGGTATTTTTATCACTACGTTGGACCAAGAACGAAGCCAAGTCAAACCACAACAAAATGTATTTAAATTTAGCCAGCTGTGAATGGCTTTTAGCGGCTACCACCACTGGCATACTTCGACTTTATGTATTTGAAGTTGTTCTATTTTCAGTCATTGATGAAACTCGAAATTCTCAATTAAGTCGTTGATACGTTCAAATTTATACGCGGACAGCCGCGCGTGCCATCGTAAATTGGTTTCGGGTTTATTATTTTACTTAAATGGTAAATTAAAGTTAAAGTTAAATGATGCAAATACCAATTATTTCATAAAACTTACGATAGAAATCCTTGTTAGCTGGAAAGTTGACACAATATTTTTTTCAAGTAAGAAGCGCATACAAATGGGCCGCTAGTAAATTACAACTAATCAGTCAGCACGCAAATAGCCATGTTTCCCATTTTTATGGTTCTTGTTAGTTAACTTGTTGTGATGTATGCCCCTCTTTTTGAGCCTGTCAAGTCGCCCATATTTCAAACTTTGTTGCATCTTAAGACATCTTAAGAGAGCGATCCCAATTCGAACCGGTTCGTAGTATCGTAAAGTAGCACTGCAGCGAATTGGCGTGAAGTTAGGGTATTCCCTTTGGCTTCGTTTGTGTGTTGCACCTTTTCACGGCTGTCGTCTGCCTCTGCATGTCTCCTGCCTCCCCCCCTCGTCCTTTCGCCACATTGTTCTGCTCCTTCTGTTGTGTGTATATGTGTGTCTCTGTGTGTGTGTCTGTACACAAATTTTTATGACGACAGGTTGGTTGGTTCGTCGGTCGCCTGGTTGGTTGGTTGGTTGGTATTCGCTGGTGGAGATGGAGATAGAGGTGAAGGTGTGGATGCTGGAGAAACAGGAGGTGACTGGCAGCCCTGGAAAGCGATTTCACGCTTCACGTTCCACGGTGCACACTCTGGCGCCACCTGCCGGCGTCCGATGATGGTGTGGATGCACTGCTAGAAAAATATGCTTGGCTTTTTCTAGCCCTTTCTTATTGAAACCATGTTAGTAATACAACCTGCTTCTAATATTGATTAACTGCTTAAATGTATATAAAGACTGTAATGAAGATCCACTTCATATGTTATCATAGGTGCTTTACAATTATCAAAATCATTCTCAGTGTGCCGATGACGTCGTCACGAATGAATGAGCGGCTGAAAAACGAGCAGCTTCGCTCTGGAAACAGGAAGCGTTGCGGCTGCTGGTTCTTCACTAGCCCAAGTTGGATCCCAAGCTGGATCCGAAGCTGTATCTGAAGCTGAAGCTGTATCTGTATCTGAAGCTGTATCTGAAGCTGAAGCTGTATCTGTATCTGAAGCCGAAGCTGTATCTGTATCTGAAGCTGAAGCTTTAGCTGCGCTGCCGAGGCTGCAGTCGAGTGATATAAGTGGTTGACATGTAGCCGCCATTAGCGGTACGATGACAAGCGTTGAAAGCGCGCCCGGGGTATTAAAACGCAAAAAGGGAAAATAGCGAAAAAATATGAAAAAAAAATCAAAATAAAAGGGAAGAAGGGAAAAAGGGAAATGGTTGCAAAAAGCATGGGAAATGTGCAAAAGGCAGAGGCGAACAAGAGAATTGAATGGGATAGTTCTCCGTTTTTTCACTCACTCACTACCCCCCTCCCTCCCTCCCGCGCTGACTCCATTTTATGACAGCAATGGAGCAGGAAACCGCAGTGAAATATATATATATTTATATATAAAAAAAGGTGCAAAAATCATCAGCACGCTGTCGGCGACACCTCCCCCTCCTAACCCGCTCCCTTGACGAGCTTCGGCTGGGAAAACTGCCTGTCACATTAAAGTATCATTTGCAGTCACTCAGCCAGAGGGTGTCCCTTGCCACACAGCAATCCTTGGCGATTAAAGTCAATGGCATTCCAGGGTCCTTCTTCTACATACTTCTATGTAGGTACGAATGTATATTGATTGCACACAAATCGCGAACGTAATTCATAGCTGCGCGATTTTCGCGGTCTTTTGGCCACAAATCTTTAGCCACATTGACCATTGACTTGGCCACTGAAAATTGGCAACGGAAGCGCCTCGTAATGAATACATTAACATTAATAATTGACTTGGCGCTGGCAGCTCTCGTTTGGCTGGCTGGCTTCAAAAAAAGAGGTAATTCACTGAAGTCGAAGCCAAAGCCGAAAACGAAGCCATTTGACTACGAAATTGGTGGCGACTTGAAGCGTTTCTGCCACGAATGGATGTAATTTATTGAATGTGTGCCAAGTTCAAACTAGAAACGTTTGTCCTTGGACCGATTGAAACGATTTTGTTACATATTTCCCAAGTTTATTACAAAACTTTTAAGTAGCAACCTATACCTTGCCGTTTAAATTTACGTATCATTTAAATGTGGAAAGTGCGAAAAGCCCTGGGGAAATTTCAGCCAGCGCAGTTGAAAATGAAACGCCAAAGGTGGGCGGAGTGCAACAGTTTTTCCAACAGGATGCGCTGACACTTATCACCAGCCATGAAGTGCAGTTTGCGGTGTGCATTTTCCCTTTTAGCCAGCACTTTGGCCGCATTCGTGGACATTTGTGCCAAGTTTTTTGGCAATTGTGCGCGCGGCAGACGCTCTTTGATTACAGAGCACCGTGGCGATGGGCGGCGATGGGTGGTGGCATTAGTATTAGCATAAATTTCAGCTAGCTGCTCGCACAACAACACGCGGCGAACAGCCGAGTATGAATATATAATACGCCGCTTGTATGTTATTTATGAGTGTGCATGTCTGTGTGCCAACTTGGGGCAACTTTCCGAATCGCAAAACCTGGGGGCGGAGTGGCTGGCTGGGAATGGATGGATGGATGGGGATGGGAATGGAGGGGGATGGGGATGGAGGGGGATGGAGTGGTTAGGCCGGAACAGGAGCAGGATAATCGCTGCTTAATGCAGTCGCGACCCATCCGTCGCTGCCAACCGCCATTTGTCTTAGCATCCCCTTCCCATTCGCCATTGATAACGAAAATAACGAAAGCGAGACGAACCCCAGCCTCAGCCACTTGCCACTTATACACTGAACGAAATGTTGATGAAAGGGAAAAAAATTAATCAAGTATATATGATATTCATTTGTCCGCTTTATTACATTACAAACTAACTTCTTGTTTCTAACGCATTTTCCCCGCATTTTCTTTAAAAGTTCCAAAAAAAAAGTTCGCAATTAGAAAACTGCCAGTGTATTAAGCCACCACGCCCTTTTGCTGTGTGTGTGGGCTCATTGAAGAGCATTCAAATTTCATTTGCATGCAGGCTGAGCAAACTTTTGTTTACCTTGCGGTAGCGAAATCAAATTTGAATCCGCTTTGCCTTCCGCTTCCTCGCTCGCATTCAAAGTATTTCCAAGTACGTATTTCAAAGGGATCCTTATCAAAATCGCGACTGGCACTAACTAGGACGCGTCTAGAGTGGCTGCCGGAAATCGGTTAAGTTTCTGACCAGACCATGAGGGTTTTCCCCAGAAAATCCCCTCCCCCCCCCCCCCCAAAAAAAAAAAAAACAAAACAGAAAAACCACCCAGCAAATTTCCCCACAGGTGGCAAGCAGCAAACTGTTTGAAGTATTCAAATGGAAGGAGGCGCAAATCGGTGGGGTGAATCGAGGTGGCTGGGCGGCTTTAGCTTTAGATGATGCTTTAAACGATGCCAAATTATTTTTATTTATTCGTGCGTTCAAAGAGATTAGCGCTCACTAGGTGGCGCCACCTCAAAGGCGTTCACGGTGAAATGCAAAGCCGTACACGTGTATTTATCGATGTGCAAGTGTGTGGGTGCTCTGTCTGTGTTGGGAAAATTTCCAGCAAAAAATAGAAGAAAAAAGATAGGCAAAAGAAAATGCAAATAAAGATTTGAGGAACATTGATGGGCGGACAAGTTGAGCTGCTGCAGCTGCAAAGATATTCTTTAATTCAATCGATTACGCCATTACCGACATCGAGGCGCCTAGGCGAGTCTGCCATTTTCCATAATTTATGGCTTTTCCTTTACCCTTTTTAAGGGGTATGCCAAAATATCAACGATTCAGGCCACTAAACTTATGTATGTAAAATGCATTCAAGAACAATTAGAAATCCAGCGAATGCACTGTTTAAACTTTTAACCCAATCCCGCAAATCCACTCATCTGCCAATAAAAACGCACTCTGTTTCATCAATATCAAGTATGTAGTTTTACGCGATAATATTCCTACTGGCAATTGGCAGCTACAAAGTCTGAAGTTTATCGCTGTGGTGAAAGGGTATGCTGCGCACTCACTTGCCACTGCAGCCTCCAGCCATTTTTCGCATTCGTTATGAGGCCATTTAGGCAGACCCAAAAGGAACAAATCTTTTATTGATGTTCGTGAGATGGATGGCGATTTGCTGGGGATTGGGAGGATTGGGTGAATGCTCCAGTTAGTATTGGCCTGGTCTGGCCTGGCCTGTTGGCGAGCTCTTTGGCAGCTCATAAAAGCGGCAAAATGCGGCAATTGCTCGTGCCGCCATTAACCCCAACGTGGTGTTACCTGCCACATGAATAAATCACTGGGGTGATTCACAGCCCGCCACCCCACAAATATACCCCATAAACTCCTATATATACATATACATATATATGAATCCTCCCAGATGATAAATGTGCCGGGTTGTTGTTTCCCTCGTTTTGTTACACGCCCTGCTGGCTTTTCTTCGATTTGCTTAACAAATTTGCGAGATTCTTAACACATTTGCATATTGCGTTAGCGAAATTGTCAAGTGTAAAAGTGTCGGGCATGCCGAGCATTCCGCATCCTCTATTTATTTTTGCGGACGGTTTACTTTTTTCTGTGTATTTTGTTCGTTTTTGTTCTTTTTTTTTGTTCTTATTCCAATAGCACAGCTACCGAATCGAAGTTGCACAGTAATGACGACATTTCCTTTCGACATCGAGGGACATCGAACAGAAAAAAAATATACCAAGTTGCGCTGTCGTTTGCGCTTTTTATTGCTGGCGTCAGTGTGTTGCCATTTTAAAAGGATTTCAGCACTGAGTTTATTTAGCAGCTCCTTGCTGGGCAGATAGGGAAAATGGTTTTTAAGAGGAGAAGCAGCATCGCTCAATCGAAGTTGTTCAATAAAAAATGTGCTGGAATTTTCGTTGACATTCTCGCCCACATTGACGCCATTCCCCAGCACCTTTTTCCATAACATTTTTGCGATGACTTTTCGACGGCGGCATTCGCAGAGTCGTAAAACGCTTGGAATTTCATGCGATTTCTGTATCGGCGGAATATATACCCAAAGGAATTGACCTGAATTTGTTTTTGTGTTCGCGCCACAATCGAATGGAATGGAATGTCCTGCCTGGCTGACTGGCTGGCTGTCCTGAGGTATTTTCGGAATAATTTGAATTAAACCAATGGCGAGAAATAAAAGTGACAGCCAACCTGTTCTGGTTTCCGAGTCCTAAGCCTCCTCACAATCAGTTCAATCGCAAAGTGGATAATTGCTGATTGTGTGCGGATTGAATGACAGCTTCATTTTGTAAAGTGCTTAAGCAAACAAATTGATTTTCCCCACTGGCGGTTTTTCAAATCTTACAAATGCTTACAAAATAATCACATTTAAAGAGCTGAAATTTTCATAAAATTCGAATTTGAAAAGCTTTCAATTTACGTTTTCTCCATGGATTTAAATTCACTTTAGTTGGCATAAACTGATGACGAAACAAGCCTATTAAGTCCACTTGGTCACCTTTTGTTAGCTAGACAGTTCCTTTGCCACCTTTGGCTTCCTTCCTTTTTGGCGAAACACCTCGTAAATTGTAAATAATAAAAATGGGGCAGAAAAACAAATTATTTTCTGCTGCTTTGGCTGAAAGTTTGCTTATCAAAATCGGTGGCCATGGGGATTGGGATTGGGGACTTGGCACTGAGGGTCACTGGACCCTCTGCTGTTTATAATTTTTCCTTCGCATTCATGCAGCATACAGAACTGGGAAATCCTTTTCCTTCTCCGTTACGCTCTCCTTGTTTATATTTTTTTCTTGTTTTTTTTTGCTTCCTTTGACTTCCGTTTTCTGGGTCCTGGGCGAAGCTCACATAAAATTTAATTAAGTGCAACAACAGCAGCAGCAGCAGCAGTGAAAGCAACAAACCCGGCGATAGCAGCATCGTTTATAAAATTCACATAATAACAATAAATTTTCAAATGCGCCTTGGCAGCCAGCGTCTGCGTCCCTCGTCCCTCGTCCTTCGTCCTGTGCCTAGGTATTAAAATTTATCGCCAGCTTGCGTAGCACGCGCAACAAACGCGAAGAAATTTGCGTGCCGGATGCCGAGGGGTCGGAAAAACACGGCAGACACGCGGGGGGGGGAAAATCATTCCACACGGAAACAATTGCGTGGGGAAAATGTACACAAGTTAACAAGCAGAACTAGCTGTCTAAAAATTGTATTCCACATATTATTATTAATTATTTGGTATCTGTCTGCAATGTGCAAAGTATTGTGTGAGCTATGTTGCATTGATATTTAATAGCTCTTCATTAGCTTTCAATATTTGCCAACAAAAGCAATGAAACCAAGTCATATGGCCTACTGATTACTGCAATTATAATTATATTCTATTTATTAATACGTGTATTTAGTATTTGGTTCAAACTAAATTCCCTCAGTGCATTGGGAAGCGAGTGGAGCCAGCAGAAATACCAGCTTAGTGTCCCCAGAGGCGGCGGCATTCGAGACCTCTGGTCTCCCCCCTGCTCACCCTTCTGCCCCTTGGAGCTATGGGTGTGCATATGTATTCCCGATCAGCTTTAAGAACGTGCATATATAGCTGCCTCGGAATGGCAGTCACATATGGCGGCCCGACTTTTTCCCCCTCGAATAATTTGTCTATTTGTTTGCCTTTGCTTCGCTTGGCTTGCTCATTCATTTGACTCGCATTAATTACATGACACGCACACGAAACCAGCAGTCTGAAGTCGGAAGTCTGGATTCGGGATTCTAGATACTGGATACTGGAATCGAGAGTCCCAGTTTTTTCTGCCCATCCACGATGCCCTTGTTCTCCTTCGCCCGGGGTAATTTATTAAAATGGCCAAAAAGAAAGCTTCCTTCTTCTCACAGGAATTAGACCTTCATTGGCAGCCAACTTTCAATTGCACTTGCCGAAATTACTTGATGAAATAATAATTTAATAAGCTGATAAAGAAAAATAATAATTTAATAAGCTTATCAAAAAAATGGCAATACAAATGACATTGGTATTATTTAATTTATATTAAAATCAAACTTTAAATGCTAGATTTGCGAATAGGAATTTGTGAAGTTTAATTTTCGTTTTGATCTTTTTGTTAATATATTACTTATAATCTTAAGCTGTTTAATGTTCATGTATGATCATTTTGTAAATATATTACTAATAACCTTAAGCTGTTTAATGTTCATGTATGATATTTTTGTAGATATTAACTAACAATCTTAAGCTTGAATATTTGAAGTGTTGGCAGCATGTTTCCTTCTTTTAGCTGTGCATTAAAATTATGTTAATATTTAATCATTAATTTATTTGCTTACGGTTTGTTTGCCGAACAACCCGAATTTCTGGTTGCAAGATTTCGGCGCACATATGTGGCTCCTTGGGGAACCCCTTCCTTATCCCCATCCCCATCCACATCCCCATCAGCCAGCCATGCCAATCCTTATTCTCCTCCAGCACACACATCATCATCTGCAACTGGCTGAGCCTGCTCCTTGTCCGCTCGTCAACACAAATGACTGTCTCGTGTTATCTGCTAAGCCGCCTTATCTGTTTGGGTCTTCTGGGTCTCCTGGTCTCTTAGCCTTCGTGGATCCAAATTCAGATCCACATTCACATCCCCATTCACAGCCCCACCCCATCCGCCCTTCAGTGATTTCGCCTGTGTGTTACTTATTTAATTTGTTGCTTATTTGTGCCCATGGAGAGGACTGTGAGCAAGAAGCAAACAAGTCCAGGACAGAAGCTACTGCCATCTACTTGAGTTCGACTGAATGCGACTCGAGTCGACAAATTCCTGGCTCCATTCACTTGTTTGCATATGTTTAACATGTTCTCCAACTCCCAGCTCCAACTCCCAGCTCCCAACTCCAACTCCCACTCACAGTCCCACTCCCAATTGTTTGCCCGTTCGCCAGTTTGCCAGTTTGCCTGTTTGCCTGTTTGTTTGTTTGTTTGTTTGTTTGCTTGTTTGTTCGACGGGACTTCCACTGCATTGTGTCCTTAACTCAAGCGAAACTGTACTAAACTGAGCGGGGAGCGTGTTTTCCTTCGGCTTGCTAATGATTTCGCCAGGGTGCTAATCAAATTGCCTGCCCTGCAGCAGCTAATATCATTACCGAAAAGGTGCAACTCGTGGCAGGGGCAGGGACAGGGGCAGGGGCAGTGGAATATGTAAATATTTAACCGGATGGCATTTTCGCCACAGATTACAAGTCGCAAATTATCTGGGAGCAAGTGCAGTTGGAATAGCTTAATACTATTGTTGTATTATAAAAATGCCTGATGAAGTTTTGTAATTCAATCAAAAACTGTATATATTCACTTTGTAAGCTTGCTTCCTAATGATTTTCTCAGAGAATTTTTATATATATTCACTTTGTAAGCTTGCTTAATGATTTTCTTAGAGAATCTGTTTGTTCTCTCATAAATTAACAACATTATAGCCAACAACTTGTGCTGTTAAGGTGTGCCATTAATATATAACGTATACGCCATGGCTACCGCCTTTGCTACTATAAATTGCCGAGATCCGTCCTAAATCACCCGCTTTTTTCTCCGCAGCCTGTGAAACTTTTATCATTGATTGCCATTTCAGTGGAATGTCTGCGGCAGCCTTTAAGTTTTTACTTACTGCAGCAGTTGGGCCTGCAAGTTGTCGCATCTTTCACCGGCTTCCTTTGGGTCGCCGCCTGGTTATTGCTTTGGCACATTTTTCGATTAAAATTTATTTGCACAACTTATGAAAACTTAAATGCCCATAACGGCGCCGCCAGACTTGGAGTCTGCAAGCCCGGATACCCGCACTACACAGCGAGAAACGAGCATTCAAACTTTAGCATTTATGCAGACAAATCCAGTGTGCAACTTTTCTAATTACATTTGAAGTACATGGAGTACAATGTACTATATTATACTATGTTCATATGTAAATAGGCCATTAAATATGTGGTGCACTTTATATTTACACGCTAGTTTCTCTGTGTGTACTTAACAACTAGAGGGCGGAGGGCAAGGGCAACGTCTGCGTTTTGGTCGAATGGCGCCCCATGGGCTACCACATTTCTTGGCTAAAAAGTTTCAAATATTTCATAATTTGCAACATATTTTATGGAGGCGCAAGAGCATATTGCACTTTTCCGGCCACAGCCATAAAGCTATAAAGCTGCAACTGCTGCATGCAGGGTTTCTTTTTTTTGTCGATTTTCTTAGCACTTAAAAGGAAGGAAAAATTAGGTTTTTCTACCGCCTGACCTCGTTTCCACTGCGCGCTATTTGCGTTAAATAATTCAAATGACTTCCGACTTACACTTTGACATTGAAGTGGTCGTTTTCCCTCATTTCCCGCCGACGCGGCATGGAAAAATTCAGTTTGCCAGCAGATGAAGCACAACTTCTGTGAGTTTTAACCTTCCTCCTCAAAACACACCAGACCCTGAACTCCCAAGACCCAAAAACCCCCATCACAGGTACGCGGCGCACTTAAAAAGTAATTTTATTACACAGCTACTTACGGTGGAAATGCTGGAAAACGGTGGAGGGAGATGGCTAGATAGTCGGCGGGAAAGAGACGGTACGCACTTAAAGTCATCACCTCAAAGCGAGGTAGAAAGGAGGAAAATCCTTGGCGGAAAATGGTGATGCTGGCTGGCAGTGATGTTGCCATTGTCACACTATTGCCGGAAGTTTTATTC
The DNA here is from genome assembly GCF_016746235.2 of Drosophila teissieri. Taxonomy (NCBI): domain Eukaryota; kingdom Metazoa; phylum Arthropoda; class Insecta; order Diptera; family Drosophilidae; genus Drosophila; species Drosophila teissieri. Next base: position 13,652,078 of record NC_053034.1, read on the forward strand.
AACCTGCGCACCCTTCGTCAACCTTTGACGCTGATTGTTCTTGGGACATCGTACCCCATAGCAAGCTTATTTCTTTGCCTTTGCGTTTTCGTTTACAAATTTTTCTCATTACATTTTTACATCATCTTTTCCCCTTTTCCCCTTTTGACTTTTCGCCGGCTTCGCTGGGCGCCCAAGTTTGTCGAAAGTTTCCACTACTTTCTGCCCTTTTGCATGGCTTTTCTTTAAAATTTTTGCTCTACCCGCACCTGGCTGGTATCTCCCAGCATTTGCAGCTAATTTAATGACTCGAACTCCTCACCGTAGTAATGAGCATTCAATGGGGTTTGACAGCAAAATGGCAAAACAGCAAAATAGCAAAAGGGGGAGCCCGCTAATTTGTCTGATTCCCCAGAAAGTTGAATGCTTTATGAACTATTCAGCATTGCTGCTAAAAATGCGGCACGTGTCATTAAAAGTTTTTCAAAGATGCACAATTATTAGTTTCTTAATATTAAGGCCTGGTTTTTTGTATAAACTTTTATTCAGTTTGTACTTTTAAACAAATGCCATGCAAGAATTTAGCACAGGAAGGTCAATTACTCTAATGTATAATATTTATGCCAGCATAAAATATGTATGCTGCCACTGACAGTTTGACCATTTTTCCCAGTCCCTCAGTTCAGTCAAATGATTAAATGGATTTCACCTTCTAAAAGATGAAGTTTCCCATAAGACTCTGCATTTTCTTGGAGCATTCGGACTTCAGCTCATGCAGCTACTTCTCAACTCGGCAGCTTAGTTTAGCTTTTTCCTACACTTTTCTACTAAATGCATTGTGCAAAGTGCACTGCTGGAAAAGTACGCATAGTGTTTAATATATAAATAACATTATGAAATACCAAGTTGATGATTACAAATTGAAATAGGTTGCTGTTCTTGATTCTTAAAGATTAACTCTCTAATTCCAAACCACTTGAGGCCACTTTAAAATTTCATAACTTTCGTTTGTAAAATTCTCTGAGTGTGTTTATCTTGTGCCCGTTGTTGTTCTTCGGCTTCCTTCTGCTGTTGGCATTTCATTTAATTACTTTTGACATCAGGTAGAAATTTTCGCTGCCGCTTTTCAACCCTTTTTTCGGTCTTCGAGTTGAAGAGGGTTGTGTGCGTTTAGGGGAGGGGGGGAAAATGGCAAGAGGATGGACGGAAAAGTGTGCCAAATATTTGTTTAGGCATATTTGCCAATGGCCACTGGTGTTCTCATATCCGCAACTCATCACAACTGTAACATCCGCATCCACAAACACACTCACATCCACATCCTCATCCACTTCCCCTTCCGCTCGAAATACGCATCCTTTTCATTGTAAATGCTCATATTTGCATTATTCCTTTTTGACGTTAGCTTTGCGAAGCGTTTTTTGCCCACTACCTGCTCCTTTGAATTTATTTTGATGTATTTCCGTTTGGCAAGCAAATATCCAAGATTCGAATGGAGCGCTGGAATGGCCAGGAAAACCAGGCATTGGATGGAGTTTCCCGGTGGGTTTTCATTAGCTGATAGTTTAGCTTGGCAAACGCAAATATGCGTTGCTCTTCTTCAAGCTTATACCATACCATCATCCTGTTCACTGTAACTCTTCCCTTTTTTATAAGCTATGAATAAGCCAAAGTGGATTCAATTTGTTAATTGTAACTAGGGAAATTTGGACAAATATCTGATAATGGAGAAGAGCTGCAAACTATATAAACGTACTACTAATGGAATTACTTACAGTGCTACTTAATGATTGATTAATTCTGAATTATTCTAAGATTATTGTAGTTTATTAATAATTCCCGAGTGTCCTTATTTTCTGCCAGTGCAGTGAAGAGCGAATGTGTCATAGTCCTTGTTGAATTTGCCGGCTTAGTGCTCGTCCCTCATTAGGACTGCCGGATATTCCATTGTGAGTGCTCTTCGCTTTTGGCTTTGGCCTGGGCAAATGGAAAATCTTAAAATCCACCAGCAACCAGTCAGCAGCAACCGGGAAAACCAGCAACTTTTCAACTGTACGCTATACGGTTAATCATTTAATCTGCATATGTGCATATTAATGAATTTCAACGTTCAGCAGTCCGTGTTCCACCGCGTTCTACTAGCCGGGACTTTTCACATACATATTTCGCACCGATTTCCACCATAACTTTGTGTTATTTGAATTTTTTCCGTTGTTTTGCCGCCTGGCCAGCTGAAAGTTTTGCTGTTTTTGTTTCGAGTGTTTGTGTTTTGGTTTCGCTGGCTCGTGTTTTATATACATATAGTACATATATTCACTCGCTCGCTGGCTTTTTTTGTGCTGCTTTGTTTGGCTTGTTTGGCTGTTACTTTTAAAAGCTTTTTTAAGTAACTCGAACTAAATTAAGTTAAATACATTTCATGTTTGTCCGCATGCTGGCTGCATAAAAGATACACAAACGCAGCGACGAACGGCGAATGGCGAACGGCGAACGACAAAGTTGTCACACGTACATACACGCATATACGCATACACGGCGTATGCGTAACGTAACCCAAATCCTTCGATGGAAACGTGAGACTGCTCTTCTTTATGCGCAGCAGCCATTTCAAGATGATGTATAGCCAGCTCGGCTAATGGATTTCCTCCACAAACGCGCCAAGGATCAATTCAATTAGCTTTGGCACACATACGAGCACATACGTATGTAAGAGGATGTGTATGGCACTGTGACCTGTGACCTTTGGCAACAAGTGCGCCACGCAAGCACTTAGTGTACCACACACTTAATGAAGGGGATGCACTTTATGCTACTCCCATGACAGTCGCAAGTAGAAAAGTCCCAAGTGAAAGTTATTAATACACATTTGTTTGGCTTTCACAAATAATATCATATACGCAGGCTAAAGGATTACAGTCCAATTTATTGCCATAGCAACGCATCATTATTCCTTTTTTTATACATTTAAATTGCGTTTAAGACCCCTTCAGCAGCCAACCGCAAAACGCTCACAATATTTATGTTTCTGGGTTAAAACTGCGGTGTGACAATTTAAAGCTCCTTTGACTCCCCGTCGCCATAGAAATAAGGCTTAAGAATAATGGGTGCTGCATTCTGGGAAAAACTAGTATGTGAATGTGGATGTTGGATGTGGGATGCTGCTTATTTTGCACAGTTTTTATGCTTTGTCAATACGCAGATGCCTGCTTTTCCGACCTCTGGCTCCACTGCAATTGCACTTTGCTTCGCAAAAGGGTTTTCTATGTTTTCCAACAGCTTTTGTTTGCCGCTTAGCTCACACACACACACCACACACACACACACACGCACAAACACGGAGCTGCAGAGAGCTTTTAGTTTTGCATTTTAAGCAGTTTGACTTTGCATTTTTCCGTTTGCTGTATTCACAATACGAAAAATCATTCGGAAACTCCACAGAACAACCAGCATCAGAAAGCGTGCTCACTTCAAGATGCCTCTTGCCAACAGATAGCATTTTTAAAAAACCTGCCTCTCAAATGGCTTTCGAAACTTTAAATCTAGTTTTGAAATAAGGTTACTAATTATTTTAAATCCAGTTTTGAAATAAGGTTACTCATTATTTTAAATCTAGTTTTGAAATAAGGTTACTCATTATTTTAAATCTAGTTTTTAAATAAGGTGACTCATTATTTTAAATCTTGTTTTGAAATAAGGTGACTCATTATTTTAAATCTAGTTTTGAATTAAGGTTACTAATTATTTTAAATCTAGTTTTGAAATAAGGTGACTCATTATTTGAAGAATAAGTTGCAGCATTTGATAGATTTTAATAACACGCAGTTTTATCATAATCTCAACACTGTAACATACTTAACCCATAACCGCACATACCTTTGCGTTCGCCAAGTACAGGGTACGCGAAATACAAATTCTCGTGCATATTTACCGCCTGCATGTGTGTCTGCATATGTGCACATAAAACAACGAGCATGGAAATAAAGAGGAAAACAGAGAAGCTTTGCGTCCAGCATCCCGGCATAAAGATTAGAAAACTAAGTCGGTTGGGGGGAGGGGGGAAAACGTAGATCAGCAGTGTGGGAGGAGAGGGGAGGAGGATTTTCCAAAAAGGAAAGCCACAACACAGAGTTCATCGAGTGGCAATTTAAGTTGTAAGCTCTTCAATTAGGTGCAAAATGTTGAAGGGGGAATATCTCCTGCCAAAGAGCTCCACGACTTGTGGGTTTTTCGAGACCTTTCACACAAATTGGGGGAAACTGCGCTTTTAAAGGGTTTGTCTTTAAGTTATTCAAGTGTTTTTAGTGGATATAAAAACATTTAACTGGCTAATGTGGCAAAGTCTAAAACTAACAGAGCACTGACATCTATAATCCTGCTGAATTTGAATTGTGAGTTATAGTTCTCTCTGCCAACTGGATAACCCAACTAACTCGTTTGATCGAGTGGCCATAGCCAGAGCAATATCCAAAAGCTATTGCAGTTTTCCCGCTGCATCTGATCGATCCTCTGCTTTTAATTGCATTTTGATTTGGGCATGAGGTGAGGATTTGGAATTCAACGATATCGAAATCGAATTCGCAACCGGTTTGCGTACAATCGCAATCGAGGCTGCGATGGAGCTCATAAATCGTTCCATCATCAATGGCACATTGCTATTCAATTTTGTTGTTATTTTTTCGCTTAGTTTTCTATTTTTTTTTTTACTTTTGTGCTTGAGAAGAGCGTGTGCGCAGCCAAGTTGTGAAATTAATGCAATTTACTTACAAAATGTCCCATTAAAAGCGCTCCACCATCGGGCATAGACATAAAGCAATATGAGCTTGTCGCAGTCGTAGAGTCGCCCTGTCTGGATCCTCTAAATGTCGTGGATTTGGATGAGGATGTGGATGGGGATTGGGATGTGGATGGGGATGTGGCTGGGGATGTGGATGGGGATGGGGACATGTGCGCCTGCATGAGAGTGTAATTTAATGCTGCTGCAGTTTTCCTCCTCCTAGTTTCCTTTGCATACACAAATGCACATAAACGACGACCCTGGCAGGCCACAAATTACCCGGCCAAGTCCATGAAGCGCATTTAGCCAAATCGCTGAATTTATGTCTTATAAAAATGCTTGCGTCGAGTAACAGAAACTGAAACGCAAACCAAACCCGAATCCCAATCCCAATCCGAATACGAACTCCAAAACCCATAGCAGCAGCATATGCCAAAGTCTAAGGTCTCGAAGTGGGCAGGGTTAAGGCCAAGTGACATGGCCAGAAAGACATGGCTAATGTACGAGTCCCAGGAGTAATGGATCGTAAAGAGAAAGGGTTTAGCATACCCTGTAAAAGAAGTGAATGAATCGCACGGTTCAAGTAAATTGAAGGTTAGAAATAAATAATATAGATTTGGGACTAACATATAATAATATTTTGTTATGTGATAAATGTTAAATAATACGTTTTTGGTGTCAACAAAATTTTTAAAAATACAGTATTTCGAAAGTTGGTTTCAAAAATTCGACAGTTACCAAAGTTGAGCAGCTGTAAAAGTTGGTCTAAGAATAAATTTCACTATTATTACCCAGAAACCATAAAGTACCATTTCCCAACACATCGACGCAGCTTGAGTTCTGTGGAAAACTGGCCAATCAAGTATCTCAGCTTCGTTAAAGTGGCCAAAAGCACCCTACCAAGAGCTGAAGAAGGCTAAATCTGATTTATACCTTTTATTATTATGAGTTTTTGCTGCGTTCAAATAATTTTCCTCGTTCATTTGGGCACTGCCCCCCGCCCCCGCCCCAGTTTCAGTTTGCCAGTTTTCCATTTGCCAGCTTGCCAGTTTGCCAGTTTTCCATTTGCCATTTACAATTTGAGCAGTCTTAAACTGCTGGGGACCTTAAAGTTGCACAATCTCTCGAATTATGGAGTCTTAGCGCGATTTTCTTCATCGAAATGAGTGCGAGGCAAAAGTTTTCAATTCAATTATCAACGCCCATGCCATTTTCTATTTTTCTCCATTTTTTTCTTGGCCCGGGATTGGAAAATGGGTTTTTTCTGGGAAGTTGAAAACGGCTGAAAATGGTAGGGTGGCATGTCGATTTGGCTCCGATTTTGGGCCGGCAATTTGCTGTTTTCTGTTTTCTGGTTCCCAATGCACATTTTTGGCGTAATTTGTTTGCCAAATTGCGTGTTGGCGTCATCGCGTTGATGATCATCAGCATGGCAGCCTGGCAGCCTGGCAGCATCATCATCGAGCCAGTTGTCAACCATTGGATGCCAGCTTTTTGTGGGGGTGTCGATTGCAACAACAGCGCATTAATGCCACCCCGCCCACTTGGCCATAAATAATTTTCTGCAGGCAAAAGCCAATTTCGCCAGTCGCATTCGCATTCGGTGGGAGCATCGCTTTTCCCGCTTTTCCGCTTTTCCCACATTTCCAATGGAGTAAAAGAGGGCGTTTCGTGCATACTTATGCACATTAGAAAGGAAATTAGTGAGTGAAAATCGGGTTTTCTTCTTCAACTCTACGAAGTTGAAGCTGGAAATTAATTGGTTGTGAAAAACAAAGTTTAGTTTATGTTGTACAATGCAACATGGGCAATGGTGCCCTTACTTCCTTGTACTTTTTCACATTCACAGCTACTATGTGCTTAAGAAATACTTCGTTTTATCTGTTTACTAATAGAAATTAACTTTGCTGATTGCCTGCCTTTTAGCGAACAATCCAGTTTTATATTTCATTGGCACACCAATGATCATAAAAGAAAACAGACCACCCAAAAAGCGAGAAGCAGAAAATGCACTCTCGGGCTAAATTTAAAAATCAGTTGCCATTCAAGCGGCAAATATTTTGGCAAACCAAATTTCGCACAATTTCGTTGAGTGAAAAAGGTGAAAAAAAAAAACAAAAAAAAAACTGTCAACACATTCTGGTGGATATCATAACAGACTTAGCCGAAAAGCAAGCCAAGTGCTTAGATACGCAGAAGTAACTGGGAGGAAAAATTGAAAAATAAATAAAATTATGCGTGGCAGCATTTTCAAAATCATTGGCACGCGGGAAAAACTGCGGGAAAATGAGCTGGGGAAAAACAGACTGTCTCGCTGCCTTCATGCTTCACTTGTTTTTCTTTTCTCGTTCGTCCCCTTATTTTTACAACACACACATTTAGCCGAATTCGACTTCTGTTCGGAAATGGGCAGCCCATTGAAAATTCAAATCACACCAAATTCTAAAACACACAAATCGCCGCCAAGCAAATAAAACAGCAAGAACGTAAAAATAATAATAAAAATAATATAACCAAAGAGGAACGTGAGACGAGCCCATGAAATGAAAGCGAAAACAGCCAACATTTTCTTGTCAACGGGCGAGAAAATTACACATAGCTGCTGGGGAAAAAAATCACAAAAATTCTACCAGGTCCTGCGAGGAAAGAAAATCAAGGACAATGCCAGCAAACAACTCTTTGTGCAGGCAAAGCAAATTTTCGCCGGATTATTCGTGGGTGTTGGGCTTGAAGATGGGCGCTTGGATATTTTTGCGAGACGGCAAATTTATTTCAATGAATGTGCTGATACAGACACTTTAACAATGGCTGGCAAAATGAAATATAATACGAATTATGCGAAGCACAATAATACAAAGTTTCGAGTGGGAAATCACGATGGAATTGGGTAAAAGTCGCTTTAAACTAAATGAATCACAGATTTATGCAAAAAATGTGAAAAAAAATAATTTTTTTTTTGAAAACGCAGTTTGATTGGAAATTTAATTACGAACTCAACGAGGTATGACATTCCATATTTGGACCAATATTTCGAATGTTCTGGTCAAAATACTGCTATTTATAAAGCAGAAACACAGAAAACCGATTTTCGGCCAAAATTCAAATATCATCATCAAAAATTGAAAATTTTGAAAAAAAAATTCTTTTTTTTTGGTAAACACAGTTTGATTGGAAATTTAATTACGAATTCAACGAGGTATGACATTCCATATTTGGACCAATATTTCGAATGTTCTGATCAAAATACTGATATTTATAACGCAGAAACACAGAAAACCGATTTTCGGCCAAAATTTAAATATCATCATCAAAAATTGAAAATTTTGAAAAAAAAATTCTTTTTTTTTGGTAAACACAGTTTGATTGGAAATTTAATTACGAATTCAACGAGGTATGACATTCCATATTTGGACCAATATTTCGAATGTTCTGATCAAAATACTGATATTTAAATTGCAAAAAAACAGAAAACCGATTTTCGGCCAAAATTTAAATATCATCATCAAAAATTAGAAAAAATTTGAAAAAAAATAAAATTTTTTTGGTAAACACAGTTCGATTGGAAATTTAATTACGAACTCAACGAGGTATGATATTCCATATTTGGACCACTATTTCGAATGTTCTGATCAAAATACTGATATTTATAACGTAGAAAAACAAAAACACAAATTTCGGCAAAAATTCAACAATAATCATCATCAAAAATGGCAAAAAATGTGAAGAAAATAGAAATTATTTTTTGAAAACACAGTTTGATTGGAAATTTAATTACGAACTCAGCGAGGTATGACATTCCATATTGGGAACATTTGTGGTCAAAAAATCAGGATCGAAGCTGATGGCATGAAGCGCTTTTTCTTTAGGATGACGGTGGCGCAATGTGAGTTTATGTTGATGAGAGCTACTATTAAAGTGAAGAGAACTTATAGAGTCGTTAACAGTTTTTCTCACTATTAAGCTTCATTATGTGCTTTATGGCTGCAATTTACTATTTACCCTATCTGCGCCATCTGAATTCGACTACGAAATTCTGACCCTTGCGAGGCATGGTCGTAAATTCTTTTCTTTATGATTTATGGGAACGTGCTTGGCTCATTTCCATTCGCCGACTTTCGGCAACATTGTTCCCCGGAGAATTCCTCCATTCTTCGCCAGATACAATACAGATACCTATACAGATACAGATACATATACATATATAGAGACAGATGCAGTCTGGCGCCTCTTGCAGCTCGAATGTGAGTACAAGTACTCAAGATCATATCATATCGTGTTACTTCCCCCCAGTCAGTCTTCTTTCGATTCTCTTCCTGTCGCGTTCCATTTTTCTTTTACTGTTTTGTGTATTACTTTTTTCGTTTTCTCTGCTGCCAGAAGAGCACCTCCCATTGGAAAAAATTTAGACATTTTGTAGCCAGTTTATAGATGGTATGGTATGGTATCCCCTCGACGCCCCACCGAACGAACGAGTAGGAGAGTACGCTCCTCCACAATTGGGGGCCTGTTTGGTTTTCGCCCATAATTTTTGTGCCGTTTTACAACAAACGGGCACATAACTCTCAGACTTATGAACGGGCAATGGACCAGTCCGGTCCCGGCTTATCTGTCGGCGCCGGGCCTCATCATACAGAAACTCCAAGCCCCAAACTCCATACTCCATACCCAAAATCCCAATACTCCATACTCCATACCCCAAACTCCATACCTCCTTACCCACTAGCATATACCATCTACGAGATACCCTCTAGCAGCCACCCCTCCTCGGGTGTGCTGGGTGCCAAATGATTTTCACATGTTTTCCTTTATTTTCCTTTATCTCGGAGCACGTTGCCATTTTCGCACTTTTGTTGGCTTTGCATGTGTTTTACCACTTTTCCGTTCCGTTCCGTTTTCCCTGTCGCATTTTCCACCAAGTGTTTGGCTTTTAATTAAAATTGCAGCTAAATTATGAACTTTTCTTTTCTCGACCGTCTGCAAATTTCTTTCTTGGGTCTTGGTCTGGGTCTTTGCCTCGACCTGCTACGTATATCAAAAAATATCGGCAAGCGAGGCGAAGAGAAGAAAATTCTTGGTCAAGATGTGCAAAATTTCACCGGCCGCCTGGCCCAGTAATTGAAGTGAAGTTTTCTTCCCCGGGAAAATCGGGAGTGGAAAGGAAGGGAATGGAAAGGAAAGAGCGGAAAAGCACTGAGCACGTAATGGGGCCGCAGCAAATGAACTGTGAAGTAAATTCGCGTAAAAATGCGTTTTATTGTTAACCAATTAAGCCGATCGACTGCATCGTTGGCCATGCTTGAGTAAATCCCACACACACACACACACACACATCGAAATGTTCGATTTTCACAGTTTTTCCCAAAAACCAGAGGCCACTGAAAATTTATGTGCTACTTTGGCTAATCGGCGGTTGCTTCGAATATTTTAGGTTGATTTTTTGTTTGTGGCTTTCGTTAGACGTTTCGTTTCATTTCGTTTTTGTTTTTGGTTCTTCTAATTGTCTGCCCCCGGGGAATTTATGTGTGGCATCTGTGTGTGTCTCAAAAGCCGTGGAATTTTTGCGGGACTCGCCTCGTTGAATGTGGCTTATCGTTCCGCAATATCAACTCAATTACAATGCGTGTCAATGGCAATGCGACAATAGGAAGCTGCCACGAAAGCCATTTGGCTGGCGGTCAATATCATTATTATTATCATTAAAAGCGATATGGGTAAACGAGGACGGAATAAAGCTGGTAATAAGATTCATATTGACGCAGCAGCCGTGACAATGGCATTCGAGACGAAGATGAAAAGAAGCTCTGGCTGATGAAGAACTGCAAAGTGAAACCTACAACGAACTGGCAGTGCTCTTATTTAACTTAAATTTAACTTAAATTCGTTATAAGCAAAATGTGGGATGTACGATAATGGAACTCAAAATAGCACTTCATGTTATTATAATGGATTTTATTAGCTTGAAAATGAGATAAACATCTTCACCAGCAACTAGATGCATCTGTGATCTGTCAACAACTAATATTATACACTTTTCGTATTATAATCTCCATTTCTGCACAATTTCTGCAGTTAAGCCGCCTTTAAAAGCCATTCTATGGCCTTGACCCCGCGCAGAAGTCGTATGTCGCGTGTCGAGTGAAAATAAAATCCATTTTAAATTGTGCACTGGCTGCGAGGATGACAATATAGTGGGCGGAGGATGGGGGCGGCACATGTTGTGTGCCTGCTGCCAGGATAAGGTCCTTCGATAAGTATTCCCATGTGTCTGTCCGGGGATTTCGGGTATTCCGGGTATTCCGGGTCCATTGTTGCTGCTGTTGTTATTATTTGCCAAATAAGCGAACGGCCATCCGCGTTGTCTTCCCGCCACGCCCACCGCCTCCAGCGGCTCCAGCAGCTCCAGCAGCTCCTTTGTTGTCAGCCTTCTTCATCCTTCGTCGATGATGCAGACATAAGATATGAAAAATATGAGGCAACAGCAATCACAATAGTCGCACCAGTCACCAAAGGCAATCGCCAGCTTCCCAGCCTCGATCTCCACTGCCGAGAGTCCCCCACTCCAAAGGCGCTCATGCGTGGGCATCGGCGGACAATCCCAGTACGTACATTTATATAACAACAGCTGGGGTCAAAAAAATAGTAGAGCATAACCAGAATGTCTTAGGTATTGCCTTCCAAAATAAAGAATTACTTTAAAGCAGCTAGAAAATCAATTAAAGTGAAATTACCATTTAAGGCGGCCATATCTTTGTTAAAACTTTTAACCACAGCTAAGATATTAACCTCCACTGTATGATGTGTTCAGGGAGGACACGTGTGTGTCTGCATCTGTGTATAAATCACCCTTAATGCCCCTGGCCCTAAAACGCAGAGAGTGGGTGGAATGTAATCGAAAGAAACTCCACGCAGAGGAGCAACGTCAGAGGTCCTGGACACCGGGCACACCATAAATTGAAGTCAAGTGCTGCCAATTAGTTGCTAAAATTATTTTATGATATTTTCCGACTAATTAAATGAACATTTTGCGTTCCGCCAAGTGGGCTGCTGGGTTGGTGGGTTGGTCAGTCAGGAAAATCGATAGGAAGCAGCACGCAAGTAAGAGCATTAAAAATAAAGATACAAAAGGGAGGCAGACCCCGCCCCGCCCAGCAGCACAGCCACCCTTTCTGCCCATTTTTATTTTTTCATCAATCAAGGGAACTACAACAAGAGCATCAGTGCCCACAACAACAACAATAACAGCAACAACAACCATAATCAATCATAAGCAAGACAGGACTCAGCTGCCCCCGCCCGCACCTGTCCGAAAAATAGAGCACGTAACAGTTTCCCATCATTATTAATTATTTATGAAATCTACGGATCCGGACCGGATACTACCATCCTATCCCCATCCCATTCCATCCTTTCCCATTCCATCCTTTCCCATCTCATCTCATCCACCACCCATCGTCCAGCAGATGGAAAAAACGAGGACTGGCCCGTACTGCCATTAAATGATTAGCTCTGCTCGATGGTGTTACTCGCATCCTTGATAATAACCAAATAGGAGCGGGTTAAGCTCGTTAGCTCATGACGGTAATTCGGTGAAACTATGTGTAACCGATGGACCATCCCGCTTGCGGTTCAGTTCAGTTTCAGATGGAAAGTAGTTAGGATAATGTAGGAAAAGCATAATAATAAGGCGTTTAATAAAGTTGCTTAGATGCATTACTTTCCTGGGATCTTCTCTTTTTGTATATATATATTCTCTTTATATATTATATATTTTCTTATATATTTTCTTATATATTTTCTTATATATTTTCTTATATATTTTCTTATATATTTTCTTATATTTTGCAGTGTGCCAGTGCAACGGACACGCCCGTCGCTGCCGCTTCAACCTGGAGCTGTACAAACTATCTGGCCGGGTTTCGGGAGGTGTGTGCTACAACTGCCAGCACGATACTACCGGAAGATACTGCCACTACTGCCGCGAGGGATACTATCGGGATGCCACTAAGCCGCCAAATCATCGCAAAGTCTGCAAGCGTGAGTTCAGCTTTCTCCTGTCTTCTGTATTCAGTATTCTGTCCACTGTCTTCAGTCTCCTGTCTTCTGTCTTCTGTTTTCTGCTGATTGAATGAGAGACAAGGCAATGAGGTGGCCAGTTATAAGCAACCATATACATATATGGTATTCTGGGGTATACTCGATTCAAGTGGGAATTGTCTATATCAATACGAAAAGAAATGATGTTTCTAGCATTTAATATAATATAGACTTTCAGTTGCATACAAACCAGCTAAAACAGTTGAGTTTCAGCCATTGCGGATTTAATTAGTTTGACTTGTAGTACACAGGTATTTGTAATACATTATTATCCCCTGTAGTGGTGGGTATGCCACATTTCTGCTCCTGTCACTAAATGTCCGACCTGTCAGGGTGTTTTCCCCCAGCTCCCCGCTTTATTGATAATAAGCTGTCATCAATCAGTGGTCCCATAAGCTGTCTGCCAGACACATACAAAGACAGACAGCTGTGCGGAATAGATAGTTGGATGGCTGGCTGGCTGGCTGGCTGGATAGATGGATGGTTGAATGGTTGGGGATGCGCTCTAATGAGGATGACATACCTCCCTCTCCACAGGTTGCGATTGCCATCCAGTGGGCTCGACGGGCAAGACGTGCAACCACCTGAGCGGCCAGTGTCCCTGCAAGGAGGGCGTCACCGGACTGACGTGCAACCGATGTGCCCGGGGCTACCAGCAGACCCGCTCCCACGTGGCACCCTGCATCAGTGAGTTTCCCAGAAATCGAGATCGCCTTGAGTCCATGGTTTCTAATCCCCCCCCCCGCTTTTCTCATTCAAATCAACAGAGGTGCCCACCAATGCGAACATGATTCAGGCCGAGAGCGCTGGCGGCGGCGGAGGCGGCGGTGGCACTGGAGACTACAAGGACGGTGGTGGCTCGCAGGTCGAGGAGATGAAGAAGTGTAAGTACACTGGAACAAAAACCAAATGCAAAATACAGCAACATTTGAACTACTTAACCACAGACTGCGGCAAGTGCAAGGCGAGTCCCAAGAAGCTCAATCTCAACAAGTTTTGCATGGAAGATTATGGTAAGTACACCAATTTATAGATTCAAAAGCTATCTGTAAGTATTATTAATCTGTTTAACTTTCATTTGACTTGCAGCAATTTTGGCCAAGGTGATTGGCCACGATCGCGCCTCGCAGGACATCAGCACGGAGAAGTTCTCGATAGAGCGACAGAACGAGATCTACAAGTACGAGATCAACATCCAGACGATCTTCAAGCGGAATCCCATGTCGGGCACCACGAGTTCCCTGCTCGGAAGGGGCAACATGATGCTGCTGGTGCCGCGCAAGAGCATCGAGTGCCAGTGTCCAAAGATAAAGCTAAACAAGTGAGTATTATGGCAAAACCTAATAGGAAATAGAACTCACTGGCCTTGAAAAACCAACTAACACGCCGTATTTCTTGCATCTCTCATCCTTTGCAGATCGTATCTCATCCTTGGACGCGACTCGGAGGCGGCGCCCGGTTACTTGGCCATCGGACCCAGCTCGGTGGTCCTCGAGTGGAAGGACGAGTGGTCGCTGCGCATGAAGCGCTTCCAGCGGCGGGCACGCAAATGCAGTTGAATCGAACCGGAAACGGAATATGTCAGAGCGGATTTCAATTTCACACACTTGGCTAGGTATCGGTTTTTGTATAAATTGTACAGTTTACTCAAGTTTCTCACCTTCTTCGGCATCATGCTATAAATTAATCAGCATCGGCGATGCTTCCTCAACCGGAAGTTGCCTGTTACCACCCCCACCCCCCGCCTCCCGTCTATATAATCTTAATTCCTAACCAGATGATAATCTCCTTCCGGTCTCGGTCTCTAGTCTATAAAACGCTTTTACACAACATCATCAGCAGCAGCAAACAAACAAACAATCGGAAAACAAGCGAAAACACAACGTACATCGTTTAATCCCCGCCCTTTTATGACCAAACACCAAATGCTAATTACAGTTACGTGCCAATGGGTGGGCGTGTCCATAACGGTTATGTATGTACTGTGCTGGCCATAAAAAGCAGTTATAAATTGAAAATGAAAATAAGTGCGAAAAAGAGCGGCAACATCGCGTGTCGCGCGATTCTAGACAAGCAAACAAACTGCACTTTGGGCGGCAAATGAATGGGCAGCGCCACCGAATGGGGGATGATGGACAAACAGGTCGCGTCGCCACACACATAAGTGCAGTCATAAACCATCAACACGGCTCTCAAGCATCTGCCAATACTGGGTGAACTCGGCCAAAACATGTGACATTTATTCAAATCAAATTCAATGCGTCAAAATAACACTTTCATTCTTTAAAATCATCCGAAACTTGCTAAAGTCTAGAAAGTTCCTGTATTTGCACTTAATAAATGGGGCAGCCTTTCTGAATTCATAAATTACTACATTTTTAGATCGTATTATAAAGGTAACGTAACTTCTCTATAGGCATTCATTTACTTTTAAAATCTATAAAAACTTAGAGCTGATAGATAAGCATGTGGTAATAAAAAATGGAACTTGATTTTATTTTCAAAACACAAGACAAAGATTAGTAATCAATGTCCATCTGTTGCAGCGCCATTAATAGCAATATTTAGTATCAAAAATTAGGCATCATTGTCTAAGCTTTCAATGTCAATACTTTCAAAGGGTATTAATTAAATATCTTATGTTTTAAATGCCCATCATAAATACTTCGCTATACCAGCCAACCAAAAGTGGATTTAATTTTCACAAGTGCCAAATTTCTATTTAAATATTTACCATTTGTTTGCTAGTCTAGCAGTTTTCGTGTGCACATATTTATTTTACTCTAGCAACGGATATTTGTGTTTTGTCCATCTGTCTGTTTCTTTGAGATATATTTGCACAACTTATGCAAAACTATTGCGATTGAAAAAAATGCAGTATTTTCCTCTTTCAATTTATCACAAATATTTGTGGACGTAAGCTGCAAGGGTATTTAAATTCAGGTTTCGAGTTTCAATTGGTATCATTTCTGAATTTCTGAATTTCCGAATTTCTGCATTTCTGAATATCTGCATTTCTGGTTTTGCTGCATTTTATGCGGAGCAGAAAAACGCCTCTCAAGAATTTATGCAAACAGTTTTGGCCGATAATTATGCACATGTTTATTGACAATCTGCTAGTTGATTTTTCACGCGCTTTTGCATACCAATTTGTTTGATGGATGCATCAATAAAAAAATCAAGGCGGCGAACGGCGGCAAAACACGCATTTAAAATGCATTTTATTTGAATTTAATTTTCAATTTGAATTATGCATGCAAATTGTGAGCGCATCAATTCCGGCTCGTTCGCTTCCAAACATACAAACAGTTGTGTGTACATATATGCATCCACATACGAAACTAAACTAAACGAAACGAAGGCGTTAAGAGTGAGATTGGAGGTGTTAAGGGATCGGGGTATCGGGGTATCGGTTGTAACTTGTTTTTGGAGCATGTGTAGGCCACGCTCGAACACTTGAAACTCATCCCGGCAGCCGCACGGTACAGTGAGCACAGCCCATGACGGAAATGCAAATATAACTCGATTTTTAGTTCGCCCCTTCTAACGTTACTCGATTTACACCTCTTTTTTCAACGAACTTTCGCTAGAATGTAAGGGAAAAAGTTGTGGTCTTGTACTGGGTGCCCACTGTAGCACTCGATAAGTATCACAGGCAAAAAGCAACAAAGAGACACCCAACATGACGCACAAATCGAACAGCAGAAGCAAACAGAGAAATTCACAACACTTTAAAAACTGAAAATTCCTTCGAAATTATTGCAAATTCATGTAGTTTCCCTACAAATCAATATAATGTGAAATATAAGGCAAATGTAATATATATATATATTTGTTTACCAGATATTTGAGAACGCTAAATTTCTGTCCGTGTACAGAACAAATGAACTTCGTGGGCTGCATCGAGTGATATGCATGCCCCTCCAATTGCAGTTACATTTTTTGTTGTGATGTTGCTGCGGATTAAACATGTTTCGAGCTCAAAAACGTAACATGATATATGACAGTCAAGTGTCGAACTTGATAAATGTTTTAATGAATTTATTTTCGTGTTTTTACGCTGCCAGCCATCCATGCCATGAATCGAGATCTTTAGCTTCATTTGGTTCATTTTTCGTTCAGTTCGACGGCTGCCACGACACCTACTCTCTGGGTCTTTTGTGGTCGTCCAATTTCGATGTATGTACCCCCACATCCACATGTATATATATATATATATATACAGAGCCATTCACATATTATTCAGGTCCGACCGTGACCATGATGTATGATAAATCAAAATGGGGGCAACATATGCGGGGACAGTCCAGAGTCCAGAGTTGGACAGTTAACATGCTGCGGCATTTAAGCCGAGATTTGTGTTCGCATTCACTCGCCGCCCAGGGACGCATAATTAGCTCTGCTTCTGGCAACTGGCATCTGGATGTTGATCTGGATTGGGACTCGTATCTGTATCTGTATCTGTATCTGTTTCTCTTGCTGTTTCCCTTGCTGTTTCTCTTGCTGTTTCTGTTTCTGTTTCCCTTGCTGTTACTGTTGCTGTTTCCCGCCGGCCAACGTGGCGTATGAGTCATGGACACACGTGTGCCCACCGCACCGCACACGGATAATAATTTTGGAGAGCATGTCCTGGGGCAAAATAAAAATAAATGCAGAATTGTCAACTGTCAACTGTATACATTTAAACTCATTTTTATGCAGATGCTACCGTGAAAAATGAGAATACTAACAATTCAAAGGTATTGGACATAAAGAGTGTTTACATTTCAGTGAGTTGTAAAGAGCTACATCAATACTATTATTCTCAGCTATAAACTAATAATTCCAATATAAATTCAGTCAAAATATTTCAAAACTGAGCCTTAAATGATGATAATAGCAGTATTTCAGGGGGTTACTGGTTCAGGTTACATTTCTCGCAATTTTGAATCTTGGATCTAGGATCAACCCCTTTCACCTGAAACTTCCAAAAATAACATTAAATATATGCTAAAAAAAAAGAGGAAGAGGGAAATGATTCAACAGAAAACAAAAAAGTGGGAAAATTAAATGAGAAATTCAATTGTGGCCTCGGTCTGGTCTCGTCGACTGCGGCCGGCTTCATGCCTTCATGCATATTTAAATGAGATTTTGCGTTAACTGAATTTTTCACCGGCATTCTCCAGATGGAAATGGCAGGGGGTGGGGGGCGTGGCGAGTCGGATGCGTGTGGGCGTGTGGCGCTCAAAAAAACATATTAATTTATATAATGTACGAGTACGCACAGAGATACGAGTATAAAACATTTATATAGATTTAAATAAATTGGGTTCTTCTCGCCGCCTTTTTTTATTTGTATTTTTATTTTTATTTTTGCCATTTTTGTCGTTCATTTAACTCAGAGGAGGCGTGGCAGCAGCAGGCGTGTTGTCGCATATGTATTTTAAATAGGATGCAGGCCCATTAGCATATAAATTGACGCAGCGACAGTTGAGTGGATGAACGAAAAAATAAAAATAAAACTCTTCTTACCGAGAGGCTTAACGTTGAAAAAAGGGGTAAGGTGGCTCGTAACTGTTAACTAGCATTTGGTCAAGAAAATACAAAATAATACAAAAATACAACAAAAAAATAAATAAATAAAATGACACAACATTTATTGAAATGCCCACCAAACATGAACGACAAAAACACTATTCGTACCACAAGAACAACAGCCCCAAGCTGACAAATTGACTTCCGTTTCCGCTAATTGAAAAACAAAATGAAACTTACTTCGAGAGAATGAATGAAAAGTACTTAATGAGAGAGAGATGCAAACATAACCAAATTAGTCATTAGTTGATATGTCAAGCCGTTTATTTATTTACACACCTTTTTTTCCTAATCTTAATTATAAATTAATACGCCTAAACGCAATATATTTAAAAGCAAAAATCGAACACGAGGAGGGGAAGAAGCAAGAGAGCTAAAATGTATTTATATGTTATATGGAACCCGAACTGGAAAGTTTGAACGATCCAATGGACTTACTTGTAGATCACTTCCCTTTTGGTTTGCGTGTGCATTAAGCATGGCCTACTAATCACATATCCTTCGACCACACACAAATAAACACAATTAATTATTGAATAATGTATTTTTTTTTATTGGTCAGACTAATATGAATATCAAGCGTGTGTGTCCAAAACGAATTATTCATATGGTAAGCTAAAACTTAAAAAAAAGAAAAACAAACAAACCCATACATACATATAAAATATAAATATAATCAAAAAAGAAACACAAACTTTTTTTTTTCTTAGATTTTTTGTAAATACTCAAAAAACGTAAGGAGTGAAGAAGGAGAAACGCTAAGGCAAATAGAACTATATATATAGATATATATATTGATAAATTGATTACAATTTCGATTATTGCTAATTATTATGTTGAATCATTAATTGCACACACACACCCACACACACACTTACACACACCCACAAACAAGAAAGGGCAGCAAAAGAAAGCAAGAGAAATTCACATTGTCTGATATTAAAGTATTGTAGTTGGTACTTATATAATATATATATATAAATATATATATATATATATATATATATAATATTAAAATATGATTAATCATAATACATAAAGTATGCAATTTTTGTGGCAAAGAAAAAAATTTATCAAAGACAAGCAGATGGAGGAAATCCAAGTTATATATATATCATTTATGTGTACTTGAAAAAGTAAAAAACCCGAAAACAAAGCAAAAGAGCATGAAAGTTTAATCGAATTAAGTGGACAGATTGCTAATAATAATAATAAAACTATAACGAAATCAAAACTAAGCATGTTGTTTAATATGGCGCAATTAGTTTATGTGGTATATGTACATATATCCAAAAGGTAAGAATATTTTTATAGAAAGCTGTAACGACTAAAATTGAATTCATAAAAAATATTGAATCAACTACTGATAACCTTCGGCAACAGCAGGCTAATGGAATCACAGGAGGTGCCCACCACTTCTTCTCACGGCAGCAAAGTCGTCTCATCGGGATCCTCTGAGGAGAGGAGAGTGCTTGCGGCACTTATTAGGATGACCCCCCATCCCCGAGCATTTGAAGTTGGTGGAGCGGGGAAGTCCTTATTGATTTTGCATTTGCATAAGCAGTTTATTGTGCCGCCGGGAGCCGCATAGTGATGCATACTTTTTGGGGGCACCGTTGAAGGGACACCGGCAGGTATGGGTATCAGAGAACTGCAAGATGGCATTTTTCGCCTTAATTCTACAAAAATTAAAATAACAACAAATAGACATTTCTTTTTTATATATCATATTATTTGCTTTGTTAACATTTTTAATATTTGCTTCCCATATTTAACTTTATAAATGTATAAGCGTCCCTCTCCATTTTCATTATTTAATAATATATAAGATAAGTGGCAAAACACCCGGGTGTTTGTTATTGCCACAAATAGAGTGTCCACAAACACCCGGGTGCTGAGACACTTAGAGTGCCGATGGCTTGCTGCAAGTTTCTGATGGGTATGGGAAACCTTGCCACTTGTCCTTGCCGGGCGAAATTAATTTAGAGCGCAATTTAAGTAAAATTTCCGCCCGGGGGCTGTTTCTTAGTTTTATTTGAGTGCTGCTATCATCGCCAGAACTCTGCTGCTGTGGTCCTTCGAATCCTGTGAGTCCTGCGAGCGGCAACTGAAACTAATACGCATATTTATCAAATTTCACGGCCCCGGGGTGGCTGCCACTGCTGCCTGTGATTCCGTTGCATCCGAAATCGTGCCCAACATGTACAACATCCACTGCTCCTGTGGCCGCCCCGGAAAATGCCTTGCAGCGCTTCCAGTTTCGGCAACAAGGACTTCGGGGGGCAGTCGCAGCAGGGACGGTATCCTGTCTCATCCTGCAGGACTTCGATGGGCGGTGGCAAAACGACCGCAATGCAAGGCGTCGGACAAAGTTTCTGCCCCGGCAAACTTGACAAAGAAATAAAATGCGCCGAGTTGTAAGTACTCGTAGTACGTAGCACGTCTGCGGACTGTGCTCGACCATGGTGATACCGTGGGATCACGTAGCTGGGAAAGTAAGTGGCTGTCAACATGTTGAATATTCATTCTCCTTTTGCGTGGTATTTGAAACTTTAACAATAAGCAATTATTCTATAGTAAGGAATGGAATTCTATAGTAAAGAAGCTATAGCTATTGGAGCTTAACAAATGTTTTCCCCTGCTTTAAAAACGATAAATAAAGGTTTTTTAATCACTAATAATATCGTATTATTAAAAATCATGATTCCCATTAAGGGAAAGTTATTCAATGTTTATAATTAAAGAAGTCCGTTCTCATTTGGTGATTGTTTTATTTTGGTAAGTCCCAAAATGTCGGCTGGCCCTAAGATATCAAATAACGATGGAATAATTGAATGAAGGGGCCAGGGTCAGTCGGAGTGGAAAAATAATAATCTGCTCGGATTCGAAATCAATACTCTCCCCTGCTGCAAAGGTATCATGCCTAGAAAATACAAAAAAAAAACCGCTAAAACTTCGTTGGGGTGGTGGGGTTGTTTGAAGGACTAGGGCTTTGCGATGGTCCATAGGCCGGGACGGTCTGGTTGCCTTGGCAATATGCAAGGACAAAGCGGCGTCTGCCTGTGGCAGACAGAGCCCAACCACCTAAAACCCACTGAAAACCACCCAGGAACCACCCAGAAACCCCACCCACTCGCTCACGCGCTTGCACGCTTCATAAGCGCAACGAATGAATTTTAATTTGATTAAAGTGAAAAATTGAAAAATGCTCCTTTGCCAAAGCTTCTTGCTTTCTTTTTGTCGGGACTCTATTAAACGTGAAAGGGGGGCACGAAATATAGAAGTTCGGCAAAAAGCGGAAGGGAACCCCAATTCGCCACCCTGTGGCAGCACAGATATACGGGGATTAGTTGGCCAATCAGTGGAGGCAGGCAACTGGGATTTTGTGGCCTGCTGCACAGCCAGCACAGCCTCATCATCCGGACGTCGTTGCCATGGCTAGAAATGCCAAATGCCGATTGACGACGTCGTTGCGCCGCAGTATCTCAGCCTCTTCCATTCACATCCGGTGGAGAGATGGGGCACTACTCCCCCCTTCCCCCTGCAAAGATGGTAACTTAGGCCGCATTAAACCTTTTTCCCTAATATTGTTGTTTTTGTTACACCAACCACCCAAAAGCTGCCAAGCTGCCGAAGCTACCCAAGCCAAAATATACAGCAGACCCTCGAAAACGCTCAAAGACTTTCCCATTTGGCCCCCTAGGAGCTGCTTAGCCCGGCTAAGAAGCATTTTTGCTCTGGCCTGGCTTGGCTGGTCGTCTGCTGGAATTACGCCGCTTGGATTTCAAGTGCCGCCACTTGCTGTTGCAGCAAATATAACACAAAAGTTGACACAGCACCTCAAACACTTGGGAAAATAAGTAATAGTTTATAGGTAAAAGCCTTTGAATATCCGGTTGAAAAATGTTAACAGTTCCTTTATATAAACATATATGGGTTATTACTATTTATGATAAAATGTATTTTATTACTGCTTTCTTAATTGTATATACTATATACTATACTATATGTGATATAATGTATTTTTTACTGGTTTCTTAATGGTATAATTTTCTGAATTTTCCTATGCTCATGCTGGTATAATTTGGTATAATGGTATAATTTTCTGAGTTTTCTTATGCCCATGCTGGCCACACAATCAAGGACTTCGACAATCTTATTCTAGAAATACTTAAAATCGAAACACGCTATGCTTTTTTGGATGAAGTTCGCTGCTGGATGAAGGAAGACAAGCCCAACTGCTTCGTAGTTGCAAATTGCCGGCGGCCGTAGAGACGCCAGTCAAGTAAAACAGAATTTTGCACTGAACCCTAAACGTGTTTGGGTTTGCAGTTCGAGTTGGAGTTCGAGTTTCTGTTGATGTGGATGTGGATGTGGATGTGGATGTGGATGTGGTTGGGGTTGGGGTTGGGATTGGAGTTGGAGTTGGAGTTGGGGCTGGGGATGAGGATGAGGAGTTTAAGCTGGAGAAAGTGGGGATCTGAGCACCGCAGAGTCCCACTGATGGCATTCACATGGGGCGCATTGTGAAGTGCAAAAAAGGCGTATTTTACAAGATTTTTATTACATATAAATGCGAGAAGTATTAAAAAAGTAAACTTTTTATAGACTTTTCATTTTCCCTACGCTTTTCCGACGACTACGGCTGCTAGCTGCTGGCTGCTGTTGCTCTTGGCCAAAAGGGATGAGGCTAAGTGCGGAGCGAAAAAGAAGTTGTTCGCTTTTTGTCTGGGCGTCATGATGCGTGTTAAGGGAATACACACACACACACATCCATAGCCACACACACACCCATAGCCACACACACCCATAGCCACACACACACCCATAGCCACATTCACATACCAACACACTCACAAGCATTTTGCCATGGAAATGCTTTCACTTGGCTACAAGGATAAATGCACTACCGCGGCTAGGAAGATCAATTGAATCTGCGATTTAGTTGCTCGCTTAACATTAAGATATATGTATATAAAGAAATACATAAATATATTTGCCATCCTCTTTGTATCTGAATTTATTATTTAATCTCCAAGCCTTTGCTAAGATAACGTACATTTCTATTCATTCTAGATAAGACCTTTCCCCTAAGTATGTGACAGCAAGTGTTAGAAGAAACGAATAGTCACAGATGCCAGCATACTTTTGGGCTGGTCTTTCACTAGATATTCTAGTTCTGGAACTAAGTATACTTACCTATTAATAGCTAATTTTCCATATTTGCCGAAGTAAGTGCAGAGTCGAAACTCCCTGGAGATGTGGCCCATTATTGCAGGTCAGAACTCTGCCACGACAGCCGAATTTCGACCGCAAATCTGCGCCGCTTTTTCTCTTCAAGGGTTTTCCCCCTGCTTTCCCACTCGGCGGGCTTAGGGTTTTTCTGCTTTTCCACTTGCTGTTGCCGTTCCCGTTGTTGCAAGGACTTGAAGGACGAGGGAAATCGGAGTGGGAATTTGGGGCTAGGCATGTGGATGTCGATGTGGAGTTGGAGTTGCTGGCGTTGTAACTGTTGTTCGAAATGTTTTCCAGCGGCTGCGAGTTGTCGAGTTTTGCTACCGCAGACTTTTCATATTTTTCTTAACAATTCTCTCACCATCTCCGCACTTTTCCCCGCCTCCGCCTGCGCGTACTTTTAAATTTTATTTTATTACTATAACAAGACATAAGTAGGCATAATGGGGCCCTATAAAATATTTAAAAGGAAATTGGCATAGAAGTTTTCCAGCCGGAGGCGGCAGATTTTCTTTTTTTCGACTGGTGGTAAGGGTGAGTGTAAGGGCACGGTTACAGTAACGGTTACAGCAACATTTACGGCAACGTTTCCGGGTCCCAAGTACTTTCTTTTTTGCCCCATTCACTGCGAGGCACTTCGAGGATCCCGAGAGCTGCCACCTCGAGGACCCGGAGACCAGGAGACGCGTGTCGGGCGATTAACGGGCTACTCATTGAGCGCCATTTAAGGTTATTGCACTCCAAACTGAGATTTCCATGAGGAAATCTTTTCCTAAAGGAAAAGGGAAAAACTACACAGAAACACAGATTTTAACATAAGGGAAATTCTGTAAGTGTTAATGACCATAACTAAAACACCTGTGTTAATAGGAATAAAATGTTAATAAATAAATTAAATGAAATTAAATTGATGCACTCCCTGGTATGTTTTGTATATCTAAGCAAAAATTTGATTTAATATAATTTCTGTTTTCATTTGAGCTTAAAGAAATAAACTGTAATATGTAAAATATATAGAAACGATTATGGTTTGGATTAGATAACATCTTGTGCCTGTGTGATGGATTTTAAGTGCTTCCCCTACAATATGTACACTTTTAGCCACTCGCAACGTGTTTAGGCCATTGCCCCGCCCCTTTTCACGCATTTCATACCCCCCACGCCCACCGACGTCAATCATTTTCACAAACGATTTGTCAGGCAATGCCGCGATGCAAATAAGCCGAGACATTTTCCCCCACCGCCCATCAAATTTTAGCGCTCCTACCCAACGTGGTGACTTTTTTTCATCGCCAGGATCATCGCGATTTTTTACAACTTTTCATTTTTGCGCTTGAGCTGGTTTAACTGCCGAAATTGGCGCCCTAAGCTAAACCGGATTAGGAGGATTCCCTGAATGCTGGATGCCAAGATGCCAGGATGCTTCAGGATTCAGAACTCAGGATTCAGAACGCAGGATTCAGGAGCATATGTGGCTGCTGGCAAAGTACTTGCTGGGGCAAGTATTCAAATGAGAAGCTTACATCAAATGGCTTGGAAAATATGTTATCTCGCCTTTTATTGGCAACTCGCAGTCGCAGTCGATCGTTTTTTCAGCACCCGCAGGCGCGAGTATATGATGTCCCAGTCCAGATAGGCGCCCACTATGTAGCGCGGACTCTGCTCCGAGTCATCGTAGCCAGTGCGTCCGTGGAGCAGGCGAATGTTGTTGAAGGTCAGGACGTCGCCGGGACGCGTCTTGAAGGCGTGGCTATCCGCGATGGCCAGGCGCACGAAGCGCGCGTAGGACTCGTACCACGGCAGGACCTCCGCGAGCGGCACGTTGAAGTGACTGTCCCGTTGCGGAACGCTGTGATTTATCCGCGTGTATCGTCCCTCGGCATCCAAGCTGTAGAGTGGAAAGGTCATTTGAATCCCAATTAAACTAGTGCTGTGCCACCTACCAAATGACTGGTGCCCGCCAGATGTTGTGAAACTCGCGTCCGTCCTCGCTGCCAATGTCGTTCCAATCGACGACCACGCGGCTGAGGCGGTCAAAGTCCTCGGGATGATCGCGGCGCAGGAGGTCGGCCACATGGAAGCCATCCACCAGCATATTGCTGCCGCCAGGTGAGTCCGTCTGCACCACGCAGTGCAGGATGTTGACACTGGGCTTGTACTCGTAGTAGGGCAGATCCGTGTGCAGGGGCAGTGGCAGCGAGAGATAGGCAAAATTCTGGGCACCCGGCTTGGCCTGCACCACAAACTCCTCGCCGTAGGTGGTGCGCCGTATGAAGCCCACCCGATCCGCCAGTCGCCGCACCACGCCCTCATCCAGCGGCGCACCACGGAGCAGTGCCACGCCGTAGATGGCCAGCGCCTGGAGCCACTGCATCAGCACCGAGTCCTGCGACATCACCTCGTCGTAGCTGAAGTGCTGGGCAATCTCCTGAAACTGCGCACCCGACCAGTGTCTCGTTGTGGGTCTGTAGAAGTCCCGCAGGTACTTCTGCTGTTTATCCGGCTCGAAACTGCGCTCCTGTAGCCACGACAACGGGAATCGGCTCTCGTGTGCATCGCTCCACTTGACCAGCACCTCCTTGGACTGCTCATCTGTCCGCAGGCTGAGTGGCCGGATGCGGGTATCGAAGTTGTCCCAGTCCAGTTTACGCGACTTGGAGCTGCCGTGAAAGCAATCACCGCACATGCAATTGTCCCGCAGCCAAACACCCGGAAAAGTTAGCGGCTTGGCATTCGCCTCCGGCTGCACCTCGATATTCGATTCATTCACGATCTTCACACTGATTTGGCGAGAACTGAACTGAACCGTATGAATGGTCTTCAGTTGGCTCAGGGAACGACCCACTAATCTCGGAACCCACATGGCGATGTAGTACTCGTTGTGTGTGGTGTGTTCGAGATTCGAATGCCGAATGAAACGCCGGAGAAAGCTATCTGGTATAATCAGCAGCGAAATCGGGTCTTTGGACTTTGCCTGCCAGCTCACCACACCGAGTGGGCATCCACATAATGCAGGGACGTAGACAAACTGGTTCTATTCTATTCAAATGTTCGATTCAGAAAAGAGAATCTTTTACTTCGGGAACAGATAAGTCATAAGTAAACGCCATATGGATATTGCAATACATAACTAGCACACAAAGTAAAAGAAGACCCCCTTTGAAAGTAGTTCTCAGTACGACTCTGGTCAAGAGCAAAGTGTTATCAATAAACTAGTTCCCGTGCGAGAGCGCATCTGCTACAGTTTGTTTGTTAATAATAGCACTTAAAAGCAGATACTACGGACTGAAAAGAGAGGCTAGCAGATAAAATGATCAAATAGTCAAAGAAAGTGTGAGTTAAACCTGGGAGTGATAACAAAAAGACAAAGAGACACAGTATTAGATGAGGCATTATTAACAAATTGTCTTGTTGAAATTAAGTCAGATTTTATTTTACATATTCCAAGATCACAGAACCATTCATATTGTATTGATGAACCCTCTAAGTTTAAAACTCCTTCCACTGCAGCTCAATTCCCATCCATATTGATAACTTCATTTGCAAAGATTGTGACACCAATTGCGAACATTTTACAAGAGTCCATCACTCAATTTATCTAGCTCAGAACCAACTTCGCTAATTTAAAGTTGCAAGTCAATCTGTATCTGGATCTGAATCTGACTCCGTATCTGAATCTGAATCTGTATTTGTATCTGAATCTGTATCTGTATCTAAATCTGTATCTGAATCTGAGTCTGAATCGGTAGCTGAATCCGTATCTGAATCTGTATCTGAGAATCTGAATATATGTCATAAGCATCCGGGTGAATTAGCATAGTGTTGCTGAGTCTTGAATGCCACCCAGCATCGATTTGCTTGACGTCATCGGCTGGAAAGTCAGTTTTCCCCACCGGCTGCTGTTTTCCGTTGCTGCGGCGAAGCGGTCAATCAATCAATCAATCAATCAATCAATTGAATCATCTTTGTCCGCCTGCGGCTCTTTTTCGGCCCATTCCCATTTGCCATTCCCATTGCCATTCCCATTGCCGGGCTAAAAGCCTTTAAAGGGCCTTTCTCGGTTCTCGTGAAAGCAATAAAAATTGCAGCACCTTCTGCGGCCAAAGCTGACCTGTTGCACAATTGAACGGGAGCAGTTGCAACTGGAAAGAGGCTCCAGTGGGAGGTGCACTGGGGAAAATCAGCTATATATTATATATTATATATTAGAGCAATGCATACATATTGTAGATGCTTTAAAGATGGATTTAAAGTCACTGTGTTCCTTTGCTAAAATCTATTTGATTCATTTAATGCATCATTTTGCAATGTGTAGTATTATCCGAATCGATTCGTTTCCGTACGTAGGATTTACGCAAACAGTGGTAAATTGTTAAAAACGATAAATGAGTTGGGTTTCGAGTGCAGGTGCAGCTGAATCGAATGGCAGCCAGTGGCCCACGGACAGTGGACCATCCAGTGGACATCCTGGGGTCCGGCGAATGCCCAAATGTCTGCCTGCCCTGACCATTTTTAGCGCGGACAATAAATTCTTCATGCGAGGCTGCCTTCGCATTTCCAGCCGGCGGAGGCTTTTGGAAATGTTGCAGAAATTCCCAAGCCGGCGGCCATAAAAATGCGGCTCACATGTGACAACGATTTGTACTTTAGCCCCTTTTATGGCACTCGACGACGAGCAGTCGTCGTTCCTCCTCCGGCGACTCTGTTGCATTTTAAAAAGCAACTGAGGTCCGCGAATACGTATTCCCCTCGCCTGCCTGCTGCTCCTTCTGTTTGGCTTCACAAATCTCAAAATCGCATCAGATTATACAAGTTATGCGATGCAGCATCCAGCATCCAGCAACAGGCTCCCATTTTGGTCATCTGCCGTTTGTCGTCGCTTTTGTAGGTCAACGCCTCCTTTGCACCCATAACCAAAAAACCAGCGGCTCAATCCCCCACTTCCACTTCCACTCCCACTTTTCCAGTATCCAACCCCCACTCTTGCAATTGGGTCAATTAACACTGACGACCCTTGAGGTTGCTATCGCCGGATGCGAGCAACGTCCTTCAGCTTTATGAGCATGAGAGACCCCTTCGATACGCCGATGATTATCATGTCACATGCCCCCACTTAAGGCGAATGCTGCTTCCTTGTCCGAAATGTTAACAGTTTTCATTTCATGTAATTAAGTGCTGCTGATCCAGTAGTTTTTATCTTTAAGAACGTTCCTTCCTTGCCCCAACCGGATGAAAGGACTGCAGTGGCGATGGAGATGGAGAGCAGTGAAAGCTTTTTGGCTTTCCACGCTGCGAACGGAAAACAATGGGGCAAGATAGTTGGTGTACGGGGTATGGGGCCATGTCGGATGGATTAGGTTGGGTTCCGGATGGCTATGTGGATATAGATGTGGATGTGAATGTGAATGTGAATGGACTCCTCGGACTCGGACTAGCCGGGTGACTGGGCGACTGGGCGACTGGGTGGGTCTCTGTTTGCAAACTGTCTGGGCGAGACAACGTTGTACGTGCGGATGATGTCCGCCGGTCCGAGATCCGGCGTTTTGATACCCGTCATACCGACCACAGGGTATATGGTGCACTGCTGGATGTGACAGGACGAGGGCGGAGATGCCAAGTAGAGGTATTCGCGATCCGGTTGATCGTCGGGCTGAGCTGTTCTGTTAAGCAAAGAAGAGCTGGTTGTTTAGTAGCTTTTAAATATATTAATACTCAAAACTTATTTCTCTGCTTAACAGACAAAGGAGACAGTTAAATCTACAGAGTATCGCATAGTCTGTCAGCGGTGCAAAGGACCTTCTTTCTTGTTCCTTCTGCCTTTGCTGATTGCACTTCAGTCGGGTAAGGAGCAAGGACTGAGGCCCCAAGCGGACCAAAAAATGTGTTAAGAGTCTAAACACGAACGTGCCGCTCAAAGGCCACTCGTTAACAGGCGCCGGGAAAGAGGTTCGAGGTTCGAGGTTCGCGAGGTTGGAGGCTTGAGGTTCGAGGTTTGAGGTTCGAGTTTCGAATCGGGGCATCGCCAGCGCCATCTATCGGCATGGACAGCAGCTATTGGTAAATATTTTCACTATTTGCGACAGGCCACGATGCACACACTCCTCTCCACATGGAGCGTGAAAAATGTAAGTGTAAGAATCCCTGGGAGACGACGACTGACGCCCAACTGGCTTCATATATCTTCTGCACTTGCCTCTTCTTGCCTTTCTTTTTTGTGTTTCTCAGCGGAAACGAGCCTTTTTGCAGGTGGCATCTGCAACATCCTCCAAGATGGCAATGTCTGCAGCCATTTCATTTGGCTGCTTATTTTATTGCCCCTGAGCCCAGTCAGAGTCGGAACGAACAGGCAGACAGACAGACAGTTGGCAAACAAACAAAAACACCGGGTTAGGCCAGATTCTCCCAGCTACAAACATATACCTATATATATCCATGTATATATCCATATATATATCCATATATATATATGCCATTTTCGGGGTCCAATGGAGACTTCATTACGAATGCGGCAGGAAGAAGGGAAATGCAATTCATTGCCCAAGACATTCGGACTGGCAAGGAGCATGGAGCATATCCATATACAACCGAGACTTGGCAGTCCCATCCGAGATCCTCGCAGTTCAACTGCACCAAGTGGTGGCGCATTCCTGAACTGCGTTGCAGGTGCCGCAGGATTTCCGAAACTCCGGCTAAAGTGGGAAATCCAAGCCAGAGACTCCGGCTGCGAGTTAAACGAAATGAACTCAAGGTGCGGCAAAGGTTTACCATATTCGCGTTGTCTTTTAAAATCAACTTAGTGATTTATAAGCAAGTTTGTTTAATATAGGTTTCTACTTAGAGATTGTATCGATTCTGATCAGTTCTTGTTCGTTTATAAGGCAAAGTAACTCGCTTTAAAAGCGGTCTATCCCCATTTTCTCAGATGTCAGACCTGTGCGAAGATGAAGTCAGTCCGCAGTTGAGTTTGAGTGCATGCATAAGTGTATTTATGTGCGCAGCCTGCATAGTTTACACATTGTCTGCGCTGCAAGTCCTGACAGCCTCCTGTCTCCTGAACACCAAGACGCTGTCCCTGCGAATTCCCCCCTCTGCCAATCCCCCTCCCCCTTCTCACCCCCCAAGTAAAAGGGACCGCCATGGCTGGCAGTCTGCTGGCTGTTATCTTGTTTTCCTTGGCTGAGCTTTCGGTAAGCCGCGTCTAAATATCCTTTTTCTGCTCTGCAATTTTTACAGCTCATTCCGGGCGGCACTCCTCGAGGAGTTGTTTGCGCATTGTTTACAGCTTTGTCCTGTCTCGAAACAGGATAAGACAAGGGTGGGTGTTGTTGGTGGAGTGGCATTTTTTCGGCATTGAGTCCTGCGCTTAATGCAGTCTGCAGTCGGCAGTCTGCAGTTTGGCCGGCAAGTGGCAGGAATACAAATCAAATTAACCTCGATGAGGCATCCGGTGAAGCGGTTTCCTTCTTTCCTCCTCCGCTTTTCACTTAATTAGTGGGCAATGGGGCGTGGCTGCCCAAAAGTTTCGAGACAATTGCCATTGAATGGGGCATGTATGCCGCTGGACGTCGAAGTCAAAGTGCCGATAAGGCCACAGTGCCAGCGGATACTCGTACTCATTATCCCTGCAACGCACTCATTTTCTTTTTTTTTTGTACTATACTTCAAGCCGCAATTAAACACAGCTGGGATTCATGCACGTTACGCTCTCTGCGATTTTTCAATGGAAACTATTTCCAACTACGCTTTGCTTTGGCTCAAAATCAACAAAAAGTTACCCCACCTTTTCACTCCTTTTTTTCACGTTTTTTTCACGTTTTTTTATTTGAATGCTGGCTGTAGCCAGTACAGCGCTGCATGGGAAGTTGAAACGTGTGGCGGCATATATTAATTTTTATTTCCAACGCGGTCGTCTACAAATTAACGTTGATGCCTCAGCTTTGCTGCACTGAGAAAAGTTTGGTTTCTATTCCAAAGACAGGCGGAAATACCAATTCCATATTACCTATTTTTCAGTGCTGCAGTAAGGCATCTTTAATTAAATTACTAGCATTGCATTTTTCTCAGTGCTGCTTCTGCTCTGCTTCTTTTCAGCTTTGTTTGTTTAGCCACTGAATGATGGATCATACTCACACGCACACAGCCATACGCACACACACACACATGCACACACACACGCACACACACTCGCTCAGGCGAAAGAGTTTCGAAAACAACTTTCCAGGGATTTCGGTTGCACTTTTCAATGAAAAACCTTGCTTCTTTCCCCGATTTTCTGTTTGTACTTCCACCCCGCAGCCTTTGTGTTTGGCATGCCTGCTCATTATTTTCACACGTAGCTTGGCACGCTCTGGAAAAACCCCACCCCCTTCCACACCCCCACTCTCCCGGAAAAACCCCCATCATAACCCACTCCTCTAATTTTCACTCACACACGCAAACGCACACGCACAGCCACGTTTTGTTTATATTTGAAGGTAATTTTTTGGACCGCCGCCGCATTACTTGCAACTGTTGCGCCTATTGAACCCATCCCCATTCTCATCCCCATCCTCTCCAACCCCTTCCCCTTCTCCTTCCCCAGGCCAAAAAGGGCAGCCATAAAAGGTCAATGATACTTACAGTTTGAACAACTCCTGGGGCCCAGGGAGCCAAGTGTTCAAGTTTCTTGTGGAAGCTGAGAATGCAGGAGGTGATTACGGCGATGCTGCAGGAGAGGTGCGCAGAAAAACTTAGGGAGACTATCAGATACCCATTACTTTTATTTTGATTATTATCCCTGTATTTTAGGTACAATTTTGGTAAACATTTATCGCCTTGTAGAAATCATTGCTTAATTTCCTAGCAAATGGCATTCACAGCTCAAAATCTTAAAATTTGACAAATTTTCATAAACTTGCACAATTTTCAGAAATATTTGTCCAAAATATATAAAATGTGATATGGATCGTTGGATTTGCTTGTCAGCTGCACAGCACAGAATACTCCTTATTTGTATTGTATAAGTTAACCTATTTTACATTGTACATAGTACAGAACGTTTCCATCGCACAGGCAGATGTGAAAGGTGGAGACCTCAAGTAACAAAGTTGGGGAGCTGGAGAGCAGGAATGGAGTGAGTGGGTGACCACTGGCAAAGAAGGATGCTGTAAATGTGGTCAAGCTGCATGAAATTGAAATGGTCAAGCCATAAACTTGGCCATTTGTACTCCAGTTCTGTTATGAGTAGAAGCGAAAAAACAATAAAATGGCCCCCAACGAGTGCAAACCGAAGAAACCCAAGCAGCTCCAAACCGAAAGACCGAAACGAGGGGCCAAGAAAACGGACAAATGTAATAGAAAATTGCCGCAAAATATGAAATGTGAATTGCGTGGGGTTTCAGCCAGCTAGAAATATATATATGTACATGTATACCGGAAATGGTGCTCGTACCCTTTGCTGTCCTTTACGAGGGTCCTTAAGTGGGCCAACTACAAGTGGGGTGACTTACTCACGTCGCCTGTGGGTTGCGTGTGATCTTCGGGTGTTCGGGTGAACCATAAATGCCTGAATGAGCTGAATTGGAGTAACAAAGTGCTACTCCGCCGCAAATATGAAGATAAACCAGTCTGAAATATGATACGGAATAACAAATGACTCGAGGCACGTTTACTATCCTTAGGAAAATCAATTTTCATTTGTAGTTTGTCGCCCAGTCTCTTTCATATTCAGTTTATACCTTAACTCTTGATATTTGTATTTTAATACCCTTGGAACTATGTACTCTCCTAAACCATAGGCCTGATTTATAAAAATGCTTTAATTAAGTATTTCAACCTTAAACGCATCAGCAGTCGCTCATTAACAATGTATTAAATAATGAAATAAAGCGATTATGATAATCATTTCAGCGCAATTAATGTTGGCAGGCAGCGGCAAAAGAGTTTTCCCAATAATTACCAACAATTAAAATTGATTTATGAAAAAAAAGGCAGGCGGCGCATTTCGACTGGAATTCAATTAAAAAAAATTGCTATCCCCCATCGAAACAGAATATTCACAGGAGCAGCAGCAGAAGCAGAAGCACAAGCAATTGTCCATTGGCCAATCGATTAATAAGGAAATGTGCAGGACTAACGGCCCTGAAATATGGGCCAATAAAGGATGAGCCATCCACTTTCGAGGATCGCACATATACATACCTACTCGCACTCATGCAATTACGCTGTCCGCTGTCTGCTGATGCCTAACATGAATGCCCATGCCCAAGGATAATTAACGAACTTACACACACGCACACACACACGCACACGCACACACGCACACTCGGCAGGACGATGGATAAATGCTTTTATTTAACAAATTAATTGGCGCAAAGAACGGTGAAAGCACACGGCCAGGTACACGACGAAGAAAGTTATAAATCATTTATATATTCCAATACATTCATAATTCAACTTTCCACATTCATGGCCTGCATATGTATTAAACCTTAAGCCCTTTTCTTTGTATAAAACCTATAATAGATGAGCTTAAAATGCCACATTTTCTCCCAGTGTCCGAGCGACAGAGATGGACATCTTGAAATGCTTCTGCCCTTTTCCCCCTTTGGCTGGACATACAATTACTTACACATTGTTGAACCTCTTGCAAAACAATTTTTTTTTCGTTGCCACTGCTGCTGCCGTGCGATTTCCGAAGCTCCAGAATGTAATTAATAAACGCATTAAAAACGCATGCAAGTGAGCAACCGAACAGGACGTGGCCAGCACATGGATACGGATTGCGGCCCAGCAACTCTGAGCTTCTGAACTGAAACTCTGAGCTTCTGAACCCGAACCCGAATCCGAACCAGATACCTGGAAGCCATCCAGAGAGCCATCCAGAAGTTCAGGCCGAGCTGGAGCCATCCAGGCTGTCCAGGCGATTGGAATGAAAACCAATTAATCAGCTGCCGGCCACCAGCCACCGACCACCAGCCACCGACCACCAGCGAGTGACCAACTCTGGTCAATGGCCTATGAAATGGGGCAGCCAGGACTGAGGTTTGGATGTCACACTTGGGCTTGGGGGTGAAAGCAAGCAACCAACCCCCCAGAACAACCCCCGTGGAGTTGTTTCAATATTTGTTCTATTAAACACCAGCCCCGCACACTGACACCTCAAAAAACCAAAAAAAAAATGAAGGAAAAAAAGGAAACAGAATAGAACAATAAAAAAGCAATGAGCAGGAGGGAGAACATAGGATAATAGACAATTTTTACATTACAGATTTTATGCTGGCGTCGAATTATGAATCGTTATATTTCAGCCGGGGGGTGCAGATGCCCCAGAAGGCAATTTCCAACTGCAGAGAGAGCATAATGAACTCCTAATGAAGTTGGCAACGAGAAATTGCACAAATACATCGCACTGAAAAGGTTTACTAGTAGCTAATGGGTTAAGACATTCGGAATAGCTTAATATAACTAAATTGGAAACGCAAACATATGATTAGTTCAATTTAAGGATAATTTATTATTATATAATAAAGATGTGCTAAAATAGGTTTCTCCAGAACCCAATGGGACGACTAATTCCATTTGGCACACAGAACAGAAGGAAAGACGAGACTTGAAGAAGATACCAAGTAGATTCCCGAGCTGACTCGTATTCCTGGGCGTTTAAATAAATCTGCTGGTCTCGCCTACTTCTGGAGCTCCAGATGCTTATTTATGGCCCCTGGAACAATATATCGCAGATGAGTGGGTGGATGACAAATCACGGCCAGAAGCAGGATGATGCTGGCTCTGCAGGCAATGTAATCACATTTATTCGCGACACTCGAGACGCTGCGAACTCCAGGACTCTGATAGCCCCACACCCCCCACTTTTTCGCTCTCCCCCGCTGCGAGCCACAATTATTGTCTTGTAACGCACACGCCCTCCACGCCAGAAGACAAAGCAAAAAAAAAACAAAAAAAAAAAACAAATATCTATGTAAAAAAGTAGGAAAGGAAAAAAAACAAACACTTTATACAAATCGCTACCCCAAAGCCACAGCGCCCCTGGTTTGCAAGCCAGACAGACGGCAGCTGAGTGATGGCATTTTCTCCTTATCATTTTTACGTTTTTGTGATAATTCATGTTTATAAATTGTTTATGTATTTCATTTGCCATTACATTGCAGAAATTTCCCAGGCAGGCGGCTGCGATAAAAAATTCATGGAGCCCGAGCCAAGACAAACCGAATTGCGAATTGGATTACACGGCAGCAACGGCAAGCCAACGTGTCACGAGGCACAAAAAATAATAAAAAACGAGGGCCAACAAATCCAATAAAATCAAAATCATTGTCAAGTCATCTAAGTGAGTCGTAATCCTCGTTGTGAGCCGGAGTAGCAGCAGCATCGGGCTTTAAAGCCCCTGAATCCATTTAAGAGCCACTCCCAATCCCAAGGAACTAATCGAAGTTTGTACTTTCGAAACTCAATTTTCTCGATGATTTACAGAGACACTACTACCGGCACTCCACTGCACTCCACGCTTTCACAAGCCATCAACACCATCGGTTTTCAATCAAACTTTGCATATGCCATCAATCAACACCAAATCACACATCAAAGCCGCTGCTGCTGCTGCTGCGTTCTTAAAAAAAGTGACGTTGCCAAAGAGCAAAGGAGCCTCTCCATATATGTATCCATCCACCTTATGCTCCACACACTCCTGCTCCCCCCGCCCCTTTGGAAGTATCCCACTCCCCACTCTGCGAATGGACCCAGTGTCCCATAGAGAATGGCTCCATGGAAGCGCAACAAATTAGGCTAAACACCGACAAGCCCCCCCCCCCCCCCCTTCTCTTTCCCCTTTCTACAACCCCCAAACATACAACATACAACATGCAACATCCCATTGTGATGCGACTTTGTGTGGATGCTGATTTTGATGCCGACGCAGCGAGATTTCCAGTGGCAGACCAAGTAGCAGCAACAGCAGCAGCAGCAGCAGCAGAAACAGCAGCAGAAACAGCAACAGAATCAGAAACAGGAACACGAATGTGAGTCAACGCACACGTATTACCCGGGGTGCACTGCGAGAAAGTGGGGAAGTCAATAAGAAATTTACATTTTAAACATATTTACTCCATTTTCTGTAAGATATATACCTTGATATATAAGAAGTTGATACATTACTCACCTTTTTGAAGCTAGTTTAGCTTTAATACTGAGTTTTAGTTTGTGCACCTATTCTGCCTGGTTAATAAAGCCTTTCTTGCAGTGCATCACATTGCGAGCGGAAGCTTCAATGATCACGTACATTCGAGCACTCAAAGATGCATTCAATCAATAAACAATCTGCGGCCCCCTCCATAGCGTAGTGTATTTTTTCGTAGTGTATGCAAAAGGCAATAGCGCCAAAGAGAACCATAGACATAAATCATACATAAGTCTAAGTAATTGTGTGTTGTGCCGTACACAGTGTATGTGTGTGTGTGTGTGTGACCCCCGGAACCCCCCGGAACCATTTCCCCCCCCCCAAACTTGTGCCATATTCAGGCATTATGTGGCACTACTATGTATGGCTATTGCCGTGCTGACGCAGCGGCGTCTGTCGAAGTTCGCAAACACTCTGACTGCGCATATCCGCAGCAAATTAAAATTTCATTAGGAGCAACAAAAGCGGATGCATGATTGGTGGCCTGCTAAACGACCAGATGCTCCCAACTCCGCTGCCACCTCCGGATCAACTATTCGGTGTTTTCGGGGCTCCTCGACAGCTGTCATAAAACCCCCAAGTCAACAGCTTTTAACCCTTCACATTCATTCATTGACTGGCATTTGGCCACATTTTCGCGTAGTGTGGGGCTCTGAAAACATCTCTATTAGACGCTGATAACTTTCCATTTGATTGACATATGCGAGTAGAACAGGCGTTCATCTTTGATGGTTTTAAGCTGCGAAACTGGATTCTCTTTTCCTCCTTGCCACACCGTGAAAGTAACAGATCATGCAGCTTACGTATGTTCTCAAAGGAAAGAGGTGGCAAGGGCTGAAACACACACCCACTTGTGGCGTGAACTCGTGGTACATTAATTAAACAGGCTGTCATGATTAAGTAATAGTTGCGCCCCGTGCTTAGCACTGCGCCGGATTAAGTGGAGCAACGAGGCAGCTCGGCGGAGGGCAAAGCCACAGCAGCTGCAGTAAAAAGAAGGCTGCAAAACACAGCACAGTGAATTGTGGCACTCAAAGGCCCAACTTATGGTGCACATGGTACTATGTGCCTTATGGTTTATTTAGAACATTTTCCCAAAGTGTAGCTTAGATATAACCAAGTGAATCGGATTGGTAAAGGAACCCTCTCTAAAAACAAATTGATAGCCCACCCAACTCCTAAAGAGTTAATAATAATGGATCAGTTTCTCAGTTTCATCCCATTCATTTAAAGGAACAGCAAATTGCACTCCTTCCTTAAAATTTATGCAGCCCTTTTAAAAACACATAAAACCAACTAATCTACGCAGCTTGTTGTTGCAGCTGAGATGCAGTTGTGTCTAATTACTGTCTGTCGCTCCATTTGACGCCATCCATCGCACTTAGCCAGCGACACCTGTACAGCAGAGAGCACACACAGCCACCCACACACACTCACCCACTCACTCACACACACTCACACACACACACAGCACATAAAGGGGACACT
Organism: Drosophila teissieri; assembly: GCF_016746235.2. Classification (NCBI taxonomy): domain Eukaryota; kingdom Metazoa; phylum Arthropoda; class Insecta; order Diptera; family Drosophilidae; genus Drosophila; species Drosophila teissieri. The sequence goes on from NC_053034.1 coordinate 13,690,393, forward strand.
AACAAAGTCTTTTGTTTTGCTTTGAAGACTTTGCTGGTGCGAGTGTGTTAATAGGTGTATGTATATATGTGCGAGTGGCTGCCAGCCAGGCTCAACACACACTAACACACACACACGCGCGTGTTGTGCAAACATATCTAATTAGTGTCAACTATTAACATAAAGAGTGCACTTCACATAAGAACTTGAGACGACAACGGCAACACACCGCAGCAGTGGCAACAACAACAGGAGGACGACAACGATGAGCTGCTGGCCATAAACTAACTCTCGACTTGAAGTTGACTAAGCTTTCACAGCAGCAACAGCAGCAGCAACAATGCCGAAGGATGCTGAAGGATGTGGGCTAACTGAAGGGTGTTAGTGTGTGTGCGTGTGTGTGTGTGTGGTGGCGGGGATAGCGTGTCCTTAATGTTAAACACTAAAAACACAACAGCGTTGGTGAAAGTGAGGCGGCAACATAATACGAGTATGCGTGCATTATCAGCGCTCTTCGAGTGGGCCAATGAAGCTGCGGAATGCAGGTCCTTTGAGCCTTAAGTATCATTGCGGCAATCACGAGATGGGATCCCAACTGCCAGCTCCTTTGGCCACATCCTCGGACATTTCCGGCAACAGGAAATCGCCCACATGGCCAACACGCACTGGCAGCTGGACACACAAAAACAGCACTGGGCCACTTGGCCAGCACCATAACCAGCTGGATGATAAAGATTAAAATAACATTTAAATGGCAGCGCCACTCGATGCAACAGCAGCACTGATAAAAAAATATTGAAGCTCTCAGCAGCAACAGCATGTCCTTGTCACAAATATGTTGCATACCTAACGGCGTTGCGTGACTTCCTTGCATTTAAATAATTTACTTTAAATCATTTACGTTAATTTAACTCACTGGCCAACTGAACAACAATGCTATTTAATGTATCTTAAAGTAGCTAGGAATGGTGGTAATATTTTACGAGCAGGATTCTTTCTGAAAGTGCCCTTTTTGCATTTGCCAAATTTACAGCAGCTCTCAAAAGGATCTTTCGGCACTAGAACTTGAACTATGGGCTGTGTGTCTCGAGGGGATGAGGGATGGGGTTGAGTTTCAAGTGGTCGACAGCTTGGGCGACGAAAACTATGCAAAAATTATGTGAGCGAAAAACTCGCAAAGGGGTGAAACGCTTTAATACAGTCATAAATTGCCAAAAGTGGCCAGCTGAAGGGCTTAAATACGGCGCTGGTGGCCAGAGGGGTGTGGGGGATTGGTGGAGGGGTGGAGGGGTTTGCAGCTGAGTTGCCGAAACTTCTGGCTGCAACTATTTAAAAGCCATAAAAGCCGAGAGCTGTTGCCAAACGGATGTGCCAGCCGGATGCAGTTGATAGGCATGAGTTACACACACCGAAGACCAGCGACAGGACACCGACAGGATGTACCGGCCAGGATCACACCCCAAGCACACACACACACACACACGTGCCAGACAATACAGAGAGAAAAACAAGCTGAGCTCTAACTAATTCGAATACTAGGCATGGAATATACCTAATAAAGGTGTCTGTTGCAATGGATTTTCTCTGCGTGTACGTCCAGAGGCCAAGACACTTTCCGACACATTTGGGCAGCACAAAAGGCACGCCGCAAACAATGGCTTGGCCCATGTGGGTAATGGGGTGGCAGGGGGGGCAAGGAAGGGTTAATGGGGTCGAGAGAGGGCGATCGGCGGGGAGGTGAGATCGAGACAGCGGGACAGCGAGACAGGACCGCCCAAAAAGTGTTTCCAAAGCTACAAGGGATTTGGCTGCAGAGCGCACTAATTGCAACTCTTGTAAATCGACAAGGACAACCCACGCACATACTGCCACTCGCACACACTCGCACACACACACACACACACATAGACACACTCGCTCATTGGGGACACGCACACAAAGTCGTAATGACACGACGGCAAGGACAAGCTGCAAACGATGCCGACAAACGAGCAAACGACAACTAAAAACAGGAATTAGTTGGAGATAATTTGCAGTGCGACTACTGCACACCCTTACTGTCTGGAAAATAAGCTATTAATCCAATATTATGTTTGGATTATTTGTGTTTTAAAGAAAAGTCCCAAGGAACTAGGCTTCTGAAAGTAAGCTATCTCTGCTTTCAAATAGATCATATTAAAAACTGCGATCTTCTACATACATAAATAGTTGCGATGGTGTGATACCCTATAGCCCATCGCCCCCACTTTCTCCCCCCCCTTCCACCTCACTTTCTCCCGCCCGTTTGCTGGCGAAAGTCATTCTGGCAGGATGCTAGGACAACGAGGGCGAGTACATGCATATATCCTGTGTAAAACTTCAAGTAGTGCTTAATAGTTAGTTAAGTCGAGTTGAATGCGTTTTTCGACAAGGGGCGGCTGGGGTGTGGGCGTGGCATCTCTGGGGCGGTGACATAGATGTAGAAGGCAATGCATTCTCCGCCTGCTTTTGAATATTGAGTGAAATATTGCTAAGCTGCCAGGAAGGGGGTTTCTCTGAAAGTACTTTGCTGGCGCTGCAAGTGTCGCCTGTAATTTATTTACATTGCAATTAGTTCTCAGCTCCGTGAAAGATTATAAACTTTCGCCCTCTCTTTCTGGCCGCCCAGCTAGCTTGCTGTCTCTGTCTTTCGTGTGGAAAATGGAAAATGCGAAATGCAAAATGCGAAATGAACACGGAGGAGGGAAACAATGGGAAAGAAACTGAAACTTATGCGCTTAACAAATTGACAAATGCATAATGTCTTCAGTCGAAAGTTTTGCCCATCTTAAGTGCATCTGGAAAATGGCAAAGGAAATTTGGAAAAGCGAAAAGGGACAGGTCGGGAAATTGCCAATTGAGTGCGGGAATTATGATGTCATTTACAGATAGACAGCCAGCCCGACTGATAAACGTCCGCATGATTGATAGATTGCACACCACAAGGGCTCCACTTCCACAGTCGAAAGTCTTTCAATGCCGAGGGCTGAAAAGCCCAAGATTTATAGATTTTCATTTCGACCTGCGAGGGATATACACATTTGAGGATAGATGAGAACCTAGAAGGACTTTGCACCCGCAAAAAAGTTTATGAATTTATTATTCAACTTCATCTCATATCTTTTTCAATATATTGCTGATGAGTGAAAGAAATAAAACTGGAAATACTTGAAAAAATATATACATAAACAAAGTGAGTTTAGTGAAGCAAAAATCCTGATTCTTGTAATGGCATTCCTTTCCTTTTTGCTTCCTAAAAACTTAATTGCATTAAAGTGCGCGTTTTATCCACTGGAACATTCCCGATTCCGGATTCCCAATTTCCTTGGCCTTTAGTGGCCGCGATAACTTTGGTAATCTGCTGGCCAAGTCCGCGTATCGGTTTTCCCAAGCCACGCCCCATCGCATAATCGAACAGTCTCAGTCTCGCTGTGGAAAAGGAAAAGTGTGCTCTGCTGCTTTTCGCAGCTACTTGCAGCTTGCACAATGGGAATATAAATAAATAAATAGAAACCACTTTTCGCGCCCCGTTCGGAAGTGGCAAACAAAAGGATGCAATTGTTGGTAGCACTGGGCGATGGTGGGCGATGGGTGGTGCATTTTGACCAATCTGAAAGACACTGGGAAAGCGAAATCAAAGAGGAAAAGCACTTTAAAGAAGGCAAACCAAAAAAATATAATAAAATGGGAAATAAAGTGGAGAGAAAGGGTAATGGGAGTGTTGTCAGTTTGGCGCAATGTTCATTTTTCTTTTCCTCTCCCCCGCTTTTCTCCTCTCACCGCTTTTTCCGCCTTTTCCGACGTTTCCGCTTCTGCTGCTACTGCTTCTTCTTCCTCTGCGTCTACTTCTTCTTCTTCTTCTGCCACTGTTCTTTGTGCAGCGGACTTGAAGCGGAAACGGAAGTGCCACGTCTTGAGATGGCGGCTCCTTCTGGTCCGCAACTCCACCGACTGACTGACTGACTGACTGACTTGAATGACTGACTGACTGGCTGCCTGATTGAGTGATTGACTGGTCTGCTCGGCAGTTGCCAACTCGCCCAGCGGAGTTCATCTTCGTTTTGCTTAAAACTTCAATTTGTTTCACCTTCAGCGAATGCCTCAGCCTCTTCCACTGCCACTGCCTCCTTTGCCGATTTTTGCCACCCAGGATTGGCCAACACTTAATGAAGTCGTTAAGCGGTTTGGCTTTCGCCCCAAAACGGGGCGTGGTCGGTAGGTGCCTTTTCCGCGTTTAATAGCTTTTGGCCCAAGCATTTTTGTTTTTTGTATACCACGCCGCATTCTTCCGCTTTCCCTTTTCCATTTTATCGGGTTTTCTGTCCAAGCCGAAGACTTATTACTTAATGATGATGCGGCAGCCGTCGAAGTTAAAACCGCTGCACTGCGAATGAACCTAATTACTATTTACAAGATGTCGGAAAACTTGCAGGGCATCTATATGCACTTTACATACATAAGTTATTAGTTATTGTAAGTAATACATTTTGTATTCCATGGTGAAGCAAATATTTATTCAATCTCATTGCTTTTTGTGCAGTGTACATCAGCATACCATTTGTTGCCGCTTCATTAGACGCGCCCCTTGAAGACAGAAGAGTGATTCGTGTGGGGCGTCGGGCTCATTGTAAATGCCTTTTAATTGTGGAGCGATAAAGTGCTTTATTTTGCAGTACAAGGTCCCTGCGATGGAAAATCATCACAGTCAAGTGTAACCGGGCAATTCGAAGTGCTTTGTGATTACTAAAAGTGTTTAAGCCATAACCAAATAGCAGATTAATTACACTTTTAATGGTAATGATTGTTAATACTTTGCTACTATGCTACTATGTAGCATTTAAGAACTTCATCTTTTGATCAAAAACAAAAACTTGAATATACTTTTGGTTTTCTGCTAGTTATTATAATTTAAATTAATTTTTTTTTGGGCTGCCAGCCAAGACAGCCGTGCAAACGGATCGAATGCAGCGGAGGATGGGGCATAAGGTTTGCATAATCTCCATCAACGTCAATTACCCAAACCAGTGTTATGGGGGAAAAGCGGCCCAAAGGAGACTTCACCCAACACGCAGAATTGGCATTTGCAGGCTTATGGGGGCGTGGCAGGGAGAGGGGTAAGCGGCTTAGTTTCGCCGCAGCGCAAAAGTCGAAATGTAAAAAATATATAGACGATAAAAAAATGGTGGAAAGCCATCAGATGGTTGCACGAATTCAAGAGCCCTTAATCGCAACACACTACGATAACCTTTTTTTCAACAATTATAGAATAATCTAAAGCAAATAATATGTTTTTTATGATCGCTCCAGTATACGCTATTCAAAGGAACTCTAATACTTTACAGTCAAGGTGCGTAATTGCGCATTGCTAATTGTTAATTAACCTCTATTAAACAGCTTTCGCCCAGGTGTACATAGAGCACCTGGCAAAGGTGAAAGGTGTGTGCTTTTGGTCCCCGGCGAATTGAGCAATCGGCGCCTAGACAGTTTAGAGACAAAGGCCATCTGGCCGACGTCATCAACATCAACATCCAGAAAACACCATCTGAATCATCACCAACATCATGAACATCATGGGGCAAGTGGGGACTTCAGTGCTCGGTACAATTTAAAATGTGAAACACGTCTAATCCTTTGAGAGCTGTCACAGTTAACGTGAATGCTCCTCCTCCCTTCCCTTTCTGCCAACTCCTTTTTGCCCAGGACATTTTCCATGGCCAGTGGTCAGACATTTATGAAAAATGATTATAAATGCACAAAGCATGCGACCAGACAAGAAATGGCAAAGGTAGATACACCATTTTTCCCCGACTGGATAGAGAGCACTGGGTGTCCTGCCAGTCCTGTTTAGTAATTTAAATGGTAGCTGCACAAAAGTATGCTACGAAAAGGCGGCCAACAATTATGAATTCAATGGTCAGTGCAAAGGACTTGCAGGGAGCGGCACAATGAAGTGTTGAACAAAAATCGAGGTAATTTGTTGCCCAAGAATAAATAAGTGCACATATTTCTCTAGTTGAAAATAAAAACCAAAAGTAATCGGAAAACTGACTTAAATTTCGTTTGAATCCTACCCACTATGCCATGTCCCGCCTTTCGTCGAATCCCATTCGACCAGTCGGTTCAACTAACCGATTCACCAAGTGCCTGCAAATGGGTGACGAAGCGTAAGGCTGGAGGTCCTTTTTCGGATTTCCAGGGTTTTTGGCGAGTGGCAAAAGCTGAGTGGTAAAGTTCCGACATCAGCCGCAGACCGCAAAATGCAAGCGCTGCTAATGAGTGGCCGGCTGGGCACTGGGCGCTGGACCTGGATGCAGGATGACTGGGATGCAGGTGCTCCTCTGGCTCCCCTGGCTCCTCCTGCAGCTTCTGCACTAATTGAAACAATGCCGGACACCTTGGCAGGGAAAATAGCTAGCCAAAAGCCAACAGAGGCAGACGAAAAGTGGCCATCGGTAGTCGGGAGTCGTTATTTGATGAGCTCCCGACTTGGCCAACACTTCACCCCGATTTCTATCACCCCGATTCCTATCCCAATCCCATGCCGCATGCTGCATGCCGCATGCCAGCTCCTTTCTGAGCCAGTTCCCATTCAAATGAAGGCGGCAGCTGGCGGCAAGTGTTTGCCAAAGCAATGAAATGGCCAACAGACAGTAGAAAATGGCAGCTCACAAAGAGAACGTGACAAAGGGCAACGGGATGAGCACACTCAGCGAAAAAATATATCCTTGAGCATATTTAAAATGCGGCACAAGCTTTAAGTAGCTGCCTTAAATTTTATAAACATACAAATTTATAAAATTGCAATAAAGTTTATAGCCTCATTATGCAGAACAAATCAATCAATCATTTGAATTTTCGAAAAAATCATTTCTTCGATTATTTGAAAACAAAGTAATGAGTATTTTGATCAGAACATTCGAAATAATGGTCCAAATATGGAATAACATATCTCGTTGAATTCGTTATTAAATTTCCAATCAAACTGTGTTTACCAAAAAAAAATTATTTTTTTGATTTTCTGTTTTTTGCTATTTAAATATCAGTATTTTGATCAGAACATTCGAAATATTGGTCCAAATATGGAATGTCATATCTCGTTGAATTCGTAATTAAATTTCCAATAAAACTGTGTTTACCAAAAAAAATAAATTTTTTTTTCAATTTTTTTCCAATTTTGATGATGATATTTGGATTTTGGCCGAAAATTGATTTTCCGTTTTTTTGCGATTTAAATATCAGTATTTTGATCAGAACATTCGAAATATTGGTCCGAATATGGAAAGTCATATCTCGTTGAATTCGTAATTAAATTTCCAATCGAACTGTGTTTACCAAAAAAAATTAATTTTTTTTTCAAATTTTTTCCATTTTTTGATGATGATTTTTGGATTTTGGCCGAAAATTGATCTTCTGTGTTTTTCCGATTTAAATATCAGTATTTTGATCAGAACATTCGAAATATTGGTCCGAATATGGAAAGTCATATCTCGTTGAATTCGTAATTAAATTTCCAATCAAACTGTGTTTACCAAAAAAAATTAATTTTTTTTTTAAATTTTTTCCATTTTTTGATGATGATTTTTGGATTTTGGCCGAAAATTGATCTTCTGTGTTTTTCCGATTTAAATATCAGTATTTTGATCAGAACATTCGAAATATTGGTCCGAATATGGAAAGTCATATCTCGTTGAATTCGTAATTAAATTTCCAATCGAACTGTGTTTACCAAAAAAAATTAATTTTTTTTTCAAATTTTTTCCATTTTTTGATGATGATTTTTGGATTTTGGCCGAAAATTGATTTTCTGTGTTTTTCCGATTTAAATATCAGTATTTTGATCAGAACATTCGAAATATTGGTCCGAATATGGAAAGTCATATCTCGTTGAATTCGTAATTAAATTTCCAATCGAACTGTGTTTACCAAAAAAAATTAATTTTTTTTTCAAATTTTTTCCATTTTTTGATGATGATTTTTGGATTTTGGCCGAAAATTGATCTTCTGTGTTTTTCCGATTTAAATATCAGTATTTTGATCAGAACATTCGAAATATTGGTCCGAATATGGAAAGTCATATCTCGTTGAATTCGTAATTAAATTTCCAATCGAACTGTGTTTACCAAAAAAAATTAATTTTTTTTTCAAATTTTTTCCATTTTTTGATGATGATTTTTGGATTTTGGCCGAAAATTGATCTTCTGTGTTTTTCCGATTTAAATATCAGTATTTTGATCAGAACATTCGAAATATTGGTCCGAATATGGAAAGTCATATCTCGTTGAATTCGTAATTAAATTTCCAATCGAACTGTGTTTACCAAAAAAAATTAACTTTTTTTTCAATTTTTTTCCATTTTTTGATGATGATTATTGCAGATTGGCCGAAAATTGATTTTCTGTTTTTTTGCGATTTAAATATCAGTATTTTGATCAGAACATTCGAAATATTGGTCCAAATATGGAATGTAATATCTCGTTGAATTCGTAATTAAATTTCCAATTGAACTGTGTTTTCAAAAAAATAATTCTATTTTTTTCTCATTTTTTGCAATTTTTGATGATGATTTTTGATTTTTTAGCCGAAAATCGTTCAGTTCAATTTTTCTCAGTGCTTTTGCAGGGCAAGGCAAATGACTTTAAGTGCATCAGCAGAAGGAGCAGCTGATTAAGCTCAAGGATTATGTCTCCGGTGGTAAATGGACATGCAATTAGAGATGGGGAGCTGCCAAAGGACGAGCGACGAAGGATGCCGAATAACAGGTGCGGCTGAGCGAAGAGGTAATCTTAAATCAATTAGCTGACAGCTTGCCCTTCAGATGGAGCCATATTTTGCTAAGGAGTTGCATTTCCCGTTAATGCAATGAAAGCGGATGTTCGCGCTTTGAATTTGCGGAGAGCTGGAATTTGGTAAGAAACAGAGAACTGCAGCAAGCCACCGGCACTCTAAGTGCACCCGCTAAACACCGGGTGTCTCAGCACCCGGGTGATTGTTGACACTATATGTATTTGCGGAAATAACAAACAGCCGACGTATTATTAAATAATATTTATACTTAATTAATTATTCTGTTATTATTCTATTTCTATTGTTCCAGCTGGCATACAAAGTGAAATTATAAAATTATAAGTAAGATAGCTGAAAGTATTACGTTACATTAAAAGGAAATAATGAATAATACTAAATACAAAATACTAAATAATACTAAATACTAAAAAATAAAATAAAAAATACTAAAATAGTATTAAATACTAAATAATACTAAATAATACTAAATAATACTAAATACTTAATACTAAATAATACCAAAATATAGGTGCCCTCCTCTGCGATTCTCAAAAGTCCTACGTAAGCAAACCACTTTTTCGATGTTTTTTTTGAAATACTAATTGTGAGTCAGTGGTGCAGTGATAAGTGATATATGTATGACAACTAAGGATATCAATAATGTGATTTTGACCTACTGGAGGAAGTGCATGAGCTGGCTATTTTCCAGGAGCTACAACCAGCTGTCAGCTCTGACGTGGAAAGAGCTTGAGGAAAGGGGTGAGTGCTGCTTTTTTTTTATCATTTTAAAAAGAAAAATTATAAATTTATAAAGTAAATATGGGGAGCAAATAGTAAAAATTGTAACAAAGCTAATAATATAATATATAAAAGAGAAAAGTCTATTTCGTTTTGTTTACATTTTTGTAAAATTAAGGCAATAAATGAGGCTATCTACAGATTTTGGGCATAATCTATTTTGTTTTTCCACTCTTGCAGTTCTCTGGTAAGAAATACGTTCGAAGTTTAAATCGGCCAATAACAGCCTAACCTAATTACTTATCTAACTTAAAAACTTAAAAAAATGGGTGAAACACAATGAAATAAAAGTTATTTTCAATAATTACTAACAATATGTACACTTTAGTGCAGTAAAAACTTAAACAAAGAGCCATTTAAATTTCCCTTTCTCTTTATTTCTTTATTGGAGCCCCCAGTTAATTGCTAGGTTCGAGAATCGATTGTCGCTCGGTTCAATTTACCTTTCCGATTTCCATTCTCATTCGATGCCACCTCCTATCCTATCCTTCAGATACTCTCCACCGGTTTAGCTTGTATAATCTGTTTATCCAAGCAACGACTCGAATTTACTGTGATTCCCCATTGATTCCCTTTGATTCTATTACCCAGCTGAAGTTTGTTCCCCCAGCTGCATTCCTGTGGGTTTACAAAACGCAAAGAGCAAAAAAAAAAACAAAATGAAGATGAAGAAAAAAAATCGAATAGCAAAGCCGGAAAAGCGGTGGGAAAAACTTTGAAATCAAGAACTCATATTGAATGGGAGCGAAATGATTTGTGAATGAATGATTCGTGTTGGCTGAGCAGTTCAGGGGATTAGCCTGTTGACAACTTATTTCGAGCTGGCTTTAACGAAGGAATATTTTTCTTTTTCCATTTTTTGTTAGCCTTTCCGCTCTCGTGAAGGCAAAGTTTAGATTTTAATTTGCGCTTAGTCGGATTTTGTGGTCCGCGTGCGGTTGGCGCTTGTTTCTGCCGCTTCTCGCCTTAACATAAATAATTTATCATGCACAAATTAGCGTTGAGGATTTCAGCTTTATGTCCCTGCCACAAACCCACACTCACACACACACACTCTCTCTCTCGTCCCCACATGTGTGCTTGTGGAGCTGTGTGTGTGTTTGAGTGATGAGTGATGCCCGACACATTAGTTTGGACCTACCACGCCCACCTCCGCCGCCGCCGCCGCCCCCCTGTTTTGGCCCCACGACGTTGACAAAGTTTTCTGTTTACTTTTGTTACCGTTTTTGTTTTTTCTTTTCTGGCGAGCGAGCGAGAGAAAAAAAGAAAATAATTTTGGTCAACCGCAACAATTTTTCGGCAGGAACGTGACAGCAAAAAAGGACCACGACGGCCAGGAGCAACGACAGCAAAAAGGGATAAATTATGAACCGGTGGCCGGAGACTCGGAGGAGTCCGAACACGACTTGGCTCAATACCTCTGCACTCAGAGAAAAAGTTGTAAAATCTCACTAGGCAGCGGAGATATGAACTTTGGTAACTTTGGTATAGTTATTTATTAAAACATAAATATCGAATTCAATCTACTCAATAATATCAATTTTAAATATCATTTAAGCAGTAATTTTGCCAAATTGATAATGTACCTTATTATGTTCAGTGCACTCGCCACTTTCCCAGGCATGGCAGCAACAGCAGACATGGCTGCAATGTCGTGGTGAAACGCTTGAAATGTCCTGGCCAGAGCACGCTCCTCTGCTCCTCTGCTCCACGCTCCGTGCTCCTGCAGCTCCTGCTGCTCCTGTTCCTGCTCCTGTTTGTCCTGCACTTCTAATGTAATCAACATCTTGTAGTTTTAATTGCATTTAGCGTTGCGAGCGGCGCCTAATTCGATTGTAACGGTCAGCTAACAGCCCGGGACGCCCCGGTTTTAGCCCTTTTGGCAGTTCCAACCATCCACGTCTCCCAAGCCATCCCCAAGCCCAAGCCATCCATGCCATCCAAGCCATCCATGCCATCCAAGCCATCCAAACCAGCCAACCATCCACCCATCGCTTGTAGCACTTAATGAGTCTTGAAGGTAATTGGCTGGTTTTAATGGCCACGAGTTGACTTCGACATTCAATTCTTTGCCAGCTTCCGATGCTTCCTTCCTGCACCACCACCACCACCACCACCACTTCCTCCTCCCACTTCCTGCCACCCACTGTGGCCAAAGCTAATTATAAAATCAATGTAAGTAGGTGCATGTAGGTGGAGGTGGCACTTAGAGATCGAAAATAGGCAACTACAGATGGCAAATTGGTAATGGAGGCAAAGGGCCCTTTTATGTAGGCTTCCACTTCCAAATGCTATTACCATAAAAATTAAACTTTGATCTAGTTATCTAGTTTGGTTGCGAAATTCAATGAAATATTTTTAAAAGCCTTTACTTTCTAGAATGTAAATAATAGAAATTATAAATCAATGTTTCATATCTATTTAAATGGTGTTTGAATTTAATATTTTGGCCAGTGTTCTATCTATCATTGCACTCACTGAGTAATGATTGCAGGTAACTGTGCACTCCTATTTAGGTTAAATTAGGCACACTTATTGCTGGACTGCGTTTTCCAACCGCATATTTTTCGGGGCTGGGGGGGGGGGGTGGCGGTTCGCCGGAAAAGTGGGGGGTGGAAATTGGGGGCGGTGCCAAGACACGACGCATATTGCACTAGACAAAAGACAAAGCGGGCAAACAAGCAGACAGCCAACAGACAACCCAGACACACTGCGAAAGGCAAGAAAAAAGCGCCAGACCAAGAGGGAGGGCAAAGAGGGGGGAGATTTTCCCGAAAGGCCGGGGAGCCGAAGAGACACAGCCATGGATACTCGAAAAAAACTTTTTCAATATGAGCCAAACGGAAAGACATCAGCTAATGGAGACGGGGGATGCGGGGCTGGGGGGCTGTGTAAACGCTACTTTTCGAAGCGAACAACAGTGGGATGGCCCCCAGAGTGATCAAAGATCAATAATGAAGTTGGGCACTTTATAAGCAAGTTCGCCATTTAATTATATCATATTGCAAGAAGAACGAATCAATGTGGGATTTAAAAATGCAACAGTAAAGTGAGCAAAAATATGGATTTAAAAATGCAACAGTAAAGTGAGCAAAAATATGGAAAGCTGTGCATGCATATATTCATTGTTATTAATGATTTTAAGTTAAATATAAACTCCTTTTTTTTTGCTATAAATCAACTGTTTTGAGCCCACTGTCATGCCGTCCTGCATCCTGAGCCCCACTGTTCTGGCCCCTGCGTTGTCTGTGACAACAAGGAGACACATATTTATTTTCTTGTCCCATTTAAAAACTTTATTTATTGACGCTGATAGGAATCTAGTCAGCTATCTGTGCGTTTTAGTTGCACCCCCTGCTCCCTGCCTCCCATGGCCACGCCCCCTCCCCTTCCCCAAAATGGGGGCAGGCCTTATACCTGATTCTAAATTTGTATGTACTTATCTTTTTCTGTTGTATTGCATTGTGTGTCGTATTTTTTGCATGTTTGCAGGTCGAGCAATAAAATCAAAGACCAACTACAGAGCCAAACACTTTGTAAAAGACAAACAAAAACGCCAAAGATAAACACTGGGCACAAAAAGTGACCACAAAGCCCCAAAAATTGGGCATCCTGTGGCGGGGGAGTGGCGGGGGAATGGCGGGGGTGAATGGGTTGCAGGCGTGTGAAGCTACAGCATTCTCGATGAGTGAGTGGAATCGGCAAAGGAGTTCACATTCATCGATGTCACCAATAAAGCGCAAGAGTGTCCTAACACAAATAAATAGGACTACAGCAAGCAAATGGACACTGGCAGAAAAAGTGGGGTGATTTTATCGAACAAGAGCTGAAGAGGAAAGTAAGAGGTAAAAGTAAAAGGAAGCTGAAGTCCGTAGGGCTACTAATACAACTCTACAGGTGTCCAAAAGTATGCAAAAATTGTATTGTACTCGAAAGCCCCTTTTATTTAATTATACCATCAATATTTATAATCATTTTGATTTATCCCAACATAATAAATAATGCCCTGCCTTTTTTATATACTTTAAACTAGGTTCTCTGGGTTTTTCGCGCGGTGCACGACCTGGGGACGAGCGGATCTGGATATTGTCCAGCTGGTGAGGATTGTAGAGCCGTCATAATCTAAAAATCTTGCCGCCGGCCGGTCGGTCGGTCGGTCGGCCTGGCAAACAAACAAACAAACAAACAAACGAACGAACGGACGGACCAACGAAAAGCCGTTTGGACTTTGCGCCCCATTCGAAAGCACAATTGACAAAAGGCCGGACGGTCCTGAACTACAGCTTCATCCCACCGCCCCTCAACCCCCCCACAACACCCACTTCCCATCTATCAAACCGAAAAGCCCCAACCACCCCCCCTAAACGCCCACTCTCTGAAAACTCTGCGAAAACGACAATGCAATTTTCATTACGCACTTGCCAATATTAAGCCAAAGTTTAGCACTGTCTGCTGTCTGGCCGCCCACCCATACAAACAAACAGAGCGGGACAAAAACGCAGAGGTGCACTGAGAAAAATTGCTAGTATTTTGATCTGATCAGTCAGCAACATAACTGCCCAGCTGAATTAAAGTTAATGTTCCAATGTACTTACATTGCATCGGAATGCATGGTTAAATATTATTTACAACTGACTTAAGTTAGCTTACCTTACTTCTCTCAGTGTACCCACATACACAGCCTCGTCATGTCGTGGTCGTGGGCTTTGTGGTTGCTGCAGCCACGCCCACTGCCAAGGTAATAAAGCAAAAGTTCTCATCCAGCTTGGATGTCCCATTTTCCATCCTCCTCTCCCAATCTCCCAATCTCATGGCTCCAAACCAAGGCGCCTATAAGCCTCCGACCAGAAGTAGTTTTGGCTGGATGCGGATGTGGCTGCGGATGTGGAAGTGGATCCGCATCAACAAAGGAAGCGGAAATGAGCCGGCCAGCTGTCTTTCATGGCCTGCTTAAGGTCGTAGGTGTTGCGGTTTAGCAACTGAGCCAGAGGTTCAAACGTAAGTACTTCTAATCACTGGGTTATCATAATTACGCAAACACGACGCATTTTGTTAGATAAAATAAAATATCTTCTTTTTATTCTTTACAAAATATTTAATTGGGGAAACAGGCTAATATGATTTATGCATTCGATTGAAAGGCGATTTCAGCCAGTATTTACAATAAACCTTTCCAACGATTAGGTGTGAGCATTGTGTTTAAGCCCATATTCCAGGCCCCTTGTGAGCAGTCGAATAATTAAGGTATATATTCCGATACGGTTTCGACCGCTGCCACGCCCCTACGCTCTTACGCCCACCCGACTGCCCGACCACACATGCCCCATCCAAGCTAATTATACGCGCCTCCAAATGAAAACAAACAAAAACAAACAAAAGCGCGTGGCCGCCGTTTATGAAGGCAAAAGCCGAAGGGAGCCGAAAGTGAAACGCTTATCACAAAGGTGCAGGCAAAATGCAGAAAATATTGGAGTAGGCGGTGGGGAATATCGATGTATGTATGTATGTACATATATAAGAAGCAAGGAGGGGGGAAAGCTATAATGAAGCCATCGTCCGCTCGGCGTAATTACGCGCCCCCTTCGAAAATTGATGATTTTCATTAACGACTAGTTAATAACTTAGCCAGCGCGAGAACGAGAGTTGGGGATAGGGGAGTGGGGATTGGGGATTGGGCATTGAAGATTCGAGATTGGAGATTCGAGGCGTCTTTATTATCGATAGCCAAAGGTATCCAAAGGTAAACACAGGGCGGAGCATGAGAGCCAGAAGAACGAAATGATGTTGATGTCTTCGCTTCTGCTGCTGCTTTTGCCTTCATCTCGGAACTTTCAATATTTGGCTGATTTGTGGCCTTTGATTAAACTGAAAAACATCGATTCGTTTTATTGGATTTTCGGTGTAAGTATTTTCAAAACTGGGCATTAGGTCTAGATTTTTTAAAGATTTATCAAACTTCTTTTTATCGATTTAATTGAAGAATGAACGATAAGTTATCATGATTCTAAATTGGATTGTTTTCTGGTGCTAGACTTCTTATGCAACTTTTATGCAGATAGTTCTTGTGATATATTCGAATTATTATTAGAAAATTCGAATTATTATTTTTTTATATTTAAAAAAAAAAAACAATAGTATCCAAACGTTTTTTTTAAGAAAACAAAGCTTATAAAATAAAAATCCAAATATATGCTTTATTTAATTTAAAAACGATTAATTGATGATACGTATATGTACATAATTTATCAAGCTAAAAGCGTATGAATGCCGTTTAAGAAAACAGTTATCTGTCGATACAGTGGACAAAATGTTTGGATTTGCTGTGTGGCCCCGTTTGTGCGGCCAAGTCAACAAAAACAATCGACGGCAAACAAAACAGTGGCTATTTGCCGACAAACCGGCAACAAAATGTGTCGCCGAGTGGCAATAAAAGTAAAAAACAAAAAAAACAAAAACAAAATAATTGCAGCGCCAGCAAAGCAACAAATGTTGCGCCCGAACTGCGCAACTCTCAAATGTGACTGAGAGATGTATCTGAAGAGAGAGGAGAGCAGCGGTTGCGTTGTTCTGGCAGCGCAGCATCAGCAACATACTGAAGCAACATGTTGCGGGCGGCGATCTTAAGCGCGCGCGGTCACCAACAAACAGACACACACACACACCGAGACGCACACACGCACGTGCAGAGGTGGAAAACCGAAAAATCGAAAAAACGAGCGACGAACGAAAACGAACACACAGTCGCCTGTGGACAAGCAGCCCGACTTGACGTTACGAACACCGAACGCCGCCGAACAACGAACGGCGATTTGAACGACGCGATTTGAGATTTGGTATTGGAGATTTGCGATTGGAGACTTGCGATTTGCGATTCGATTCGAGTGGCTGGAGATTTGAGACGCGACGCGCGCTTCAAAAACGCCTGCGCAAACGGCTGCCAAAGCGGCGATTTCGATTTCGAATTTTTTTGAGTGCTCAAGTGTGTTAACTTCAAAACTATTGGAGATTTGCTCATTTTTTGTTTGGTGCGGCTCTAGTGACTTTTGAAACTATTAAAAATCACAGAATTTGGAGTTCTTGTTCAAAATCTACAACTCGTAAACGGTTTTGAAAATTTGAAATATTTTTATGATTGTGCTGCGCCGAAACAATTAACTAAAAATTATTGATTTTTAAAACTTCTGATTTCGATTTGTTTTGAGTGAAATTGAGTGATTTAAAGCACCTACACAAGTCACTGAAACGCCAAACATGCCGCCACTGATCGGTGGACTGTTCCTGCTCCTGCTGCTGGGCACCACCAGGTTCACGCCCATCCAGTGCATCTCCAACGACGTGCTCTTCAAGATGTTTCCGCAACAGGCGCCGCCGGATGATCCGTGCTACAGTAAAGCGCACGAGCCACGCACCTGCATTCCGGACTTTGTGAACGCCGCCTACGACGCACCAGTGGTGGCCAGTTCCACGTGCGGATCGTCGGGCGCAGCGCAGCGGTACTGCGAGTACCAGGATCACGACCGCTCCTGCCACACCTGCGACATGGCGGATCCGTTGCGCAGCTTTCCAGCCCGCGCGCTCACCGACTTGAATAACTCGAATAATGTGACCTGCTGGCGCAGTGAGCCGGTGACCGGAAGTGGCGACAACGTCACCCTGACCCTCTCGCTGGGCAAGAAGTTCGAGCTGACCTATGTGATCCTGCAGCTGTGCCCGCATGCACCGCGTCCCGACTCGATGGTGATCTACAAGAGCACCGATCACGGCCTCAGCTGGCAGCCATTCCAGTTCTTTAGCTCCCAGTGCCGCCGGCTCTTCGGACGACCCGCCCGCCAGTCCACTGGGCGCCACAACGAGCACGAGGCCCGCTGCAGCGATGTCACCAGGCCACTGGTCTCCAGGATTGCCTTCAGCACACTGGAGGGACGGCCATCGGCGCGGGATCTGGACTCGTCGCCGGTGCTGCAGGACTGGGTGACGGCCACCGATATACGGGTGGTGTTCCACCGCCTTCAACGCCCCGATCCGCAGGCCCTGCTCTCGCTGGAGGCCGGCGGAGCAGCGGACTTGGCCAGCGGCAAGTACAGTGTGCCCCTGGCCAATGGACCCGCGGGCAATAATATCGAGTCGAATATCGGCGCGGACGTGACCACATCCGGCGGTGGTCTGCACTACGCCATCTCGGACTTCTCGGTGGGCGGACGCTGCAAGTGCAATGGCCACGCCTCCAAGTGCTCCACGGACGGCAGTGGGCAGCTGAACTGCGAGTGCAGCCACAACACCGCTGGCAGGGACTGCGAACGCTGCAAGCCATTCCACTTCGATCGCCCATGGGCCCGGGCCACCGCCAAGGAGGCCAACGAGTGCAAAGGTGAGTCAGCAAACCATATTCTAGTTAATATTTTAATCGGGATACGGGGATCTACAAATCTGGCTGGGAGTAACTGGGCATAAATGGAAATTACATATATATTTAAGCAGTTTATTACATTTAAAAAATAACATTCTTGAAAATATTTATATAAACAGGGTTTAAGATCCAACAGCAAGGGCATGTTAGTAGTTTGAAATAAATAATTCAGCTCTGGGAATATTCTATAAACAACGCACCGATTTCAGTTCAACATTTTTGTTTATTTATTGGTAATGGAAGGAGAATCACTATATAAACAACTTTGGTACATTCCCACCTTAACTTACACAAATACAGTATATATACAAAATAATTCAATATTATGAAATCGTACGTTTGATTTTGAGAGTCACAATTTAATTAGATTGTATTTCCTATCACAATCAAGTTGAAATACATCCAAAGTGTTTAGGTGGCGTATTTACATATGGAACACACCTCTGGGGAAAAATATAGGATTAGGCTCGGTTTTATTGGCCAATATTATTGAGAGGGCTTATGAACACACTCGAGGGATCTTACCTGCGCCACGGAGGCTCTTTTACCTAAACTTCTGTGGTGTGGAATATCCCGGCCAAGAGATTTTCCCGCCACACATCCTACCTAGGCCAGGGAAGTCAACCAACTCCCCCGTGGAAAATGGGAAAACATTCGCCGCAAAAGGGGAAATATCGATGCGAAATTATGCTACCTTCGGGGCGAGTATTTCCCCCAAGGACACTCTGCTCCTGGCCAGCCAGCCAGTCAGCCAGCTCAATCTGTTGGGCAAACATATCGGGACACAAAGTTAAAATACAAAAAGTAAGCATATCGATGGAGTGCAGGGTTGAAATGGTAATCTGGAGCTGGCGACTGGCGACAACTCCATTAGAATTTTCGATTTCAATTTTTCGAGGCAGTCGCGTGTGTTTGGTCTTCATCTTAGTTTAACTCGGCACGGGGTTGCTCTTTTCCACGCCAAGGATAAGAAGAATGCTGTGCGGAGGAGGAACAGGAATCTGGAAAACCCAGAGGCATGCATGTTTGTGCTGCGGATTTGGCTTAGCCATAATTGAACAACTCGATGGACACGTGTGTAGAGTGTTATGGGGG
This sequence comes from Drosophila teissieri, assembly GCF_016746235.2. NCBI lineage: Eukaryota > Metazoa > Arthropoda > Insecta > Diptera > Drosophilidae > Drosophila > Drosophila teissieri. Next base: position 13,709,474 of record NC_053034.1, read on the forward strand.
AGGTATGTGGCATGCAATAATATCCGTAGGTAAGTGAGACCCAATCAAGTAGCAACTCTTGGGCCAACCCTCGCCAGCGAGGCGAAATCGAGACGTTACCTTTGGCCGGGCTAAACAAGCAAACAAACAAACAACAGCAATAACATTCAATCAGGACACAATGCCGAGACTTCCAATGTCCGGGGATTGCCGAATTCGAAATCCTCAATCCTGAATCCTGAATCCTGAGTCCTGAATTCTGAAGCCAGAATCGAGAGACCCCGGGATAAACCCTCGCAATTAACCCTCTAAAAACTGGCTGAGCTCGAACAATAAGCGCGAATTTAAGCGAAATTAATTTGATAAGCATTTTCAACAAGAGCGAACACATAATTCCCGACAATTGAACATGAAAACGAGAGCAGGGAAGGTTTTGGGTTTTCGATTTCTTCTGATTTTGATGTTGGAATTTGATTTCGTGCATTAGAACTGACAAAATTCTAAGGGTTCACATATATGTGTGGCATATATAAAGAGTGGGAGACTTGCTCTATTGTTTTATTAGCAAAAAATGTTATATATACTTATATATATTTACAAGCAGAATATTCAGCATTTGCATATAAATTGATGAGCTACAATATTTGTAAAATCAAACTATATATGTATGTAACCTATTTTTCATTGGCTTACACTTACACTTGCACTTCATATTAGATGGCTCCATGTGAATGGAAATGCCCCCTGAAAAGCACTGGCATCATTCATTGCAGGCACTTGATGAAAGTGTCCTTCGTGGTCATCACGTGCCATAACATTGCAGTTTTTTCCTCCTCCAGTTGGATGGCGGTGCTAGGGGCAGGGGAAGGGGGAGGGGCAGGGGGAAAGGACATGCAGCCGGGGGACCTTTAGTATTGTTTAGTGCATAAATCACAGTCACACCATACGGGGCGGGAAAATGGAAAATGGGCGATGGAAGATGAAAATGGAAATGGAAGGCAGACGGTCTTATCAGAGGCCGGCACGTGTGCCAGACTCTCCTTCTCCTACTCCCGGCCACGCCCCCTGGCCACGCCGCCCCTCGGTTTATTAGGGTTGCAAAATGCAACCGACCTCTGCGTTCCTGCCTCCCTGCGTCTCACCCCCTCGGACTTGAACTCAAAGGACCCGCGCAGCATATGTAGCATGTTTATGGACAAACGAAATTAACGTTGCCATCGCCGCTTTTGACGTTCAATGTGACCTCAAACAACGGCTACAAAAACAACACGAACAACAACAACAATAACGACGAACAACAACACAGACAACAACCAACAGGCAGCAATTACAGGCCGAAACAGAAACAACAACAATGAAAAGGGAAACGAAAAATGTCCAGGCCGGAAAATATTTCCGATGAGCGGTGTGAAAAGAAAAAACCACAGAAAATTCGGAAAAAGCGAACATATGCGAGCAGATTGCACTCGAATCGAATCGAAACGAAACGAAACTCAACGAAAATGGTTATGGAAATCGAATCGAAGCGAATGGAATGGAATCGAATTGAAGGGCACGTGATGCTATCTTTCAACTAACTGCAAAACGATTTAGCTCGGCTTTTAATGAGCAGGCGATAACAGCAGGCAATTTGCAGGCGCAAGGACTCACTAAATTAGGAGTTTCCCAAATATATGCCACACATATGGAAGGATTTCATGTAAAACAGGCGAAGGAAGTAGTACAAATTGGAATATTTAGGGAAATAAAGCACTCCGAGATGCGAGGAGATATTATGCATAAACGATTCGCTGTTTCCGCAATATATCATTTCATAATAATGCGCAAAAGTCAATAAACAATTTCTAATGCATATGTTGCTAGCCACGCATAATAAAGTAAAAAACTTTAAGGCGGAAGTTGCTATACTTTATGGCGTATTCCATGGAAATATCTCTTAACACCCCAAGGGTTTTTCGATGGCCAAAATTATGGTTCATTAAATGGATCAACAAATAATAAAGCAATCTTTGGGGTTACAAAATATGCCCCCAAAAAAGGGCTAATATCTTGGAGAGCGAATTACGCAAGAGTCCCGGGGAAATCGTGATTAATGCACAGATGCAGTCCCATTATTTCGCTGTGCGCCGGAAACCATTCATTCTCAACATTCTTTTACCATAAATTGCCAAACTCCCAACTCGCAGCATAAATTCGCCTCAGATTTATAGGTGTCGAGAACAAAGGAGGCTAAAGAGCTCTCCAGCACACACTCGTACATACATAATGCATATATTTTTAATGAGTTAAGACGGCAGCCAACTTTGACCCGCACTTAACCCCTCAATCATATGGCGAATGCAGTTTATCACACACCTCCCAAATCGGGCCTAGGATACAGAAATCGGAAGAGTTGTACATATATGTATATAATGTATGTTTGCGAGTCATGGGAGTCATAAAGCTGAAGAGCAGCTGAAAATAGAGGAGAGCGCGATGTGATGATTTTCAATTTGAATTTAAATTTGAACAAAAACCAACAGAAATTCGTGAGATGTGGCTAAAATTAACGTCGGCGCTGCTGAGATGGCGCACAATAAATAAATTTAAATCCGTTAAAACGTTTGGCGAATCAAGACATTACTCATACGCCGTGTTGTTGCCAGAAATAGTTCCTCTGATGGACGGGTCGAAAATGCTTCGCTGCGAGTGCGAGTGGTGGTGATAAATGTGCCGGGGGCTTACGAAAATGCCGCGCAAATTAGCCAAACAATTTGTCCAACTAAAATCGAATGGAATGATTTCGTGGCCGCCGCCGAATGATGTCTATATATCATCGGAGGAAAACAAGGGCATCACCACTAGCCACTAATAAGGCGGGTTTATTAATGATGCATGCGTATTCATAAAACCTATAAATTTCAGTTAGTTATAAACTAATCCGTTCAAACTGAGTACATACACTTTTGCCATATTTGGCTTGACAGAAATCAATTAGTCATTTAGTCAATTAATTTAGTCACTTCAGTGTCTTTTGAATGCAATTGCAATAAAACTGCTTAAAGGAAATAAATGAGCAGTAATATATAATCTTTTATACTTTTTTGTTGACCAAGTTAAAGGTTATTTCATTATTTGCTGCCATCACCTTTGCCTTGTAAATGCATTTTCCCATCTGCCAGTTTTTTGCTGCTACCACCACATTTTTTCCCTTGACATTTTCCGATTTTGTCTCCGTTTTTCCTGTTTTCTTTTGCATTTTCATTTTTTTTGGTTTTTTTTGGCTGGCTCCCCTGGACATTGATTCGAAATTGCATTGGCATGTCCTCAAGTTATTTGCCCATCCTTTTTGGGCGGGGTTTGGGCTTTGTTTGGCTGTGATTCCGCTGCTTTGTGTGTGAATGTCCTGTGGCTATAATTTCGCACAGCATTCCCTGCCAGTCGCCTTATGTCAGTTTTCATCAGTAACATTTCATGAATTTTTTCACATTTTTTTTCCCCATTTTTGCGCACTCGTGGACTTTTCCTTCCACTGGGATAAGGATGAATGGTTTGTGCGGAGGAGGGGAGGGGGGGACATGCGGGGTCCCAATGAGTAGAAAGCGAAACGTGCAAAAATCCTTTCGCCTCGCCATCTACTCCGTTGTCATTTTAATTGTTGTTTACCGGGCTTGTCAAATGCGCACTTCAGTGTGCAAAAAATACAGAAAAAGTACAGAAAAAATACAGCAAAAATACAAGAAAATAACTAGAGCATCTGCACTCCCGACTTGCTGATGCCCTGCACTCACTGAATTGGTGAGGTAAAAACGTTGATGTAAAGATGGCCGAGCTTATAACTGCAGATATATAATGATATATACTATACCTAGTTCATTCCATATGCACTTAATAGTTATTAAACCTAAAATGCAATCTACCAGGTATGAACAGGAGGCAGTAGTCCTTCAGCATTGCTAAATGATGAAGACCCCAGGTGGCGCCCTTTCAGCCGGTGGGTCTGTCATTTTGGGAGCCTGAATAGAACCGGGGACACCTAGACCATTCGTTATGATGGCCGGCTGTCTATGACGAGGCTGTCATCGCCATACGCTCTGATTTACTGGCCAGCACATACTCGTCCTCGTATCCTTGCATCCTCGCCCATATATTCTGCCCATCCTTTGGGCATACATATGTATATCCTGGCCAGTGGCTTTAATTTTTGCACATCACTATTGGCGAATTCACTTTCATCAGTGGTGCTTAGCGAAATGTATTTAGCAATAATTAGCAACTTTTTACAACACACTTTCGCACTTGCTGCATTTATGTTGTTAGTTATCGCCCCTCGAAATGTTTGGCAAAATGCTGGCAGCTTAAAAAATGCCCTCATATTTGCTATTCTGCATATTTGCCCCTTTGGACTTAGCAGTTGGCATTTGTTTCGGTTCGGTTTGGGCTTGGCTTTCAAGTGATTATGATTATTTTTTATGCACATAACGCCACACAAAGCACAACATGCAACCCCAGCAGCCAAAATCCTTCGCAGGCTCATCAGCCAACGAATGTCAAAAGCAAAGGGCAAAGGCAGCCAGGACACAGGGAGCTCAAAAGCCAAACAAACCAAAACAAAACGAAACGAAGAGTTAAGTCAGCAGCTTTGGGCGGATCGCTGAGTGTGGCTACAACGATCTATGGATGCCCTACAAATGTTAGGATCATAAATTAAGAGGTGTCTCAGCAACTACTAGACTTGACTATTTTAAAACATCTTCATATTATGGTTTGAATGTTCAAACTCCCATTTTTATATTCTTTGCTGTGAGCCATGGATTTATGATTCCAACTGCTCATCAAAGTGCAAGGACAGCGCCTGGCCATTTCTATGCCACAGCTTCAAAAGGTAGAAAAAGGATCTGAGTCCTTCCCCGTCCATTCAGGCTGCTAGAAAATGGCCAAAGGCCAGCTGGGATGTGAGGACGAATGCCGTGCGTTGATTTTAACTGTTATTACTTGCTGGTCGAGCATGTGGATCAGGTGAAACGGGAAGGGGAATGGGAAGGGGGATGGGGATATATACATATATGCATTTATATACACACATCTCTGAGCACGGAACTCGACCCCGTCGACGTCGTCTCTATTTGTCTGGCCATTTGAGTTTTGTGTAAGCAGTTAATTGGATCAGGGGCTGGTTGCCTTCATATCTTGGCCCATCCCATGCCATCCCATGCCATCCCATGCCATCCCATCCCCCCCCAGGATCGGGATTCCAGTCCATGTGGCAAAGAAAACGGCATAAGAGATTGTTGCATACTTCATGGAGCTGTCGGATACATTTTTAATAGGCTTTGAATGCCGAGCCAGTTGGCAAATGTCAACACACAAACTCGAGGAATGCCAGCGGGTTGGGTTTTTCACAGAGTGAGAGAGATACAGAGAGGAGGGGGGGGTTTTGGAGGAGTCGTGTCTGTTCGTGGAATCTATTAAATCATTTTTGTTGCTAATACATTTGTACATAAATACAGCAGCAACAAGCATATGTGCACTTGCCACTTCCATTTTGTTGTTGCTGTTGCTGTTGGGTGTTGCTCTTGGGAATTCCTTTGAATTTGAATTTGAATTGCGAGAATTCCCTTCGAGAGGCGGCGAACTTGCAACTTGGGGCAGCTGCCCATGCGCAACAACAACATCAATATCAGCTGTCTGCAACAATAGACACGGAAGGCATGGAAAAAGATAGCTGCACATGGGTGGCTTAAAAAGTTCGGAAGAAGCTAAAGTTTTGTTAGTGAAAATATCATCAGTTATGTAGGTTTAAAAAACAGGCTTTCAAATTAGGGAAAATATCGAAGATAATGTTTCTTGGAGTTCTAGCTTGGTTTTTTCTTCATAACTTGGCTAAAAATGGTTAGAAAGTTAAAAGAATTAAATTTTTTACTCCTAATTACCAAGATATCATTTTTTGTTTTAAATGCCACTTGATTGGGGATGAAATTATGAGCTTAACAAGATATTACTTTCTATATTTCGATCATTATTTCTATGTTTTTGAACAAAATACTGTTTTTTTTTACCTATAGTCAGAATCAAATGCTATTGGCAAGCAAATCTTTGTGATAAACAAAAGCATTAAAGTAGTCGCCCAATAAAACTAATTCCGCCATAAAACTGAACTAGCATATATGTATGTATATTAGTTTCGAATCCGTTTGATCAACCCACTGTGTCCAGCATAATGATATGTATGGCATATCGGACATAAAAAGCCAGCAGCCGAAGGCAGCCCATAAATCAAAATGTGTGCAGTGGCAACAACGACTTCTTCTCACCTTCGACGGGAAATGAGGGGCGTTCGTTTGGCTTTGGTTTTGGTTTTGGGTCTTGAGGATTCAGTTTTCAGTTTCAACATGGTTTTCAGCTTTTTTTTCGGTGGAAACGCCGCTGCCAAGTGCCACTAAACGTAATGTAAATAAGCATTTAACAGCAATAGCAACAACATCCAGGCAGCGAACAAGCAACATCGCAGCAATAAATGGCATTACAAACAACGGGCAAATAAATCGCAGTGAAGCGCAAATGCTCAGATGAAAAACTTGGACGCCGCCAAAGTTGCTGCCGCGCTTAACATTTACAACATGCAACACACAGCGAGAATTATGCAGGCAGCAGCAGCAGCAGCAACATTGCATCTTGCATCTTGCACATCTCCCATTGCACATGGCACATGGCACATGGTGTTGCCGCCGACATGTTGACTTATGCCGCAGCAACACACTGCCACACTCGCCACAACTTCTCAGTTCCTCATCGGCAACTGCAACTGCAACTGCATCTTTAGCTCCATCTCCATCTTTAGCTGCATCCCCTCGGCCGCCGAAATGTTGCACGCTTCAAAACACTTGGACATGCGATTCGAGATTTGAGCAACAGCAGTACACAAGCAACTTGCAACGGCCGCTGCAACTCGCCTTTTTATTGTTGCCGCCAGCACCTTGCCTGCTTCCCATGGCCACCTGAAATCAGAAAACGGGGAAAAAAAAAGGGAAATAATAACAAAAGACCAGAAGTTTGTGTGGTGGGCGCCATAAAATGACCACAAGTGAAACATGTTGGTTATGGGAAGATTTACGGATAGCCAACTGCATATATTTTCATTGAAGGAATACATAGCATCTAACAGAAACATTTTTTTCACACGATTAATATAAAATTGGGAGAAAGCTAAAATCGAAATAAAAAGCAGCGTATCAAAACTATAAGGGTTACAATTTGGCTAACAGACCAGCATAATTATAAAAATCTTCCTATACCATTTACACGTTGACTAATTGGATTTTCCATCTTTAAATTGATTTATTTAGTTTCTTATAAATCTTGTACACTTCGGCCATAAATCAGGTTGAGCAGAGAAAATGTATTTTAAGTTTCCCATGAAAATTTATTCACATTTGCGTTATGTGTGTGTTTTATGCCCCTGACTAACCCATTTTGATGCAGCATTTAGTCGGCCAATTTGATTGATATGTTCTTGGATTTGTTTTATAGATAAACAAACATTTCAGTTTCTCACTTTTTATACGCCTCGAGAAAAATATATTTTTTTTTTTGGTGGAAATTAGCTCTCACCTCATGCGAACATGCCATAAAATCTGCTCCAAATACAGCTAATTATCGAGTAAAGTACAGAACACTCGCCCCTTCACAGTCTTCTCAGCCTTTTCAGCCTGTCAGCGGGAAAATTTATCCCAAAAAGAAGGAAAAACTGCTGAAATCTCGAAAACGGGGCGAAGAAGTTGCGCAAAGTGGCCAAAAAGGAAAACGACGTGAATGACGCCTCTCAGTCGGCGGCAGGTGCATCATAGGTGTGAAGTGCCAACAAAACCTGCACTCGGAAAACTCGAACTTCCCCTGCAAGTTATATTTAAAATAACACGGAGGCGAGCCAATTGAGATCACTTTAAACCATCTCTTTAACTTCAAGTAGAGCAAATATATATATATATATATAATAATATATATAAATTCAGCAAATGACTATCTTATTTTTATATATTTTTTTGGTATTGCATAGTACTTTTCAAATCTGTCATTTACATCAGTAATAGTTTATGGCTTTGGCTAATTTTGGAAAATAACTTTTTTGTTGCACCAAAACGTACGTATTTAATGCTTTTTATGGTACAAAAAGTTGTACCTTTACCAACTCTGCAGTTATACCCCGTTCCCACTGCACAACAACCCAAGGCACTTCACATATACTCCGCCAGAGTTTTTTAGTCAAATAAAAAGCTCATTAGGCGAGTTGACCAAATTGCAACATGTTTCTTAATTTCGTTGTTGTTTTTCGTCGTTATTTCTCTTGTTTTTTTGTTTTTTTTATACATTTTTGGAAGGGCGGCGGCCACGCCTGTGGAAAAAAGCCAATTCAAATATTAACCCTCCAGCTGCCCCCCGCCTCCACACCCCTTGGCAAACAAGAGATAAACAAACAAGCAACGAGAAAAATAAAATGAGATAAAATAAATGAAAAGCAAATTCAAGTTGGAAAAGCAAAGCTTCAAAATCAAGCGGGAGACGTTAAAAGTCATTAAAATTGAAACTGTCGAATGATGATGCTGCCGGGCAAAGGGGCGGGGAGTATGGGCGGGGGCGTGGCCAGGAAGGGGGGGTTCATTCGAACAGGTGTGTACAACTCGCCCAGGGTCAGGCAAATAATTAACTCTGAGCCGATTTTGGGCTGCGAAAGTTCCAACGGCCTATCACTCACAGGCATCAGTTTTATTTTTTTTTTCTGGGCTGGAAATTAATTTTCTCACACACTGGGGGAAATTTCGGGAGAGGTAACTTAATTACAAACCTCCAGATCGGAGTAGAGATGAGCACTTGATTATCTAGAGGAAAATACCTGGAGGGTGTTGCTCCAAGTGGACTTTTGTTATAGTTTACCGAAGTAAAGAAGAAAACTTCAGTAATCCGTTGATCATTGGAAGCTTTCAGAGAAAATAAAAATGTGTTAGCTTAAACCTACTACAATTTAATAGCAATCTTTCTTTCTTTTAAATTCTGACTTGGTCTTCTATAAACTGCTGACATGCAAAAACATAAACAAAATGCTGTCATTCCTCTGACTAATAACCATAATGCAGCCAAATTCGCCCTGACTTTCTCTGCCAATTTGTGCAACAATTAAATCAATTTTCTTTTATTACCTTGTGGGTTCTGGAGAAGTGTCCAAAAAGTGAGCAAAATGCAAAATGCTCTACCAACTAGCAAGTAAACCTCATTCATCCCATCGCACTTTTGGCCCTGCGAACGTTGTTTGCATTTAGTTTGCGTTGTGTTATTGCTTTGCTCAGCCGGGCATCCATCGATGTTATGTCGGGTGTATGGGGTATTTTTGCTTTAATTAAATTTTACACAAATATTTTGTGCGATGCGAAAGTATTTCCCAAATTGAAGTTCTATGCCGACGCTCTATGCCACCCCGTTTTTAGCCAAATGGGGATGTTCATCGCGAACGAGCAAGGGGTTTTCTATGGGAATGGGAATGGGGATGGGATTCAGCTTTTGGGTTGGGGGAGATTTCTGGATCCTGACAAATGGTCACCTGTTCGAAAGGTAAGACCCCGAAAAGGGTTGGGACTATCTTGTCGAGATTTCCCGACTCTTTTCGCAGCCCGACAGGCGCCAAAAGACGACGAGATTAAGTCATCGAAGCGGCAACTCGGAAAAAGGGAAAACGAAAGCCAACAAACAATAATCTAGCTTTCATTGTCTTGAGGGTGGTGGTTGGGTGTTCTGGATGTTTTGGGCGGCACTCATCGTTTTCCCTTTTTGAAAAATATTTTCATTTGACAAATTTTAGATTTCCTTTTCATTTCTCGCTTTCGGTGGTTGGTCTTGTCTCTTTGGATTTTTTTTTTTTTGACTGGGGCTGGAGTGGCATTTACTTGCCGTAGGCAAAACGGGCTCACTTTAATTTGGTTTCTTTTTTTTTGTACTTTTTATTTGCTTGCTGCTCAAGCACGTAATTATCCTTTTTTGAACGCTTACTCCCTCAACTCCGAGCATCTTTTTCTGGCCTTTTGCATTCCGGTAACTTGTTTATTTATTTATTTTCGGCTTTCCTTCTGCTGACTGGATGGCTGGCTGGGCCACTCCAGTCCATTCCCATTTTATGACATCTTGTTATTTTTATTGTTATTGAGTTTTGGCCTTTTGTCCCCCGCACACACACACACACACATATACACTGACAAGCCGTAGATATTCCCATTGTTAATGCCATATTATTAATTTTTGAGGTCTGCAAACGATCCTATTAGGCAGTCGTCCCCAAAGAACATTGACAACTTCATCAGCGGAGTGGGGAATGGGAATGGGAATGTCCACCGAAAAACAAGACAACTTTTTGGGAGGAGGGTCTGGAGAAGTATCGCATCGGATCAAGTATCGTAAGACCCGTGTCAAAAGAAACTCCTACTAATCTTCGTTCTACAAGATCCAACCACATTGATTAGAAATCAAAGCCTTTTGCCGGAACAACAATTTTCGCAGCCCAGCGGCCAACAGCCGTAATCAAATGCAAATTATCAACACACACTGACGAGTAAAGGCGTGTCTACAAAAAGAAAAAGTTTCAATTCGGCTTTTTATTTTATTTCATTTCATTTTTCCTCCCGAATTTTGTGTGTGTTTCTCCTTCTTGACCACAAAATTTATGTAGATTTACTGTGGGCAGTTGTGTCTGGGTTCGATTTTCGGTTTTTCTGCCTTTTATTTTGGTTTTTTGTTTTTTTTTTGTTTTTGATTGAGACATTTCCAAGTGCGACTTCTTGGCCATGGTCAATTAAAATGTAGCGGAGGCTGAAACTAGAGAAGGAGAGATCTCAGCGGAAGATGCTGGTCGAGATGGGTAATACTCTACTAAGAAGAGTGGGAAAGTGAGGAATAGAGTTTTGAGGATATGATTTCTATTCCATTTCCAATAATAGTATTTAACATTACATATTTATTTAGAATTACGATGCAATTAGATGTATATTTTAATTTCGTTGAAATACAATATATTTGTATTTGTATTGTAAAACTTAACATATAATATTATGATACCCTGTCAAGCTGTGTGGAGCTAGGGTATCTCGCGCTAAGCCGCTGGCCAAGATCCACTGGGCTACGCCTATCGATTTCAATGGGCCAACACGCCAAAGCGCAATCAAAAAGCGTTTTTAATAATGCGCTAAGTGATTGTTAAGCGCTGGTGGAGATGGAGTTGGAGATGGAGAGCCCAACTCGATGGCTTTCCCAATCCCACAGCTCACAGCTCTCAGCTCACGGATTCCAAAGTCAGAGTGGAGTCGTTAATGAGTCTGTTGGTTCGACAACTGCGACCTTCGGTGACACCCGCATCTTCCACTGGGAAATTAATTGGGATTTCTAAATTCCCATTCACTAAGGAAATTCTATCAACACAAAGAAAATCCAAGTGAATCCTAGCCAATACATTTTGCAAATGAGCTACGGAAATAGTATGGGTTTCTTGCACTGTTTAAATAAGTATTTGCTGCAACTTTGCCACATTTTTTCCCAGTGTGGCAGTTGCTTTTTCAGGGCTTGGCCTTTTTGCCTTTTTGCCGGCTTATTAAAACTCAATTACATTTAATTAATCAACCAGACGAAGTTTAGCTGCTCCGACACCTCGTCGCAATGACGTTGCACAATCGCTGGGAATGAAAAACCCGGGGGAAACTCCAATCTCCATCTCCATCTCAATCTCGGTCTCCATCTGAAGAACTGGCAAATCGGCATTGGCATTGGCTTCATTAGCGATGAAACAAACACCAAATTATCGGCTCAAACAAATTGAAGTTGCTCATCTGCATGCGCAAACAAATCGGTCAAGTTGCCTGATTGGAGGCGACAAATATTTCGAAACCGATTCCGGTCCGTGGTCAGTCCATGGGGCAAGTGAAAGGTGGCAAGATCGAGAGATGGAAAGATGGAAAGATCGAAAGATGGAAATATGGAAACGATGTGAGGATGACGATGGGAAAACGATGAGTCAACTGCGCCAAACCAACTGATGAATGGTCAAGGCCTCAATGAATGGATGGATGTGAATGGATATCGGTGGTCATTCAAGGAACTGAAGTGAGTAGTGCAGTGCCTTGATTTCTTTACTTCCAAGTCCATCAAGGGGTGAAGGTTGGCTAGGTGACAGAAGAGTATAAAATTGTGCCTTTATAAGCTTTTAAATAGAGCAAGCCACATGATATTCGAATTGTATTCACTTAGTTTGAAACTTAGTATTCTAAAACTCGTTTATTGAAAGCGCATTGCCCCCAGCTGCGAGTTTAAGCTCAGCTACTAAATGCTGGCAATTACCCACTTTTATTTCCTCACGGGAACTTTGGCCCATTTCCAAGTTTTCTTATCACACTCAACTATTTAAGAAGCTGCGCAAACAAAGCGCGCCCAAAAAATAAATACAACCCGAAACTACAGAAAGAGAAACAATTCAAGAGGCAAACGAAAAAGTTAGAATCGACTTTTTTATACCCATTTCTTTACTGAACAACGCTCAGATTTCCATTAAAATGAATATGGAAAATGCATAAATATAAACAAAAACAGCTTAAAAGTTGAGAAGCCAAACCGCAAACATTATACCCATAATATTTTGAATACCCCTTAAAAAAACTGGGGAAGCCGAGATTAAAAATGACAAACAATGCAGCGAAAGTCGCCCTATAATAATATTTGTACACCTCCCCCGGTAAGTTAACTTTTGGTGGAAACGCGCTGGGGAACCGGAGGAAAAATTACTTCATTAAAAGTTCGAAATGAAGAAGAAGTGTCCGAAACAAAAAAATAAAAAAGGTTGTCGAATGCAAAGACTGCGGGACAGTGGGAGCTGAGGTGTCCAGCTGCCGTCCCGATAAGAAACTCATAATTGGTGTCATTAAAAAAGCCATTTCGGAAGTTGTTAATCTTCCGCCGCGTCGCATCGCATAGCATCGCATCGCGTGGGTCCAACAATTATGCCAACTAGCGGGGGACTCGTGGACTCCGCGGCAAAAGTCAGCTGAAGATACATAAATATGTAATTTATTAAAAGAACAGCCAGCCGAAGTCAAAGTAGAAGTAGAAGAAGCAGGCGGCAGCTGAGCAAAACCGTTTACAACAATGGCTTGACTTTTGTTTATTGTTATCATTATTTAGCCAACTGATAAGACGGCGTCCAGGGACTTGACACAAACACCAAAACAAAAACCAAAAAGAAGTAGCCACAGAACGGGGTGCTCCCTGCTCCCTGACAATATAAAAAACAGCTCGTTTTTCATATATCTCTGCGCTGAGCAGAAAGGCGACCATTTCTTTGTTCATCTTTTAATTATAAAGTGCGATAAATGTGACACAAAAAGTTGCGAAAGATAGTGAGGTACAACAAAAATACCAGGGGACTGTAAAAAAAGTTGAGAGACGTAGCTTGAAGTCGAAATGCCAGATACTCTAAAGTTGCAATGAAAAGATCACTTAAATAATAATAATCCTAGAGCTCAGCAAATGCTAGTACTGCTTTAAATTAGAATTTTAGATTTTTAAGCACCTTGTGTTTGTATAGATGAATAGAAATGTGCAGACTGAGTAATATTCTGAAATTCCTAATAAATTCATTTAAAAAACTGCAGGATAGTGTGCAACAAAAGAACGGCAATCGAAAGTCGTTAAGCGGCATTGCGAGATCTGTTTGTTTGTTTTTTAGGGTTTTTTAGGCCCGCCTGCTGGCTGCTGCCTTTGTGCATAGCATTTAATAAACACCAGGACACCCAGGATGTTGGAAGAACAAGGACTATCCCTATGCTATCCTATGCCATTCTAGCACCGCAACCCATTCCCACTCCTTGGCATGCAATCCCCTAGGCTGGCTTTATGAAATGGCAAAATGTCCCATAAAGTAAAATGGCATAAGATAGTAGGCGACGTTTGGGCCAGAAATACTGACCACAAAACTGGCTGTAAAGGGAGCCAGATACTCGTACATGGCCATCTTGTGTTGCGGCTTTGTCTTGCCCATAAATATTATCTGCACTTGTTGGCCTATAACTTTGCACTGGCTTCTGTTTCGTTGGTTCTTCTTCTCTGGGGTATTATTTTTTTTCTTATTTTTTTTTAACGACTACGAGGACTAAAGTTGTGGCAAAAGTTGTTTTTCGTCGCCCCAGTCAAGTGTTAATTTCTTCCCCTGCAATTAACTTTTGCCCATCTCTCTCTCTTTCTCTATCTCTCGGTCTTTGAAAAGAAAACGAACCCCATCGGAAATAAAATGGTGAAGAGGAGCATTGATAGCCAGAAAAGGCAGAAGATACTTTCGGTGCTTGGGAGATGTATAGATAGCATTGTCTTAATATGCAAATTGCATTGTCTCGCGACGGCAGTCGTTGTCCTAAGGTTCAATTGGAGCGCAGATCGGCTTCCGTTTATCTCTTTGACCTCGAGCGTTTCTGGAAAACAGCAGACCCAGACCAGATAAATATATGTACAAATATTAATAAAGATTCGGCTGGACTAGCTGCCTAGTTGGAATCATGACCACACAGAAAAAAATACATGGTTTACTCACTGAAATGCGATCAATATAACAGAAACGTACAAATAACCGAAATAAAATGTCTTTAAATAATCGATTTCATAAATAGATGGGCAGTATTTGCAGTGCAGATCGCGGGAAAAGTCTTGCACATTTTACTTATTATCATTGTTTTGGCCCATTGTGATTTGCTTGTGGCTCTGGCCCCGTTCATGTTACTTTCACGACTTGTCCTCTCTGCATCTGAATCTGAGTCTGCAACTGTATCTGCATCTGCATCAGCATCAGCATCTGCATCTGTATCTTTGTCCCTATATCTCTGTCCATGAGCATTGACAATATACTTTATTCAGGCATTCAGGTGAATGGCACTGCCAAATAATAGTAGCTATCGGGTAACCGTTTTGTCAACGACTACGACTACGACTACATACCTCGACTTGACTTAACTTGACTTGGCCTAAAGGATTTAGGGGCATCTAGATAGTCATCTGTGCCGATTTCAATGGGAAAGCGGCAAAGGACCCAGGAACTGTGATCAACTATCGTGTGAGAAACTAATAAGCCATAAGAATACTTTGCATATCTCATCGCATTCAGACTTGGCCAGAATGTGCTCAACTGCATTTGCCAAGGAGTTCGCTTTATCACGGCCTTTTAAACACAAATAATTCCCAATCACTGCCTCAGTTTAATGGCCTATATATGTGTCTCTGATCCCGCCTGCCTGACAACAGCATGTTTATGATGGGATAAACTAGAGATGGGACTACAGATATCCCTTCCCAAGGCGAACAAGTTCATTAGAATTGGGATATGTTGGTTAAAAGAAATGTGATGCTGATGAGACAGCCAGGCGAAGTGAATGTGAAAGATGTAAAGAAATGTATAGAACTCTTTGAAGATGGAATAAAGATGAAAATGCGAAATTCTAAATAGAAGAAATATTAAAGAAATATATAACTATTATTATTAATCTTTCTGATGCTCAGCTTAAGCATTTCATTTAGCATCCCTATAAGTTGTTAAATTCCTGATTCTCTTCGGCATCCGGTTTTCAGGTTCATCGTCCAACGCTTTCCACTTTTATGGCTTAATAGCTCTCAATGGAAATCGATTTATGTTGTCACTAATTGATTAGCAGCAGCTTTATCCCCGTCCAGTCGGCATATCCTTATAGCCTTATATGTACATACATATGTATGTGTATGTATGTATGTATTTCTCTCTCTGCACACCGGGCTCATAATAAAACATAACCATTTCCATTTCGACCACCGTTTGCACACCTGTTAGGAAGGTCCCTTTTGGGCGGCGATTTCCGAAAACCCAGAAGAAAAGGCTTGCCAGTCGACAAGCCCCCTTCCCTTCCCTCGTCGGCGAGTGAATGAATGAATGTCAATTCGAATGTGAATGTGAATGCGAATTTGAATGCATCGCAACCGTCTGCCTCGCTGTCTGTCCGTCCAACTGTCCGTGTGTCCGTTTGTCCGTGTGTCCGTGTTCACGGACAAATGTAAATAAATGCAAAGGCTGCACGAGGGACGTGGCTGCTCTGCTGGGCCTTCGTACATACATAGTTTTGCATGCATTTTCCTTCAAGGACACTCGAAAAAAAATGCTAAGTTTTATATAAGAAAATGTATATTAAATATGAATAATTGAATTAATATTATTTAGTAACTAATGTGCAAAAAAGAACGTTGATTTCATTACAAGCGACATAACTGCAACACTTGCCATAAACAGAGACTGTAATTTCCTTGTAAATAGTCTTTTCCCATTTTATTTTTTTGAGTGCAGAAGAAGGGCCAAAATGTGCAACATGGCAAGAGCAGAGCAGCACAGAGCGGCACAGAGCAGCAGCTGCTGTTGGGAAAACTCATTGAACAATTGACCAAATCGAAGCCTCAAACTCGGCACAGACAATAAATGCACAATGCACCGCTCTCACTCACCCCGGACCCATAAATGCACTGATGTCTACCGAAGAGTACGAAAATGTGGCAAAAACCAGAGGGGTACAAGATTAAAATCCATGAAAACGAAACTGAGTCGGCCGACACGCCCCCTTTTCTCATTCTCAATTTTTTCGGTTGCTAGTTTATCTCATGATGACCGGGCAGACATACACGCATGTACATCCATTTCTGGCTCATTGTCATATCCAAAATACGAAATACGGCATACGAAATACGAAATCCGAAATCCAGTGGCATTGTGCGACTTTGGGCCTCTGGTGGCATCTTATTATTAATTTGCTTAAGTGCCATAAATGGCAAACAGTGCAGGGCAACCGAAGGAAGCGGCTTCCCAGGCCGGGCACACAAAAGGATTCAAGTTTCTGAGCCCAGGCCGCCCAGCTGGAGATTTTACACGTACTCCGATCTCAGGTCCTGACCATGACGAATTGCCAAAAACTACAATAAAAAAAGGAGGGAGAAACTACTTAAAAAGTGAAGTGAATTGCTGGATTCTGGGGAATGCCCGAATGCTCGAATGCTCTTACACATGAAATTGCACAATAATATGCAATCCAGGAAATTATAGCTGACCTTTCCACCTGCATGGCCTAAAGGTTAAAAAAGTGCCAAGTCATAAATTTATGCGATTGTCTTTTATGCATTAGTTGTTTTTACTTGACAGTTTGGGTGTGCAGCTTGCAAAGATCCAAAGAGCATAACAACAGTCGTTTATATCCTAGGTATATACCTATATATAAAATGAAATTCAATTTATATTTATAAGTCGGCTGCACTCCAACTAGATGGAAACCCATGTTCCCCTTAAGTGCCCCCCCAAAAAAAACAACAAAAAAAGGGCAACAAGTGTCGACAATCGGGCGAATATAAAATAACTGAGAAATCTGCAAGTAACTGCAACTGTGACATTGAAAACTCCACCAGAACGCGACCCGAACTCTCGTGTCCCCCATCCCAACTCCAAACCCATCCCACTGCTGGAATGAAGGAGCTGATTTATGTTTCGTTGGCGGCTGCATTGGGGCATCTTTGACCTTTCGGAGGCATCGCATTTCATGGAGGCTTTCTGCGGAATTTGTTCGGACATCGCAGATAGACTATCTACGAGATACTATGCACAATGTCAGGCGGCAGATACGATTTTTAATTGACATTCACACGACAACACAAAAGGGTTGAAGGAATGAATGGGCGATCTGCTGTGATGGTGTGATGGAGTGACGGAGTTTTCTGCTTAATTAAATGCAATCTACAACTCTATTGGGAATCAGTAGCCGGGCCATTTTCGCGCATTTAAAAATCATTTATACGAATTAGCCCCTGGCAAATGGTAATTAAGGCGTGGCCCATGGGCACAGAGTCCACGATTTCCCACACACACACATAACACACACACACCGCACAATAAGCGCACACGTGCAGAGCTCCAAAAGATAAACAAACAAAATGCAAATGCAACAAATGCAGCAAATGCAACAAATGCAACTGCAAGGCCCCCGAAAAAGGCGAGAAAAATGTTAAACAAAACATATTGCCGCAATTGGAGGCCATGTGCGGTGCGGCAAGTGCTGCTGGCTGACATTTCAACACCACGAATCCAGCCAGCAGCACCACTTCCAAACTCAGAGCCCAACCAGCAGCACTTTGATCCACAGAACGGGCAGTGCACTGCGAGAAAATAGGGCTAACCAAACTTTACACAAGGCACCAGCCACATACTTAGTTGCTTCAAGTCAAAAACGTCTCATAAGAGAAATGATGTTTAGTATTTAGATTGATCTAGGTAATGTAGATAGGTAAGGGGCACTTGTTTCTCCCTGTGCACACAACTCTGAATTCGAAAAGCGAATCCCAATCAAAACAAAGATCAAAACCCAGCAGCAACAACAATGCGCCACTTGAGCGGTACGAGCGGTATGAAGTTGAAGTTGAAGATGATGATGAGGATGAGGATGAGCGGTACGGGCGATCAGCGGGCGGGCGGCGGCAGCGGAGACCTTTCACCTCACCTGCAAGTGTTGTTGATCTAGCTGCTGTTTTGTTTATCTGCCAGATACACACACACACACCCACCAGCTACAGATACAGCTACAGATACAGATACATATGCTTATTTCAACACCAGAAACTCCAGCAGCAGCACACTCAATTGAGTTTGCTTTGTCTGCGATCTCAAGTTGTCCAAACTAATTAATGAGGCCTGAGAAGCGGGGAAAATCGTGTTGAGAATAATTCACAAGGATTTATTTACCTTTTTGGTAATTTCAAATGCGCTGCATAATATTTATTTGCTATTTGGGGGGTAAATAGCCCTACTGGTGAAAAAGGGCTATTATATGAACTATTTCCGGAATAACAAATCAATTGATTTACTGGGAAATATTCCCACATTAAAAATAGTATTATTTCAGGCTTAATGTTACAATGTTAATGGAAAATGCAGACACATGTTTTAAACATAAAATATAGAAAGTGAAAACTAAATAGAGCTTTGGCCATACAATGCATCACAATCTTTAGTGAATAGTGCCTGCCATTTATAATCGCTGTTCACTTAACTTATTTTGTTAAATGATTTTATTTCGGGCCCACTTTTCCAGCGACTTAATTAGGAAACTGGTGCTGCTTTTATTTATGTGTCTTAACGAGTCGTTTATTTAACCCACCCTATATATCTATATACGTATATATATATATATATACATATGTATATCTATCCTTGTCGCGCTCGCAATGAAGCTGAGCACACAAACATTTTGGAAATTTGTTTATTGTTTTTCCTCGGCGTCCTCCGCACTAATTTGGGAAATGGTAGAAAATGCACCACGAAAATTGAAAACCCAAATCGGAATTGGAATTGGTATTGGTATTGGAATAGGAATTGGAGTTTGGAATTCAAATATTTAAAAGGAAGACAACACAGAGAATTGAAATAATTCGGGGTCTTGATTTAAATAAAAAACAACAGACAAAAAAAAAGGAAAAAAACATAGAAATAACAAACAGAAAGAACATTTTCCTCCGAATGCTCCGAGCAGTTCGACGAAAAACCAAACATAAATTCCAATCGACCCCTCCTCCGCCGCCTGTGTGGGCCACAGTGAAGCCATGAACATTGTTTTTTATTAGCGGCAGGATATCGGCGATGCACCCTGATTTTCCCCTCTCCATCCCGCGCCCCCTCTGCCCAGATGTGTATATATTTATATGTTAATTCGCCCGGCGTTAATTAGAGAACAAAACTCCGAATGCAGATGAAAACAAGTGGAAGTTGGAAGTTGGAGATTCCGCCGCTGCTTTTACTCGCTGCCTGAACTAAAAATGTATTTATAAGCATACATACATACTCTCTCGGGTTTTTGTATTTTTTTATTGTATTTATTTATTTGGCCACAAGCAGCAAACAATTTGTAATCGCTGTTTCTGCCGCCGCCGTTGACAAGGAAAATGTTGCAGCTGCGGCACGCGAAACGACACCGAAAACAAAAGCTGCTGCAGTCGCCTTAATTGCACTCTTTTTTCTCTTTTTTTTCCTTTGCAAGGAAGCGCCAAAAGAAAAATGTTTCAAGTTTTCCGAAAAAGCGCCGAGGGCGCGGAAAATGCTGCAGCATGGAGTGGATTAGATGGAAACAGGGGCAACTTTAATTCATTACTCTTGTTCTATTGTCTGAACTTCAATGCCTAAACTGTTGTTGCATAAAATTGGATTTTATATTTTTAAGTTTAAACTAATTTACTTTGTTCGAAAAATAATGGTTTACTTATAGCAAATTGTATGCATTCTCAGCCATTTGTATAAAAAGTGCGAGTCTATACAACTTCCTTATACAAAAGCTAGTAGCCAAGCTAATTAAGATTAATTCCTAAGCTAGGGTATGCACAATTCTAAAGAAAGTGACTTTGTGCACTTTTTGATCGGCAGCAAAGTGAAGATTTGCCATCCACTAGGTGACAGACAAAATAAATTTGCTGCTGAAAAGCCTGCAAGTTAATTACATTGGCCAATAAAGCTGATTACAATGCAGTTGGGCGCAAAGTGGGCGGGGTTTGGGCCAGTGGTCCCCAATTGTTTGGATGCTTTTTTGGGGCCATGTGGATGGGGATGGGGATGGTCGATTTTCTTGGTATTTTCTACGGCCGCTTCCAGGGAAGTCAGTGCGAACAATTTATGAAAGTGGCTCTGGCTGTTTACGACTGTTTTGGGGCGTTTACGATGGAAATGTTTATAAATACTCGCCCTGTACCATAGATAAGTGCAAGTATAGTTGTAGTTCAAAGAGTGGCGAAATTGGGTTAACCAGAACACTTTGGACAGACAGCTAAAGACGCGATGAGATGACATAATGGCTCGGCTTCTTGTGAATCACTCACATCACATTTTTTGTTTGTCGATGAACAATGATTTCGCCTTGTTCGGTGTGCAGAAACTGAAATTATTAATTACCCAGCAGGAATGTTTTTGTTTTTCGTCATTTTCTCTGTGAGTGTGTGTGTGTGTGTAAAACGACCACTTTTGATAAATCACAGAGAGACACAGAGGAGCAGAGAACACGGCCACAAACACCAAAACAATTTTGCGATGAAATTGTCAAATTGCAGTGCAAAAACGCAAGAGCAGCAACCGCAACCGCAATCGCACCAACAACCAGCAGCCATTGAAAGTCCCCGCTTCCGTTGAAAAGCCCCCCTTTTTCAAGGGGGGGGGTATCCATTCCCACCCCCCTTCCCTTCCCATCCCCTCCACGCCATGCCACGCCACGCCACGAATTCAATTCACAATTTTCGGTAACCGAAAATCACTGCGAGGCGAACGCAATCAATCATAAAACGATGAAACGTCGACAACGACCAGCAGACGCGGGGAATGGGGGTATCGGGGGGAAGGGGATCGAGTGAGGAAAATTGAAAACTCTCAGCCAGGACATGGACAAGGAAAAGCCCCGGCCAACAAAACCCCAAGCCCCAAACACCAGAAAGCCCCAAAAACGGGGGATAAAAACCCATCAACAGCCAGTCGGTTTATGCGACGTCGATTCTGCAAAACCATTTCGTGATTGAACATCTACGATGAGTTCAATTAGGAAAAGTTGACCACACTTATTGCGGCTTACCATTAAATTACAATTACAATTTAATAAAATGAATTGATTAATTTACTTTTTTTCAAAGCAAGCTGACCACAATAGGCATGAAATTTAAATAAAAACCAAAACTAATTTTAAATGCAATTTAACTAAACGAAGTGCTACTGTGATCTCACAATAGGCATGAAATTTAAATAAAAATCAAAACTTATTTATAATGAAATATAGTTGTGCTACAGTATAATATCCTTTTTGAGGAACTTTCCATTTTGGATGCCACAATTCTTCCGGCATGAACTATATACTCTGGATCAAGTCAAAAGCGTAACGTTGAATTGGCTTTTGGTTGGTTTGCGTTTGCTTTGGCTTTGGCTTTGGCTTTGGTCTGCTTGGATACGGAATGTTTTGGTTTGTTTTCGGCCAATGGGCCACTGGCAGTGGCCAAAAGCGAACGTTTTCCTACAATCTATCAACGGAGCAGCCATGGCGCAGCTCTGGCCAATTCGGAGCTGCTAAGCTTGGCCAGAAATCCATGTCCAAAAAATATCCCTAAGGAGCATAAAGAAAGAAAATAAAAGCGCCCCTCTGCAGTTAATTAGAGATGGCCAACAGAGGCAGCCAACTGGTTGTGGGTTTTGGTAGATTGCAAAGGGCTTTCATTTATAGATCGCAAAATTTGCCATTTAAATGGCGATTTTTAGAAACCCAGTTGCAAAAGAAGCCAGCTTATTCCGCTTCTTTAAAATCATGGCCAGCTTATCACATCATTTGGCTTAGATTTACTTGACTACTTTCAAACTCTTATCCTTTTGCCGATCCACTAGCTTTCCCTTGAAAATTAACGTTCGTTTTTTCTCGTCACCCAGTGACTAATTCGTGTCGAAAGTTAAGCGGCCTAAAAATGTCGTTTTATTGGAAACTCTCCCAGGCAGTTAATTTCTGGGCCTGCAACTGCGACTGCGACAAAGATACGGATACAGATACAGATACAGATACAAAGATACCGATACTGACGATTTCATTGTTTTCCCCCAGTGCAACGAAATGCATCGGCGATTCCGGGGAGTGTATGAGTGTATGAGTGTTTGAGGGCCACTTATCAAATTTGAACTTAATTACTGGACTCACCTTTCTCGGATAACACAGCAGCTTGGGGTCCGGCTAATGAGCGGTTTTATGCATCGCTTTAAGTCGCATTTGATTGAGCTGGATGGGCATTTTGTAATCGTCCCACTGAGATTTACATGGCCCCCAAAAGAAAAGAAATCCCCCCAGTCCAAAAAAAAAAAGTAAAAACGAAAATATCTCTGTCCGGCCCATAAATCAAGTGGCATTCGCCGGGAGTCGCGAGTCGCGAGCCGCGAGTCGCAGGTCGTAAGTGTGTCATTAAAATTAATTATCTAGCATTTTTAACACCGAACCAAACCAAAACCGAACCGAACCCTTTTTCGGGGCGGAAGTGGGGATGTTTTGGGGGCTATACGTGGTCTAGTAGGTATATCTGGTAGCCTGGTGCCTGGCAGCTTGTCAATTAGCCACACGCCGTGCTTTGAGCTCTCAGCGTTTTTCAAATATTTGCTTAGCTTTTGTTGACGATTCTACAACGGTCTCCCACTGCTAGAGAGACTGCACTGCGCGAAATGCTATAGCTAGTCGGAAAGAAATATGCATAAAATCATCAAATGTAAGGCTACGTACTCAATTCATTCATATATTCATATATAAAGGTTTTTTTTGGCAGTGCATGAATGCGAAAGTCCCTGACTGCGCTCAAATATTTGCGCTGACATAAGTTGCTCTGTGGCTGGCAGGAGGACGGGATTAGAGGCATGAGAAATGAGGAATAGGCATGCGGCATGTGGCATGTGGCATGCGGCATTAACCATGGAACAGTCGCTGATCGCATAGAACCAGTGAGAGTGGAAAGTGGAGTGAAAGTGGAGGCGAGAGTCAGACAAGACTGCCTGTCTCACTGTGCAAGATAATTATAACACACATATGTGGCCAGAACTTCAAACTGCAAACTGCAAACTGCAAACGGCGAAATGAAGTCCGGGGCGCCACAACTGTCGATTGCACGGAATCCTGGACAGACAGTGGGCCCTCGACCAGTGGACAATGGGGGGGCGCTTCAAGTTTTTGTCTGCAAGCTGCAGCAGCAGAAAGATTCCAGTTTCGTGGTCGATGCCATTGACAGGTCAGCTGTCCATGTCGCTCCTTTCCTTGGCCACCAAACCTCAGCTGAAAGATGTCAACTCAGCACAGAGCTTGTACACAGACAAAAGCGGGGCATACTTTCAACTAACTGCAGCAGAAAATCACTACAAAATCGATGGGAATTTGAGTGGCATAAAGCTGAATTAAAAGTCACACCTATTTCGCTGAGTGTGGCAATGGCAGGCAGCAGAAACCGCAGCACTCGCCTTCGACTGTCAATAGCAAAACTGTTTGCCAAAAGCATAACAAGCAGCAGGCGACGGCAAAAAACCTCCGCTCTTCATTGATCGAATAGTTAGTGCCAGTTAGCTTTTCTTCAACTGCATTAAGTGGGTTTATAATTCAAAACATAAAAACCCCATCTAATCTCAGTAAATACAGTATTTAAAGGGGCAAAATGTCTGCCAATGTTTCCATATAATTCGAATGCTGTTAAATAACTTTACCTACCTTACTATATTGTTCATACGCCCCGTTTTCGTTGGGCAAGTCTCAGCACCCCAGTATATTCTCATCTTCTTAAGTCTTAAGTAATTCAAGACAAATCGCCGCATAAATTATCCAACTAAGCCAATGTCCCGCTAGACAAATAGCACTCTCATCTCCAACAGATCCACTGCCAATCTGTGCTACATTGCCCCACCAACTTGCACCACTCCCCATCCAATCTTGGCACATTTGCCTGGACAAACCATTTTGCGTGCCATTTTTTCAGCATTTATCGCATTTATCGCATCTGGGATGTGCGATGTCGCCAAATCGAAGGCGGCAATAGAGTCGTTGAAGGCGAACATTAAAATCATGGCAAATGTATCTTTTCACATGCGAACTTCACTAACTTGTTTCCATTTTGCCATTTTCCATTGCAGAGTGCAACTGCAACAAGCACGCGCGTCAGTGCCGCTTCAACATGGAGATCTTCCGGCTGTCGCAGGGCGTCTCCGGCGGAGTCTGCCAGAACTGCCGCCACTCGACCACCGGCCGCAATTGCCACCAGTGCAAGGAGGGATTCTACCGCGACGCCACCAAGCCGCTCAGCCACCGCAAGGTGTGCAAAGGTAAGCTGAAACATATTTAAATTAAATTAGAAATTATAAATTAGAAAAAGAACTAGCTATAAAAAACGTGTTGTGCAATCAGCAGACATTCCTGTGTCCGAGATTAATGCCTAATTTACAATAATTAGCTCACAGCGACATCCAACTGGGCCACAGCCGCCCCTTGTGACTCCCCCTAGATACCCCTTTGGATCCCCTTTGAACCCCCTTGGCTCCCCCTTTAGGCCCCCTTTTTGGCACCCCCTTAGCCCCCTGTGGCCACCCCTGGGCCAGCCCAGCCCATCCCCAGGCGACCTTCGAGTGTGTTGTTTGTAATGTAATTTATGGCCGCCATAAATTCACGCGCTCCAATCGAAACAATAAAAATAAAGCGAAGCCAGCGGATACGGAAAAGACGCCAGCAGCCAAAGGGAAATGCTTTAAAAAAAGTTCGACAAATGTATTAAGCAATAGTATAAAAAATACAAATACTTAGCATGCTGGTTGCAGAATATTATTAAATTGCCACGATTAAATGAAGCTTAGTTGGAACAAAACCTGCTTGTTGAGCTGTTCATTAGCCCAAATCCAAAGTGGATTATTTAATGTAGAAAAGTGAGATTGCGGATGTGCTTTATATGGCCGAGGGAGAGGAAGGGGAAGGGGAAGTGGAAGAGGTAGCGGAGGAAGCAGCCGAAATTTATTGCCTGCAATCATTTTCATTGGCAAACAATCAAATCAGGTGGAACACATGGCCAAAATCTGAAGCGCTCTACTACAACTACAACTATTTATAGTTGCGTGGCGCATCTATATGCAAACATACAACTTATATATATATACATATATAAACGGATATAGTATAACATGTATGGTAGGCAGCATCCCGCTGGGAATTCGCATTCAACAAATTTATACCTAATTGCGAATCGAGTATCGTAAACAACAACAAAAACAAGAGAGCCCAGTGGGAGTGATTTTCGTGGGGATTTCGGTAGGTGTTATAGGGGGTGCCGCCTGTCGTTTGTCATTGCGGTGTCAGAAATTTTTGGTCGCAAACCGCTTTTGGCTCTCGGCATTTGGCTTTCAACATTCAGCTGTATGTTCAGCGTTTTGGCTTTCGTATTGCGGATTTCAGCTGACTAAGCATCATAATTCTCGTGCCCGCTCAGCCAGAGCCGTTAAATCCAAATCAAATTCTTATCGATTTTTAATTAATTATCCGCCGCCAAGTCGCAACGGAGCCACCAGCCACCAGCCACATCGTAAATATCGGCGAGCAAACCACCCACCCACCGCAAGCCACCCAACCACTTGCGATTTCGGCACAAAAAAGGCGCCGCTGCGACAATTTTTGGAAATTACGAGTATTTGCCTCTTCGTTCGGCGGCCATAAAAAATGTATTCGTTTTAATTTTGACACGCGTGCAATTTGTTAAGAAAGATTTGCACATTCCCCGGACTTACAGTGGCTGCCATTGTTTCATTTCTTTCATTTCATTTCGTTTCATTTCGTTTTTTTTGTGTTTCTGCGACTTGTTTCTGGCTTGTTGGCAAAATGTTTTACGTCATGTTTGTCATTTGCCAAATGTTGCGGCTGCCATATACCCCTTACCCCATACCCCTTGCCACCTCCCACTGCCACTTTCAATTAGTCAGCCCGAAATTGTTGGGGCAAGTCTTTGTGGCACAGGAGCCACAGGAGAAAGAATCCTCGCCAGCTGATGCCCCCGACGGAAGAGTCGCAGGAGGACACTCAGTGATTTATTCGTTTCATCTCGAGCTGGCTCGTTTTTCATACACACATATTCCCCATAACGTTCGAAATAAATTTAAAATAATTTCACATTACTAATGGCATTTGGTGCCACTGCAAGAGCTGCCACAAAAAGGGGTGTCCTCATGTGCTTGTGGGTTGTCTGCCATGCAAAGGTACATATTTGAATTTTATTATTCACAAGCTGCAAATCTAGAGACCCTCAAGGCGTTGACTTCAAAATATGAAACACTTTAAGCCAACGCAACAAAGAACTTACATGCATAAAGTGAAGTACGTAGACTTCATTTGTAATGGAAATATTACCAAACGAGCGCTTAAATTATCTTAAGCAATTAGCAAATTGATTTTGAGATAATTACAATCAGTGTGTAATCAACAATTAGAATTCCATAATAATTACTTAACTGAACCGTAAGTCGTGCTAGGCTGTTTTAAATTACCTCTAGCTTCAAAAGCCACAAGTACACATTTAAATGTGGCGATTTAGTATTGAGCTTGTTGTTAATATTGAGTTGTCAATAAATCAGTTAGTTGTTTTCGGTTGTGAGTTTCGGTTTGCAAACGCTTGCAATTCCATTCCCCAATCCTCAAAATCTTTCCGCCGCAATCTGCATTCCGCATCTGACTGAAAGCCATTAGATTTCAGCCATGCCATTAACATCCTTTATAATTAACGCCTTAAATTCATTTCGATTGCCAGTTAAAATGAAAAAGATTAGCAGCAACTTGGCTTCCGTAAAACTACATTTATTCCAGCATGTGAGAGAGTGTGTGTGTGTGCATCAGTTGAATTTGAATTTGAAGTTGATTTAATTTAAATATTCAAATGATTTACTCGAGGAAGGCAAAGTCGAGTCTAATGGAGCAAATGCCAGCCAAAGCCATAATTCATCGCCTAGACAGAGAGTTTGGTTGGCTTGGGTTGGGTTGGGTTGGAAATGTGGGAAATGAGTAGTTGGCTGTGGAATTGGTATTTGAAATTTGAAATTACACACAGCCGTAGATGCAGGCAGATACAGATACGGACACAGATACAGATGCAGATGCAGATACAGATACGGGCACAGTTACAGATACAGCTACAGATACGGGCACAGATACAGCTACAGTTACAGACTTGGATTCAGATGCAAACTCATAGATACGGACACGTGTTGTCAAAGTCATTTCAGTCAATTTCCTTATTTGTGCAAATGTTTCAATGACCGGAAAATTACATATTATTATTTGTCCAACGGCAGGATCCAACATCCCGACATTTCAACTTCCCGACATCCGAACCTCCCGACATCCGAACTTTCCGACATCCTGGCCGTAAACGAATCGTTATTCATACACTTGTCTGCATGTGTTGCCTGTGCCCCAAACGACTGCTCTTTTGATAATTAAAATCTGAACCCTCCTCCTGCCAGGCCCCCAAAAAAGTATACTCTACTTTTTGCCTTATTGCCATCGTTGACATCATTAAATCTGCATGCCACATACACACAAGGGCAATAAAAACAAGAAGTGCAAATCGCAGATTGTGTGCTCTGCTAATAATGAGCACAACTGAGGGAATGTTCGCTACTTTTGTTGCTTTTCCATTCAAATGATACTTTCGCTTGTAGTGATTATCAATTAGATATTTCCAATGTATTTCTTTCTAAATTCCAACTGAATACAACGATGCCTTGTGTGCTGACAGGGCCATCCTTTTAATATGCATTAATATACATTATGCCGTCGTATCTGCGACAATCGTTTATCATCGCCCAGTAATTAGGGTATACAATTGAATGCCTGCCAATTGTTTTCCACTGCCCGGAACTCATAGGCCATATCCACGATGACAAAAGACTCTACTCTCTGGATTCGCATGTGTCAATGGGCGGGGGAGGAAACTCGACTGGCATTTTGGGGGCGTAGGGCGTTGGGCGTGCCCTGGAATACAATTAACATTATCCGTAACTAAATACGTGAAATTAAAAGCCATAAAATCGGAAAGTCACGTGCGAAATGTTACAGCAATATAACATGGATGGAAAACAGCAGGAGCGGCAATTAAAATAATGCCACACACACACACACACACACACACACACACACGTAGAGGGGAAAAGTTTCTTTATTGCCCAAAGTTCATTCAAATGCGGTGGCAAATGGGGGAGGCTGGCCAAGGACATTATTACTTTCGTGGGGGAGGAAACAAGGAAACAAGGAGTCAGGAATCAGTCAAACATCATTAGAATTTCATAAAACGCGTCGCTGCAACTGTGCCGAATCGCTTAAAGGTTAAAGGTTATCGCCGCGAGGGTCGCTCGGCAACTTAATTGAAATTTCGGAATGCCAGCGCGAAATGCATTTATCATACAGCATGCCAAGGTGGCTTTGAAAAACTAAGCCGGCTAAATCTATTTCAAAGCCAGTGGGTGGTTCCAACCAAAAACTAAGCCCCGTGACAAATTTTCTGCTGGCAAAGCTATAAAAGTTCATGCCCCGAACACAAGCAATTTTTGAACAATTTTGACATAGCTAAACAACAGACAGAAGAGTAAAAAAAAAATTTCTAGAAACATTTCAGTTTCAAAGGGGTGGCATTGAAACAGCACAACGAATCGGTTATGCTCTTGGAATTTCAAGAAGTGTAGTTCATTTGAGGCGATTGATTTGATTGATGAGCTGAAGTCAAATAACAGAGAATGGAGTAGCTTTTCTACCACAAAAAGGCTTTAGAAACATTGTATAATAATTACTTAATTTCGAATTGGAACGTACTGCTTAAGTACGCTGTTTTCAAAGCCCTTGTTTGCTTGGGCTGTATTCTTTTTTCTCGGTGTACCCATGAGCTTATGGCAGCGTTTAACCCGCAAGCACCGAAGTGTCCCCAAATCCACGGACATTTTGGGGAAGGACAGCGGTTCGCCGATGGGCGATGGGCAAAGCCGCCCAATTTGAATTATGACATTTTGCATGCGAGCCGACATTTAAAGCTGTGCAAATTGTTCGAGCGTCAAATTGGCGCTGCCATTTCACCAGCCACCCACATCAACCCACACTCGACTCACACCAAGCCACTTTTCCAGTTGGAAAATCATTTTCCGAAACGGTGCACTTTCAGTCGTCGTCGGAAGTAGCAAGCCAGAGTTTGGCAACAATTCGGCTCCACATTGCCTACTTTACTGCGCGTCGTTTGATTTTCAATAGGCCCATTCAGATCTGTTTACCCCGCCCCCTCCATACTCCATACTCCATACTCCATGTACGATTTTCTCGATTTTCCCAAGGCGCCTCAATCTTTAACGCACAATTTGAAATGCGCGGAAAGTTTTTTTTTCCCCCCGTCCGTCCGTCCGCCTGTCGGCCCGAGTCGATTTTCCCAGCCTTTTACCAGCTTTTCCCCACCTGGAAATGGAAAACTTTGTACATGCAACAGAAAATTGTAGCAAGACGAGAAGAGGCTTTTTGCTCATTTGAACGGCGAACGAAAGTTGAGCGAACTTTGCGCCAGTTGCAACCGCGATAAACTTTTTTCTTACTCCGCCGCCCGGGAAAATGGGCGAGGAAAATGGGGGGAAAATGGAGGAAAATGGGGAAAAAGAAGAGGCGAGGAAAAGCAACTTTTCGTGGAGTGTCGCGCGAAGCCTTTGATTTATTAATAAGACCCAAGAAAAGTTCCGCCCGCCGGCTTAAACTCAAGTGTGAAGTGCGATGGCGATGGCAAAGGTGAATCGCCTTTTTGGACCGGTTTTTGCCATTCAGGCATTCAAACATTCAGACATTCGGGCTAAATCAAATGGCTCATTTGAATTCATGAGCAATTGGTAGATGATCATTCGAGTGAATCATTGACGTGCGATGTGCGAAGTGCGATATGTGTGCATTTAATTGAATGTGTAATGTAATCCTGCCCTCCAAGGCTAATCGCATTGAGCTTTGGTTTATTTCATAATCACTGGGTTCCTTGGGAAAGTTATGCATTTGAATGGCTCTTTAAGAATGCAAAATACAACTGAAATCCTATTTCTTTCAATTGCTCTTGAGGAAAACTAGCAATTGAAACTATTAAACAATCGACGAAAGCGTTTATTTCTGGCAAACAATAAAATTGTGCAAATAAATAGTAGATTTAAAATTTGAACGATGATCGCATGCTTGTAAGCCAAAACAAATGCAATTGAAGAATTTTCGAAATATTCGTATATTCTAGAATTTGAAGTGTTTGCTTTTTCCAGCAGCAAGACCAAATCAAAAGGCTTATTTTGCCAGCTAATAAGTACTAGTGCAATTGGCTTTTCCTCGAATGCGCAAGTAATGGCATTGCCCATATACCTATATATACAGTATATATACTCTTATATATGTATGTAGTATATATGTGCACTCGATCTGGTCTGGTTAGTGTTATATAGGCTGGATCTGCACATCGCCCACATCGCCCACTTGGTCAGGTGTAATCTCTCACTGCAAATCATGCGCAATCTTCTTCATAATTCTTCTATGGCCGCAGAGGAGTCTGTTTGCTTGGTTTTCTTTTCTTTGGAAAATTGCACGATTCTGTGGGCTTTTGTTTTCTGCTAATAATAACAAATAGCAGCATCAACAATAGCCCCCTGACTACCGACTACCGACTACTGACTTCTGGCAGCTGTGCTCTTTATGGCTAACAATTTTCGTTTTCGTTTTCGTTTTCCCTGATTTTTTGTATGTTTTTCCTTCTTGTTTCGTCGTCGCTGTTGGACTAGAAAATTTCGGGTAATATTTTAGGGCAATTGATGGCCGAGGAAGAGAGTTTTGCCCTAAATTTATGTAACGCACTTTCTTCCAGTGGTCAGTGGGGTTTTCTGCTCATTTTTTTGTTGATTTCTTTTTTGGTTTTTGTTTTTTGTTTTTTGGTAGGGGGCAAATTGGGAGGTTTGCTTGCGCAAAGTTGAAATAAACAATAACAAATTGCGCTTGATTTGCTTTATGGTGTTTACACTAGGCCCAGTGTTGGTACTTTTGTTTGAGTGAACGCGAGTGGGTGGTTTGCTTAATTAATTTTCCGTTGCCCTGGCAAAGAAAGAAAAACACCAGGCTACCTGGAATCGCACTCAAATAACTTGTAATAACGAATTCGTGGTAGCAAAAGTAGAAAACAGGATGGATTCAGGATTCTCTCATGTATTTGCCATCTTTTAATCCATCAACATTTTAACTATTTTTGGCAATGAAAAATGCGAAATATTCCATATTCAAAGCCAGAAAATTGTCGAACATGAATGCAGAAAAAAAGGGTCGGAGGTCAAGGGGATTGGAGTGCAAAAACACAATCCGTACATTTCATATATGTACTAGTACTCGCACAAATGAATGCCAGCCATACTGCGAATGATTGATTTAAAAATATCCCTGCCTGGCAGATGCCATAAAACATACCTGAAAATGTGAATAAACATGGGATATATATACGAGTATATACGCACATTTATTTCTGTGTACTCAACTGTTTAATAGGTCGTTCAATGAGGTAACTTTGAATCGGTGCGCAACGAGAAATTCGTGTTAAACAAATGATCTAATGAGTGCATAATGGCCTTAAATCATCTGCTTCACTAGATTACTCGATTAACATATATATATGCATGATATGCACGATGTTAATGATGCACAGCAGGCGATAAAGAACAGACAAATCATAAAACAAACCAATATGGAAGAAGGATAGAGTATTTCATAGAATTTATTAGATGCCCAAAAGCAAAATTAAACTTTAGACTTGATTCACTTTCGCTGGAATCCCTGGCCAGTCAGTCAGTGGTTCAAGTGATTCATTGGTGGACTCCGCTCATTAGGAGCTCATTTATTTCGGGAGTCCCTGACCCGAATCGATCTGTGGATAAGCCGCAGGGAATGACTCGTTTTTGCCTGGGCTCTTTGTCCCAAAAAATTTGGGTCGCACTTCGGGCCAAATTAAAAGGAGATCTCTGGTGAAAGGGCTTCCCTGAATCACCGCTGCCACTGTGGACTCAATAATTAAATAGAAATGCAAATGGCTCTCGCTGGGAAAGTCCATACCCGCCGACTATTCGAAAATGAAGCCACTCGAACAGAGGGCATAATGAAAATTCATAATCTTTATCACGACCAAAAAGGGGAAAAAAGGGCATAAAAAGCGAGGAAAACCTACGCGCAAATGGAAAATGACAAGTAAATCCGGACAGGGGAGGAGCATATGGATGGCACCGGGAATCCGGAGCAGATGGGATCCGGATACGGGGATATATGGTGTAATGTATATGTATGCCCAAGCCAATGCCAATGCCAATGCCGTGCACTGATATGGCATGTGTGTAATGAACTCGCTGGCTTGCAGTGCCGCGATTTTCTCTGGCTTGCTTATTTTAACAATATCCAAAAAGCTGAAGGTCCCAAGTCCCACAGCCCCACATCCCATATTCCATACTCCATATGCCATGATGTCCCATATGCCCCAGGTCCATGGACCATATCCCAGCACCAATCCCACTCGCATGCCCATTCCCATTCGCATTCATAGCCAACTGGCCCACACTCTGCTCCTCGCAGATAGCGCGGCGCACACAACGCGCATATTGTTGCCCCAAAAGCCACCGTAAGCGGCACAGTGGTGCCGAGTTTATTGTCACAGCCAGCAAATTTCAACACCTATTTCTAGGAAGCTACTACAAAAATATCCTAAAAGATTCATAATATTCAAACAATATTTAAAAAGATACAGCTACGTTCTCATTTGGGAATAGAAATGTAATATTTTCTTGTCTGTCTTGTGCCGTTTTGCCCCACTGTGCCCGTTCGGCGACTATGAAGCGCCCTGCAGGCAGCAACAATGGACACACGGAATTGTTGCTCTTGTTGCTGTTGTTGCAAGTTATTATTGTCCGTTGCTGCCGCTGTTGTTGTTATCATCCGGATGTGTCACTGTGTGCATATAAATCGCATTTAATTTATTGTAAATCGGATTAAATTACCAAATGTTGCACGAGCGCACGCAACGAACACGGCATATACTCATATACTCGTATATCTGTATGTCTGTATATGGGCTATGAAAGTGGAAGCGAGAGGCTGGGATTGAGAGAGCAGGACAGAGTACGCCTAGTTAACCCATTGGTTTCGAGTGCTAACCTCCAAGTAGCCATGCAACAACTAACGGTGTTGAAAACACAACTAATATCTCATGTAAAACATTCCAAAGACATTTAAATTCGAGAAATATTTCTTTGTGACAAACCCTAATGGGTTAAATGCCACAAGTGTGTGTATTCCGCAGTTGACACCCACCTTTACCACTCTGCCTGCTGTCCATGCCACTCAGGCCACTCCCAATGCCGTGCACAAGTTAAATCTTTAAATATGCAACAGCTTTTGGCCAAGAGCCTGCGCAAAGACCCATTAGATGTGGCCGAAAGCGGCTTATTAACTAAACAACCCACAGGGAGCAGGCTCAGCTGAAGAAACAACTGCAAAGTCCTTCATAATAGTCTCAAAACCGACCCATATGACACTAGAAAAATGGAGAGGAAAGCGAAACAATTTCACGGAAATAAACAGGATTAAGTTCGGCTGGGCATATTTATTAAAATAACAGCTTTAGAGACATCGAAAGTATTTAAAGTATTCGAAGATAGTGCTTAAAGGGTCCCATATCTGGCATACATTTAATTTTACCAAACCACTGGCATTGTTCGAGTGCGTACTGCATTCAAAAGCGAAAAAAAGGGAAAAGTGGGCGGCACATAATGGTGGGCGGTCCCATTTGCACTCTCATTTGCAATTAACCGTGTGCGGACGGACAAGAAACGGACAAAGAGCGAATCCGGCGGACAGCCGTTAACTGGTGGCGTGCACTCAATTTGCCGGAGTCCACAGACATACATACATATGTACATACAAATTGAACGGAATACTCGGCAGTAATCGTATCTGTATTAATGCACATTTCCACGGCTCATAAACGAATCTGCTGCCGTCGGAATGGGGGCCAAAATCCCGGGTAGAATCTGTGGTGAATGGTGGATGGTGAATGCAGCGGCAACGTGATGATGCAGAAATCAGAACTTGAAAGACTTTAAGTAAAACTCAAGTGGACCAGATTGGCGATTCCCGATTCCGATTCGATTTCGATTGCGAGTCCGGTGGCGATTGGCCATTGGCGATTGCCGTTTTGTCTTTGAAGTGCCGCACCATGTCCATTAAGCTCTCAGCACGCTCTGCAAAAATCAAAAAAACAAAGTTCAGCCACATCTGCACTATGTGTTTTCAGACATCCCAGCTGTAATGATTTCATTTCTTTACTTTCATTTGCAGCCTGCGAGTGCCATCCGATCGGGTCATCTGGCAAGATCTGCAACAGCACCAGCGGTCAATGTCCCTGCAAGGACGGGGTCACCGGACTGACCTGCAACCGCTGCGCCCGTGGTTACCAGCAAAGTCGCTCCCACATCGCCCCCTGCATAAGTGAGTGTGTTGCCACAAACCAAGAGTATTCATACATTCGAATAATAACAACCCATTTACCATTTCCCAATTTCCATTTACCATTCCCGCAGAGCAACCACCGCGCATGATCAACATGCTGGACACCCAGAACACCGCGCCCGAGCCGGATGAGCCCGAGTCCTCGCCAGGATCTGGTGGCGATCACCACAGCGGCGCCTCCGGAATGGCCGCCCAGTCGCAGTACTATCGCACCGAGGGCGGCAGGGGTAAGTAAGTGCCACCTCTCATATCCATATCTCTATCTGTTGTGTTCTGTTGTGTTTTGTGTGCTAACCGACTATCCCCCCCTCTTACTTTCCCCCTCTCCCCCCTTCGCATTCGGTTGCGAGTGCTTATGCTAACTGGTAGTATTGTTTATCAGCAGCGGGCTTATACAGTGGGCTCTTGCTAAAGTGCACAGTAACTTATATTCTAAATGCTATATGCAACATAGGTATAAGAAATAGTTAAATGTTTATAGAGCAGCTGGCTCTCTTAGCACAATTTGCTCTGTGGGCTCTGACATAATTGTTTGAATATAGATATTGCAATGTATTTTTTGGCAAAACCCAAGTGTTTAGGATTTCCACAAAGCGAGGGCTCACTGTCGCAGGAACGCGACGAAGACGGCGCATAGTTTGCCGTGGCGTTTGGCTCGCCTTTGTAATCCTTTAAAATGGGTGAGAAAACACAAATCCGCTAAAGTGCAGTCGGTTGTCGGTCAGGAAAAGTGGAAGTGGAAGGGGAAGGGAAAGGGGAAGTGGAAGCGGAAAAACAAGGAGCGGCTCCAGGGGCAAGAGGAGCAAGAGGGGGGTGGGGACGGGACAGCGGCACTTAACAGACAACGCAAATGTTTGCACGCAACTTTTAGTTACAGTGGCGAAGAAAGTACAGTGGGCCCCCGGAGAGTCGGAAAGGGAGTGCAGCGGAAGGGGGAGCGGGAGGGGGAGGGGAACTGGTGAAGTGCAACAAGCAGACAAAATGCGCCACGCAGCATAAATCATACTAAGCCCAGTTCTAGGCGCCCTCTCGCTCGCACACGCAGGTCCTCTCACTCTCTCTTTCACTCTCTCTCGCGGCAAAACAAACTTTGCAATAAAACTTGGAGAAAAAAGCAAAAAGGACAAATCTCAGTGCAGGGTAAAGACTATTAGATATCCAGTATAAATATATTCTAAAAAAAAAAAGGTGTCATTCCGAGATGTTTTATTAACTTAACTGCATTTAGTTTACCAGCTACAATTTATTTTAAAAATTGCAAAAGTGTTTACAGACCGAACAGTGTGTACCCTCGATACTTGGGAGTGCAGGGTATTCAAACAGCAGCAACAGTGGCAACAACAACAACAAAGATCACCCCAAAGAAACGTCACAGAAAGATACAAAACAACAAGAAAATAGAGGGGAGAGAGGAGAGTAAAGGGAGGAGAAGAGAGAAGAGGGGCAGAAAGTGTAGAATGACAGAGAGCAGGCGAAACTTGGCAAAGCAAATGTATTAAAAAAGTTTTTTATTTAATTTCCCATGAATAAGCTGCAGCAACAGCCTCAAGAAGAGCAGTCGTTGTCCAGTGCACACAGTACCCACTACCCACTACCTAGTACCCACTACCCTCTACCCACTACCCTCTACCCACTACCCTCTACCCACTACCGAGTACCCAGTACCCAGTACTCAGTATCCATTATCCAGTATCCAGTACGCAGTATCCAGTACCTTGTGGCGAGTGGCAAGTTTGGAGTCTAGTGCTTCTGCCTGCGCCGCTAATTGCTGCCAACTATTTGCTCAAGGCGCTGGGCAAAGTCGCAGTTAAGGGGGGTTGGGGGGTGCGGGGGGATCCGCAGGACGACAGGATTCAGCTAAAGATGAGCCGTTTATGCAGCTGCAAGTGGAAACAATGACAAATTGACTGAGCAACTTAAGCAGCCACAGGAAGTATAAGCGGCGAGTTAATCGTAATAGAGTCACATTGTCACTGCCCAGTGACCAAATGAAAAGGACGAAAAGGGACAGCGACTTGGGATGCTAGTTTTTCACATTTACTATTGCATTTTCTTCCCGCTTATGTTAGAGCAAAATAAGCATTTTTATATAAAATTTTACTAAATAAAATGCTGGTAAAATATTATTTAATGGGGAATGGAAAAATCGTAAACTTATAAATAAATTTAGTTGGATAGTTCGGAAACCTTTTTCCAAGCATCCCCCAGTAAGTTGGGAAAATCTTTGAGACCCATTAAAATTGCAAGCAGATATGAATAGCTGCCAGACGACTAGGATCAATTTCTGGCTGCAATTGTTGCATATCAAGTTGCCTCCGGCTCGAAGGACCAACTCCACTCCATCACCATCCATCCATCTTGCCAAAAATGCAAATCGAGCTGCAGACGGAACATGGAGATGCGAGTTGCGAGATGAGGGCTGCGTTTAAAGAGGCTGCCCCTCCTAAATGTATTTGTCAACGGCAAAGAAAAGCGCAAGTTGGAAAAGTTGTCGGTGGAAAGTTTTTCATTCCCTGTAACCAACCGAGAACTGAGTTAGGCAAATGGACACACACACAGACACAGGATCTACGCAAAAAGTTCGTCCTTTGCTATTCATTGGCACAGCGAAATGGAGGCGGCCTGCCACGCCCACCGCCGCCCACACTCAGCACGAGCATGAATGTTAATTATGAATTCATAATTTGATAATCTTATTAAATTAATTTAAAATTCTGTCCAAGTTTGAGTTAATTTAAACTTAGTTGCACCCGCAGCGAAAAGCAGCCCACTGTGTGTGTGTGTTTCTGTGTGTGTGTGTGTGTGTTTACCAAGGGGTCGTGGGTCAATTTTAATGTTATGTTAATTTGATGACTTGCAAATTTCGAAAGATTTATGTTTGCTCGCAATTTACATGAATGGCTTTCATAGTCAGGCAGCAGGTTGGCGTTTTCCGATTTATGCTTATTTTATTTAAAGATAATTTATAGTAACTGCTATTGCAGTTGATGCGAACTTTAAGATATTTCTTCGCCATTTTCCCAGATTTTTGTTTATATTTCTAATAATTCTTGAGAAACCACATACATATGTATGTATGTACTTGCAACGTAGCAACAATTGGCAAACGAGGGATTCCCGAATAGTGAGTCAGAAAGTTCGAATCTCCCAGCTTTATTTTCGGATATTTCAGATATTTCAGATATTTTCGGATATTTTCAGATATTTTTAGATATTTTCGGTTATTTTCGTAAATTTTCGTTCGTTTTCGGGGCGTGGCTAATGATCTTTAAATGACGGCGATAAATATCGTTTGCTGGCTAAGTGCATCGGGAAAGTGCACTTCACGCTGCGGAGCGGCAGCTCTCCACAAATAGCCAAGGAAAATGGGGAAAAGTGCCATTTAAGCTTTCGACTTTAGATCGATTTATAAGTCGTCCGATTCATTTCATACAAATGGTTATGCCACAAACGAATCGAGAGTCGCAACGCAATTGTGTCACGTTTACTTTGACATTGCGATCGGCGTCTGAACGAGCAGCAATGCAAACTGCGATTCCCAGCCAGAGCAAAAGCAAAACAAAAACAAATACAAACTTCTTGGCTAATTTTAGTCGCCACAAAAGGCGGCCCAAGGCACGAAGTCGAAATACACAGAGAGAAAGGGGCTCATTTTGGCTGTGACCCAGCTTTTGTTAGAATTGCTACAAGATTGATTTTAGCAGTGCCATAAATTGGCATGTAAAAGATACCAAAAATATGATTAATGAAAATGCAGATTTTCTCTCTCTGCATTCAAAATAGGCGGTCTTAATGTAAAATTGATCGAGCAACGCTGCTGCTGTGGCTGCTGCCACTGTTTCTGTTTCTGTTTCTGTTTCTGCTAATTGGCATTGGCCATAAAGACATAAATTTCGCAATTAAATTGTAAACACCCGAGTGGAATGCCCCATCCGAAGGACAAATGGCAAGGAGGCGGGCCACTTGGCATCTTAGGGATAGCGATAGGGATAGGGATAGGGAAGGAACCCCAACTCAAATCCCACCCCCAATTAACCTCTAACACAATATCACTTCGATCCACTTCCACTTGCCCCATTCGCTCAGCCTCATGTCATTTGTTCTGTCGCTCTGTGTGGCAAGTTGCGAGTGCCCAAGGACCTCACAGTGTGAGCAGCACTTCAATTGCCCACTGGCTAATTGCAGAATTCCCCATTTCTTCGCCTTTTTCAGAATGCGGCAAATGCAGAGTCAGCACCAAAAGGCTAAACCTAAACAAGTTCTGCAAAAGAGACTACGGTAAGTTTGAAGCCAACTGAAAGTTGAATAATAATTGAATAAAATGAATCCGTTTGCCCGCAGCAATAATGGCCAAAGTAATTGGTCGCGATACGAGCAGCGAGTCAGCAAGCAGGGAGTCGCAACGACGCGCCATGGATCCCGACGTGGCGGACTACGAAATGGACCAGGTTCAGCCGGGATCGGCCCGCTCACCGATCACGGGGGAGTACGAGTTCCAGGCGGCGGACTATCCAAATCCCAATCCCAATCCCAGTCGCAGAGGCAGCGAAGTGGAGCGCTTCGATCTGCAGATCCAGGCCGTCTTCAAGCGCAGCAGGCCAGGCGAAAGCAGCGGCGCGGGGAACGTGTACGGAATGCCGAGTACAACCCTAAAACGCGGTCCTATGACCTGGATCATACCGACTAAGGACCTGGAGTGCCGCTGCCCCAAGATCAGAGTAAACAGGTGCGAACACCCATTCGAATAATCCCCTTTCAGTTTCCTCATCACAAACCTCTTGTGTTACAGATCCTATTTGATCTTGGGTCGGGACTCGGAGGCGCCACCCGGATACCTGGGCATCGGACCGCACTCGATCGTTATCGAATGGAAGGAGGACTGGTATCGCCGCATGAAGCGCTTCCAACGGAGAGCGCGTACTTGCGCGTAATCCTGCAGCCAATTATAATCCCACATCCTGCGTGTAGTCTCAAGATTCTAGAGATAAGAAACTTATTAACAGCAGAAAACAATCAAATCGTGTCATTGTCTCTTAAACACCTTTTTTTTTGTTTTTTTTTTTAATGTCAACTTAACCGATTTTGTAGCAGTTAAAATCAAACTAGCTGTATTTAATTTATTTAATTAACTTCAATCGTTACAAAGCAATCGGTAATTGATAACTTGAAATCAAACGCACGAAAGTATCTATACATGTAATCTACGTAAACTATATATACGACTTGTATTATTCGCCTAATTAAGATTCCTGTCAGCCCAGTTTAAGCATTTGTGAACAATTTACGTACTAGGGCAGTCTCGCAATCAGAAAGAGCGCCAGTAAGCAATAATTTATGTGTAAGAAGCACTTTGATGCATGCATGACTCGCAAACATTAATAAATTAGTAGTAATTAATAAATATTGTACAGAGCAGAGCACAACTGTTGAATTTTGAATTTCAAATATTTGGCGGTTCATTCGGAGGGCTGCCACACTGGGTCATTGTTGGCGCTGCCATTTGTTGCAAGGGATGCCACTTGTAGAGAATACTTTTGCATAACAAAGCAGGGGCTCTCCGCGCTAACAAAATAAAATTACTTTCTTTAAATTGTATTCCATACATAATTTCTTCTGTGTTGGGTTATAAACTGTATGCTTAACAGTCATAGAGGAATATATTTCAAACCTAATTTTGAATCTTAGGTGCTTGGCGGGCTGCAGTGCAAGTGGCATCTCTATTTATCGGAGTTTGTATCGTTGCCACCCTCTTAACCGATAATTGTGGCTATCGATTTCCAAACATATGTTTTTTGTTTTGGTTGCCTTTTGGATTTGTTTGGATTTTCAAAGTGATTTTATATCTAAGTATTTAAAGAAAATTAAAAGATTTACTGGATTTAATGGACCCGAATAAGGTAAGCGTTTCAAAGAGCTAAAAGATATATATTCAAATCTGAGGAGCTAACACTTAAATGGTTTTGTATGTTCGTGTGCAATTAGCAAAGGATAACAACAAATTTTATAAACTTATAATAAAATATCTTAATGGAACGTTAAATGGAGCCTTGGTTTTGTTTATATTTTATATTTATTATTAGGGCTAATACAACAAGCTCCTAAAAAACAGACTGCTGGTTTTTTGATGACTGTTATTATACTGTTTACTGTTATTTTTACTAGTAGCAATATTTTGGTTCATTAAACAGGTGAAAATTGTTTCAAAGCAGCTTACATTTATATACTGCAATAAATATTTATAGTTACACCATGGCGTTCTCATAAAATATAAATTCTACAGCAAGCAGTGTACACACCAATTTGTTAAATATTTTATGTTATATACTAATCACCTTTAAAACTCCTTTGAAAAA
The DNA here is from genome assembly GCF_016746235.2 of Drosophila teissieri. Classification (NCBI taxonomy): domain Eukaryota; kingdom Metazoa; phylum Arthropoda; class Insecta; order Diptera; family Drosophilidae; genus Drosophila; species Drosophila teissieri. Next base: position 13,750,938 of record NC_053034.1, read on the forward strand.
GCAACCTAACTATTTGACACATTTTAGCCTGAGATATTTGCTAGATATGCACACCTTGTTGTTAAGTATAAATATAATACAAAATCACGTTCTATAAACAACCCAATCTCTATGAACATTTATGGCTAAAAAAACGTTGCAAGTCATAGCAAATTATTCCACGCGCAGTTTTTGTGTGGTCTCTCGGGCTATTAGAATAATTGTTAATAATCATTTGTATAGTTGACAAAAAAGTGACGTACTAGCATTACTCTACATTAGTTTGCAAGCAGTTATAGTAACTTTATAGGCATTAAAAAATGTATAATATAGATTGTGTATGCTAACAGTTGGTCAGTCATAGGTGCTATTATCGTGTCAATTGCTGTTGGCCCTCCCAATACGAACAGGTGATTCCCCACCGAATCGTTCAGAGTACTGCATTCGATGGGCGGCCAGTTATACACGCATTGCATGTGCTGTTTGTGGCGTCGTCCTAATTCAGTTACGCCCAACGACCGCCCGCCGCCCATTTTACGTCATCAAGCCGCCCCATTTCCTCCCCCTCTCGACGCTCTCTGTCCAGCTCTCGGCTCCTGCAAGCCGCACGCCTACGCAAGCTCTCTCTCTCTACACTGAAACCAAATACAATAAAATTGATGAAACCATTAGAATTATGAATATTTCATTTGACGATTATATGTTTTTAATTAATTTAATAAGCAATAACCCAGTACCATGGGTTTGATTTACTGTAAGCTTAAGTATTTTCTAAAGTGAATCAACTATGTTTTTTCAGTGTAGTCGGCAATGTGGGCAAAAGCTCAGCTCTCTGCTCCAAAAAGGAGCAGCGTGTGTGAGCGGAGGGAAATACTGGGAAAATGCCGGCACAGCAGGAGCACGAGAGAGAGTGGTGAGAGAAGAGTGGTGGAGAGAGGCGCAAAGCGCGAAACTCAGAGATTCCGATACCGATAGCGATGGCCAGTCCGATGGCGATGACGATTCTGCCCGGCGCCTTATAAATACGCAGAGCCGCAGGGCGACGCTTTCATTCTCTCGCAGTGTTTAAAGTGACATGAAAGTGACGACATTGGCGCACTGTAGCAAGTCATGTATCAGCATGTCCAACCAAACAACACAAATCATATTCACGCCAATGGTGAGTTATCGTTATCGTTCGCTAGTTCCGTTAGGTTTTTTTTTTCATTTTTTGTTTAATTATTTTTTTTTGCAAATTAGTGGTGATTACTCGCATTATGTCCACTTCCAATCCATCTCGTGCCTTTCTGCGGTGCTAAGTGAGCGGGCAAACAATTGCTCGAGTTGCAGCATGTGATGGCAGGTGTGCGTGCCTTTTTCGCGTTTCTGCTCCGCTTTTCTACCCACTTTTTTTTCGTGTGAATTTTTGTGTGACGCGCATGCGCATGTGCAAAAATAAAAGAAGAACGGTAAATTACTGACCGGCTAACGGTTATCCTCATCTGTGTGTGTGTGTGTAGGTATGTGTGTGAGGGCGTGAATCTGCTTGTTCGTGCACGATTGCAGCAGAACAGCTGTTCTAATCAGCCCAAACCAAAAGCCAAGTTCAAAAAAGTTGCAGCATAAACATCGAAATTGTAGAACATCCGCCAGGCCTCCATTTCCCTTGTGAAAATCACAGAAAGTCCCAATAATTCCCCTTTGAAGAACTTATCAAACACCAGTGGACACTCCATTAAGACTTTTATCCCCAAGACGGACAGTTGTTTTGATAAAATGAAAGAAAACTTAAAAATGCGACTTTATTGATTGGCATTTGGTTATTACTTATATCGTTTTGTATGTAGATATAGTGAAATTTGCTTCAGGCTTCAGAGGAACATTCGCCAAAATTCCCAACAAATTAAAGATTCGTGCACTTAAAACAAACCGAAACTTGCTAAATGATTTATGTGGGAACTTAACATACGATTGGGAGTATATTCATTGATTTTTTGGCTGAAATTTAACAGTAATCGATAAGATAGTCAAATTGTAAATATATAAAGATTGCTCCTGCAGACATCAAATACATAGATACTTTTTATTTTTTGGGATAAAAATGGTTCTGTTGGGATAAAAAATCCAGATGCAAGAGTAATCTAATTTAAAGGTATTTGTTTAGTTGAATTCTATATATATTGAAGGAAATAACTTAGGCAAATGTATCTTTAGGGGTAAGGGAACCTAGATAGATATTGGCAATTACTGTCTATACGACCTGCGTCCCATTTCACTTTCATTTGAGGTTGTTTACGTTATTTTGTCCCTATAAGCAATTTTTACGATGGCTTAACGTGGCCACCATTCCCACTCGCTTTCCATTGTCAGTTACGCAATCGTTAAAAGCTGCCGAGGGTTGCTTATCAGTGGGTGTCGACTGTACCCCAACCCCTTGGCAATGGTAGGCACATTCATGTTTCCAGCTACAGATACACAGATAGATTCCCAATTGGCACTTGATGGCCTTGCAAAGAGCCAGGTGTTGCCTGCTTTTAGGCGCTGCCATGGCTTTCGTATTACTGCAAGCGTTCTAATTATAGCTCTTAAGCCGGCTTTTCCAATGCAAAGAGAGCTCGGCTCAACCGAGATTCTTTGGCAGCCGGAAGCCCACAAGACCCAAAAGTTCCAGCCAAGCGAGTCAAGGACAAAGTCAAGGCAACGCCATAAAAGGGTGGCATTCCTCAGTGCGTGGGTGGTCTTTACTGGATGGGTGGCGGCTTGTGGTGGCATGTGGGCTGTTTGCTGGTTGGCGTGACTGCATTTTGCACTTGACATAATTTGGCCACGCAATGCTGTGCTGTGTTGTGCACTGAAAAAAAGAGTGTGTGGAAAGTGTATACGAGTGTAAGCATAAATTCATAGACCCTTTGGGGCGAGCTAAGGATTTGTATGTCTTTATAATGAATATAACCTTCTCAGTTACCATGCCATACCATAATCAAGATTTGTTTTCACACATCTAGCCCTAAAATACATTTTAATTTCCCTAAAGAAGCTCAAAATTACTTGCATGTGCAATCGTTCGTAAAGAATGCCGCAGATATAGTATCTTGAGAGCACATTTAAATTCGCATCTATTATTCCGCCTGCTCAGCAGTTGCGGCACTCGCTCGCTTATTGTCCGCCAGCGAGAAAATAGTTTGCGCCTGATGATCGGATGCATTTAGCTAATAATTTAGAACCGTGGTCCATTAATCACACTTGGAGAGTGGGTGAAGTGCCTCCTCCCAGTGGTGGTTTCCCCTCCGTTTGCTCGGCGGTGCGGCAGCTTAAGTTCACTTTTCGCTTTCCGCTTTCCGCTTTGCTTGTGCAATCTGCTGAGTGTGGGGGCAGTTCCGACCCCACCTCCTCGGCCCCGCCCACTCTGCCCAGCCTCTCCAACGAAGCGGGGAAATGCAGCCCCCTTGATAGCCATTAATAGGAAACTATCTAATGAATGATTTTGTACGACGTAAATGTAGAAGTACGTGTCATGGCGGTGACAAGAGCAATTATTGCTAGAAAGAAAACTTATAACGCCATTACGTTTAAAATGTCCAATTGCAATGAAATTCCATCTCTGATATTGAGTAGTATTATTATGTAGTATCTGATAGCTAGGCGTGCAAGTAGTTGCATTTCACACAACTACGTTTGTTTAAATGTATTTTCAAGCAAGTATTTTAACTAGTTTCATTACCCTTTGCTCTCCTTTTGACCAAATCGAATTGGCAACTTCTTTTCCCCACTGACCCAATGTCATACAATGTAGTTCGCATTTAAGCAACGTCGCAGTTGGCTGATTTCATTTGCAGATGAGCAGGAAGAGGGACAGGAGAGGGGGGCATCACCGCCCATGGCCATTACAGATTTTTGGGGGCCAGGGTTAAGCATTCCGCCATTGTGTTCACGCATTGTCCTTGGCTTTGTCATTCGAGTGGGTGGTGCTGGCGGTTACTGGATGGCAGTTGGCAGTTGGCAGTTGGCAGGTCCTTTGGGCCAGACCCTTAAACGGCCCCCGGAAAGTGCGCTACGTGTTTTCGGGGCGGAATTCCCCAGCTGCCGAGAAACTTTTACGTCGCTGAAGCGGCGCTCAGGAATCGCAGAACGCGTTGGTGTGGCAGTGAAAGTTTTTGCGGCGATAACGCAGCCTGCGAATTGTTATCAGCAGCGACAGCGAGATGTCCTGGCAAGGACATCATCCAGAGCGCCGGCGCCGGGAGAGCCGAGCTTTCCCGCAGAATACTGGTTTCCCATTTTCCTCGACCCACGCAAATACACATAAAAGTGGTCCTTACATACACACTTATATATACATATATATATATATGTAAATGTATATATCTATATCCATGGTGGTACATACATATGTGTACATGAGCAGCTGGCAACGTCACTGCGAGCCGGCTTCCATTGCGTAAGTGCGGGGGCTCCCATAAAAACAGGTGGCCTACCGCCCTGCCAACGGCGAGGGGCGTGCCCCACTGATACAGATACAAATACAAATACCAACACCAACATATAGATGGGGATACACACACGCACACCCACGCAGAAGCGACACGTGGACCGCTTTCGATGGCAGCGGCAGCCGACGACAACGGGTGCCTATAAAAATTTCATATACTTGATGAGAAACCCGGCAGAAGTTAGCACAGAGGTTTGAATCATTAAGCTCCCTGCTATTTCAAGGATAGGCACTTTGAATTAATATTGTATCCTATCAACTACTGTCTAAACTACTATTCTTTTGTAGGCAAAACTGCTTTAGATCCCTACTAAAAGTCTAAATCGAATAATACTTCTATCAGTTAGTAAACAAATTAGTTAGCAACAAGATTATCTTGTAACATGAAAGTGGAATCGGATATAGCACATTTTTCGATATTGTACAGGTTTATATCCTACCAATTTATTTATATTTTTCACATATAGAACGCAAAAGAGAGACAGTAGCTAAAGGACCCGCTCGCTTCAAGGGAATGCCATGGAGGAGGCGGGGACGAGTACAAAGGGCGGAGAAAAAGGACGAGCCTCTAAAATTCATAGCCCGCTCACAAACAAAAAGGTTTCGTGATGTGTATGTGTGTGTTTACACACACTTGTGTTGGTGTGGTGTTTGGTCCTCGTACTTACAACTGTGTGCGTGTCCTTGCCGCCTAAGCTTACAAATAATTGAATGGCGCCCCGAGTTGGGAAAAAATGAGTTCAATGCCTCAATGTGCTCCAACTTTCTCTGCCCCCTTTCTTCTGCCATCTGTCTGGTGCTGTGTTTCGCTGCTGCCCCCCTTTTTTAACCCAACGCCCCTGGCAACAGCTTGAGAAGCCAATTTCTGTATTTCACCAGAAGCATTAAGCTTGCATGAGAAGGGAGGAGGGGGGAAATGTATTCGGCTTTTGCTCAGCTGCCGCAGCTATTTCTGATTTTCAATTCTCATGGACATGTGCCGATGTTTCCACCGATGTTTCCACCATGCATAAGAGATAACCGGTACGAAAATCAAAAGAAACGGAAGCAGGACCGTGTTTTCTATTGCACCTGTTTGGTGGTATTTTTAGAAGCGTTTCCCAATCAATTTTCATACTTATATCGCTCACCTCTAGACTTTTGGCCACATTTCCCCTTGGGGTTTCGCAACGATTTTCCCACAGGCTTTATCTACTGTTCTACACGGATGTAGATGTGACTAGAGAATTTGTACTTCAAGGGTTAGGAAATCTTGTCGTTTATATGTGTATTGCTATTTTGCAATCGCATTCGGAACCAACAATTTGGTCTTACATTCTCAGCTGCCACGAAGCAAAGCAAATAGAATCGAGTCGCCCTTTTCGCCGCCTCTCGTGTCGTCCAAATGAATTTATAGCTTTCTGATTATTACGAGCGATCATTAGCGTCATCAACGTCGTCGTTGGCAGAGCAGTCACCATAACGCTCGGCGCGTCACGAGTCAATTGAAAATCAATTGGGTTAAATTGATATGCCAACAGAAGAGGCGACGACAGCAGTACAAACTGGATGTCCGCACCAAATAGATGCAAAATGGGCAAAGTCAAATAAGCCGATTTGCCAAAGATCATCTGTCGAACTGAGGGAATGCAAATATACAGCTGAAAAGGGGTATTCAATAGGGGTTTCGATACAATGGATTAGAAAATGTATCTCAAGTTGAGGAAGATCACAGCCAGACTCCTGCACTTTGAGATCGTATTCAGCAAAAGACTTTTTGGGTTCGTGTCCATACTATGAAGGCCAAAAGCTTCTGTGTGAACTCTAAAATCTTTATTTCTTCACGAGGTTTTCCAATACTTGCCACTTAACCCAGCTGACATCCTGTTTTCGTACTTTATATAACAGGGCTTCCCATAGTTTGGCATTTTTCGCTGACCTTGGCTGGTGACAATGTCAAGGTGTTGTTGGCGTCACAAATTAACACGTCAATGATTTTTCTATATGTGTGTGTCGCAATTATTGTGGCTAATAATGGCAGAGAGAGCCAACAGTAATAAAAGTGACGAGTTGGCTTTAAAACAGGCGTGTACTAAGAGAAAATGTACAGCGCTGCTATAGTGCCAAAGCATAACGTATCTGATCCTAAAGATTAAAGATCTTTTTTTCTAATACCCAGCTACATGCCAAATTGTATACCAATAGGATATATTTTACTTCTTAACAAGACGCCAGAAAGTATGCAACACTTGCATCTATCCATTTTCTGATTCAAAAAGGAGAAACGGATGTCGGGTTGTTAAAAGAATTTTCCTCTTGGTTTTTTACGGTGCAACACTTTGTGGGTATTGCGAATTGGCGACACGCCCTCCTGCCACCCACTTGCCTCTAAGTGCACGGCTCGCCTTGACATTGACTTTGTCGTTCTTCCGCCCGGTCAACCCCACCGCCACACCCCTTGCACCGCCTCCTGCCTTTTAGAAGCTCAATTAACAAAAATCTAAAGAGGGCGACGGTGGAAAGGGGGACGGTGAACGGGGAACGGGAAACGGGGTGACCAACGTTAAATGACAAACGATACATTTCAATTAAGACCAGGGCAAACAGCATTTCGACAGCATCCAATGAAACAATATGGAGCAGGGGAGTATGGGTGCCGCACAGGAGATGGCAGAGGTGGGCATGGCTGACGCAAATGGAGCGCAGCACATATTGAAATAATAGCATTTCACAAGTGGATTCGTATGTTCATGCGCGGGCGGATATCACGAACAAGGGAAAGTATGATGAACTTAAAAACTAGATTTTAAAGGTATTAAATAAACAATTAAACCTACATATATAAGTATCAAATCTATAGCGAATTATTAGGTGTTATAAATTAACCACACTAACCACTCGAAATCGGCTTGTAACCGGTTTGCAAGTGGTTTCAGCGGCAATACAAATTAGTCGCAGATTAAGTTTCAATTAGATTTCAACTGGTTCGCACCTGATTTATCAGCAACACTTTCATGGCCTGCGATAAAAAACCACCAAAGGTGTTGGGATTGAATGAAAAAGTGCACAAAGCGAAAGTGAAATGATAACGTAATAATCTCCCATTACCACTGGTGAAGTTCGCGTATTGTGGCGACGTGTAACCCGATGCGCTGCTTATGCGAAGTGGCCAAGAGAATTGTGAATTTCGGACATGGACGTGGACATGGACTTGGGACTGGGACTGGGAGAGGGCCATTGACACTTTGGTCGGGACTTGGAACTCGGGACTCGGAACACGGGACACGTCTAACGATACAGAATAAATCAATTAAGCGAATGGAGAGTGGTTTATTTCGGGAGCATTTGCGGCTCGCGTGTCAGTCGAGGGTTAAGCAAACACTTGTAGCCAAGTTCTTTGATTGATTCGCTGAGTATGGAGGGGATGGGAATGGAAACGGGGAGCTGCTTGGTCAATAACTAGTGTCAAAGGTGAGACGCGGACATTCGATCAATCAATCCCTATACATGTATTGTGCTCTAATTAGCACAAACGAATTTGCGACACAAGCAGATGGCACTTTTCATTCCTCGTTTAATTAACAGCGCTAACGCAAATAAGTAAACAAATAATTTAAATTGAATTTCCACAAGTGCGGCATTCGAATGAATTTCATCTTCATTGAGATGTCAGCTCGCAAAAGACAATGTCGCCAATGAAAAGATCGTAAATGAGTTGGCCAAATAACTTGGGTGCTATTAAACTTTTAACAAAGTATAATTTTTAAAGCGAATTTTGCTTAGATTTTCTTATTAGCCTGCTGGCTAAAGTCGCTATGATAGTTTGTGTTAATCTTTGGTTCAGGATCAGCAAAAGGAAAGATGTCCTTGCTCCCGTGCCCGATCATTGAGATTTCAAGAATCTCGAACGCGACACCCGCAACAAAATTAACTGAAAATATTTACCAACGACGTCGGCGGCAGAGGAAAATCGTTTTTATTTGGCCGCCGGCCAATTTAGATGCATGAACTTCCCCCGCCGAGCTTTGCATATTTCAAATATTCATTTGCACGTAGAGCAGCTTTTCTTCGACCCAGAAATTTGGCTGACCAGCGCGTGATTATTACTCATTTTGGTGCCGCTGACGTTGGCACAGCGGCTTCCTTTCCCCTGGAGTTGGATTCACAAAAATACACTGCGAAAATATCCTCTAGCCATGACACCTAATCATTACGTTATTGTTTAAGGTAAACACCTCATTTCCTAAACAACAGTCAGAGAATATATCAAAATATTTACATTACCTAGTCTATAGATAGCATACATTCCAAAGCTAGAAGAATTCGCATTGTCGTTGATCGCATTTTTTATTTGAAAGAATTTTCAGCGAGAATTCGTATATCATTATGAGCTTGTCATAATTTCTAGCAGTATCTTTGGGATAGCAAGTTCTTGTTTCTTGTTTAGAAACCCTTTCCTTTATTGTTCATTTAAATGGGTGAATTGAAAGTCAGTCATGAGCTGCATAAACCAATTTCATTCTGTGACAAGAATTGATTTATTATTCGCACTGACGTTACGAAAATTAAATTGATTTATTAGTAATCAGTTGGGTATAATTGCTGGGCGATAATAATACTATATAGTTGCTTATGAGCTAGACATTTCCCTAGCACGTCAGCCGCTGGTTTTATCTACACTAATATCTTTGCAGTTTGTTTTTTGCGTTAGAGTGCCTAAATAATTAGCGAGCGAAAGTCAGCCGACAAACCCAAACAATGTTCGACCTGCACGGCCCCTAAAAATACCAAGGAATATCGCAAATATCCGCAGTCTACGTGCATCGCTGGTCGTAGGTTCTGTTCGCCCTAATCGAAGTACAGTGGTCACTCCATAGGCGCACTTGAATGCTGTATTGAGTGTAGGGCAAACTTATTACTGTTGGTTTCCTCACAACTTTAGTAATGCATTCAAACGATGCTGTAGAGTTTAAGTTATTTTCACATTCGGAGTGATAACCGTAGGAATCCAATTGCAGACAGTAAATCGATGTGGCGCTTCATGTCTGGTGGTGCCTCGAGTTTCTGAATCGGAATCGAAATCGAAATCGGAATCATATTCAATAAAACGGCGCAAGGAGCTCACTTAAGTGAAAGGGGTATTTTGAGTCTGGCTCGTGTTTCGTTTTAATTGACCATTAGATTCTATTATCGCCGACTGGTTGCCAAGTGGCTGTGTTCGCATCTTGATGAAAACTCAACGAGAACATCATTATCTAAATTAAATTACATTTGGCTGTCTGTAGGTTTTTTCATTACACTTGAGTCAAAAAGAAAGATATACAAAGGAAAGCTTATTATAATATCGTTTGTAGTATGATTTCTTTAAAGGCGAATAATTAATAAATGGAAAGGGACACGATCACGATTATTCCCCATTATTTGAATATTTATTTCACAGAATAACTGGCAGGGCGACGTGTTCAAATGCATGAATAAACTTAAGTGATCGGTTTACTGGGCGATTGGGTTATGTGTTTACTTTTCCCTCCCTTGGCAAATGTGCAATATTCACTTTCTGACTTGCACAGATCTTCAAGTAATGTAGACGATTAACCCCTTCTCTGCCTGCCACGCCCCCTTTGCCGGGCGATGAACAAACACAGAAAACAGAAAAAAAAAAACCGAAAATGGCCACAAGCCGCGTGACTTTTATGACAGAAAATACATTGAGAAAAAAATGCGGAGCAAGAAGAAGCTGCAGAAGCTGAAAAACGACACAGAGCTTAACGTAGGAATCGTTTATTTATGTTTATGTGCCTACATATACAAAGACTCTGTGTATAGACGTGTATTATTTATTTTTATACCCACACTTGAAGTCGATTGAATAGCGCTGATTTCAAATCCTTACCAATCTCACCTTTTCATACTTTAAAATGGATATTGGTAAATGGTGGGAAGTTAATGATCATCAGCTGATTAACTGATTACTTAATCAGATTTTATAGTGGCAACGTTACGTATACTTGATGTACATTACGTATACGCACTGTTGCGCCACAATAATTGTTTATTTCTCTGGAGTTTCTAGAGCGATTCCAGCTGGAAATTCGATCTGTATGAAAACGAACTTATAATTGAAATTAAATCGATGCTAATATCGTGGCCCCGTTGTGCGAGCAGTGCATACGTAGGCGCTATGGCGTGTGTATCCAAGTCTTTGGATACGTATTATATTTATGCTCGTGCAGATAGATATCTATTTGTTCAGCCCACTATCTTGGTACATATACGATTTTTGGGGGCACATCCAGTGGCAGTGGCATCCAGTGGCAGAATCAAGCCGAAACAAATAGTGGGAGAACTTTGAAATTATGAATGTACATACACACATAGAGTGTTATGTACACGCGGTCGTTGGGCTGATGAAATTTCGACGCCTCGTGGGCGAGAGTTAAGGAACCAGTGACGTTGTAGCCCGACTTCTAACGGGAGTGATATATATGCAATATATATATAGATATATATATTTATACGAGTATATACATATGAAAGTGTGGCGAACGGAGTCACAGCACATGACCATTAATAAGCGGCCAATTGAGGCAAATGAAATGCGCAACCAACAATTAATTGAGAGTAGCCGATGAATGGAGGCGACCATAGAGAGATGATGCCACTAAACTGCAGATTCTGATCGGCGGCGAGAACCTTCTGACGTCGCCGCGGCATTAGCCGACTAATTCAATTTGAAATTTTTATGCAAAGCTATAAATAGCGTGGCGGACCGAGCGATAGTATCTGAGGAGAGAAGATGCCTTCACCTTGACAATTCTATAATCAAAATATAGAACCATACAACCGACGGACGAGGCGAATTGCATAAATCAGTCGGAAGGAGGTGGACTCTTCTACATATGTACATACGCAGTGTGTCACGTAGTCAGCGGGGAACAGCAAAAAAACAGAAGCAAAAATGCTGAAACGCTGTCCCAAACAACGCCACAGAAATGTTAATACCTCTTTATAAAATTCCGTTTCTTTGGAATTTTACTCTTATCTGAGGGGTGGACTTAACTTTCATTGATGGAAAGTAACCATTAATGCTGGTATTCACTACAATAAATAATACATCTTATAATGCTTTCTTATCAATGGAACAGGACTTAGTTTAAACACTTCCATTCGGAATTATGAAGATTTGAGAGCTCTTCTAAAATAGTATTTTAGTATATTTTGTAATATTTATAACTATATTGAAGTGATGATACTGCTGTTCTGTTGTCCATGTATGTGATAAGGTTTGCCTGCCATCTCTGTTCTTGTTATCCCAATTTATGATTGCCAAAAACTCCAACCACGAGTATTATCCCTTAATGTGATACTTTATCCTATTATCAATAGCATTATTCCTGCATGTCGAACACTGTTGTTATCCTCGATGAGTGTGATATAAGTGGAGGCGGCCAGCCCAAGCCAGTCGAACTCATCTCGAGCCCAATCTCGTTTGGAGAAAGTGGTTATTCTCCCAACGCCGGTCGCTTTTCTCGTTTTTCATCGCCCGCCGCTTTTCCGGCGCTCGGCTGCTGTTCGTCTGCCGCTCGTCAGCCGCTCGTGTGGCGCCCGAGTGACGGCCGAGTACCGCTCGCGTACCGCTCGGCGGAAAGCTTTCACCGGGCGGACTATTTGACGCCGCCGCCATTTGGGATGCGAACAGTTGCCTGCGATTCGCCGCCCACTGCGCTACACTTCTTTTGGTCCGCACTTCTTTCAAAACATTTATATATATATACATAACTATATATATATATATATACTTTTCATATATTTGTATTCGCCGAGTGCTGAAATTCGCGGCGAAATAATTTTAGCAACTTGTTATCCGTCCATGCCATGCGCGATAAAATATCACAACTATTTTGCTTGCAAAAGAACGCATGCAAAAATAATTCAACAGATAATAACAGAGGTGTGTGCCGGTGTGTGTGTGTGTGCGGGTGTATCTGTATGTGTGTGTGTATGTGTGTCACAAGTCCATTCATAAACTCTGTCTACACGGAGAAGAAAAACGTGCCGTTTTCTTGGCACCGAAATATCCCTATACTTGCTGTGTATATATGTGATTCTTTTTCTTTTTTTTCTGGTGCTCCTGCTCACGACTTATGCTAATCCATGTGTTCTGCTCTCTCTTTTTTTTATTTGCGATCCTTTGCGGTGATGGTGATGATGATGATGATGATGATGATGGTGATCCTGCAGGACATAATGTGCCAACAAAAGCAACGAGCAACGGGACCATGTGCGCCAATGGGACTCTTGGGACAGAAGGGCCCGAGGCGCCAGAGACCGACTCATCAGGGACCGGGCGGATGCGGAAGCCGCTGGAGAGGAATGGCTCAACGCAGAACCACGTTGTTCACCTCGAGAGAAGGTAAAGATCGTTAGTTAGATCACTGAACGGAATCGTTATTTACGTACTCGAAATGATAGTGCATTAATGTCCATCGTTTTCATTGAGACTCAGCAACTGCATTTTCAAGTCGATACGGTCAAATATATCTATTAATTTGTTTTATAGCTTGTCAAATTATAAATAGTTGGCAGATAACACTAGAACTACTTTAACAATCAAGATTTATAAATAATTATTATTTATTTATTTTCTCAACTTTTTTATACAATCTTAGTGTATAGCTATGAGTTTTAGAGATAATATCAAACTTCTCAATGGAAAGAGAACAAGGCAAAGAGCCATTTGCAGCCTTGTGGCAAAAAGCAAATGTTTTCAGTGTAGACGTAAACAGTTTCTATTTACTTGGCCAAAAACGCGCTATTCACTTGATTTGTTTCTAACACCTTGCTGCCAATTAAGTGATTTACTTAACGTACACAAAATTAACAAGTACATGGCTATATTTTTAACATCTATCTGTCAATATCTATGGACTTTTGACTTGAACATGCTGTTTTGAATGATGAAATCTTGCCTCATGATTGTACTTGTTCTCTAATTTTATTTGATTTGAATTTAATTGAATTTATTTACCCTTTCTTTTTGTCATTTCAGGCTGGGCCTCTTCAGTGGGGTGGCTTTAATTGTTGGAACTATGATAGGTGAGTGTACCATCCATTCGGAGCTGCTTCTCCCCAGCGCAATTGTCAAAACAAATGCATAAAACATGGGGCCGGAATGTCGGAGTGACAGGAAAAGAGCAAAAGTGTCCAAAGTGTCCCCCAAAAACACACGAACACGCAGTTTTCCACGGATTGTGTCAAATTTGCTGTCCCGTTCGTTCCTGTTTTTTTTTTGTTTTTTGAATACAGCTTTTGCTCTGGGAGTCGGTGAAAAATATTGAGGCACAGTTTGTCATTCGGTTTATTTTCCTTGCTGCTTTTCTTCAGATTGGAGGCGCGCATGGCCAAAAATACGTACGCACGAATTTAGCTATATGCACGGCACATAGTACATACATATACACAGCTTTAGGCCCACCCATATATATTGTCTGTCTGTCTGTCTGTATAGATGTATAGATGTTTAGATGTATATATGTAGGTACGCAATCGGCGTGAGAATGAAAGTGCCATCAGACGGATGGAGGGGGGAGTGCGGGGGATGGCGTGGATTAAGGCCAATTTCCAGGCATATTTTTAGGGAGCGAAAAGGGCAGCCCTATAAAAGTGGAGCTCGTTTAGCGGTGGTAAATCAAAGTAATCACACTACATGTTTTATAGTGTTTGATATAATAACACTGAGAACATCTGAAAGTTGTCCCTTGTTAAAGCAAACCATACATATTCAAATGTTAAATTCAACAGTTTAAATAAAAACGTAGTTATCCTTTCTGGGCAGATTTTACTACCAATTTGGACGCTGCTGTATGTGGCTCTAAAACTGGGGTGTATTGAAATACATATTTATGACACGAACGGCGTCTATTGTCGCTGCTGCACTTTGACCTTAGGCAATGGCGCCAGCTTGTGGCATGTTACCCAAATTGTTGCACGCCTTAGGGCTCGGATATCCAGCCAACTTCATACTTTTCCCTTCCGCTCCGGGCAGAGTTGTCTGAGATTCTCTGCAGGAAAAACCACTATTTGCCGGTATTGCTCATTCGCCGCGTGGTCGGAGCTTTCGCCGAACTTGTGTCCGCCCACTGATGACGTCCGCAACACCCACTCAACTGGTACATATATACTATGTAGTAGCACCGCGCCAGCCGCTCATTAGCATACGGGAAATCGAATCGATGGGGAAAGTAGGGAAAACAATGTGGGCCCTTAATCAGCTGTTTTTCCCAACCACAGCTGTGTAAACGATTAACTCCTATATATCTATATTCCTAGCTACATATATCTATATTTATATCTATATCTGCTCTTTCTCTTTTGTCAACCCACAGGGTCTGGAATTTTTGTGTCACCCTCCGGTTTACTGGTTCGCACTGGTTCCGTTGGAGTTAGCTTTATAATCTGGCTTGCATGTGGTGTGCTCTCTCTGCTGGGTAAGTCACTAGAACCACCATCCCCTGGCCAATCCATTCCACCCCCCGAAATGTGCACCACGTGCAGCTGACCCACTTAACGCCGCCAAGTGGCCAAGTCCCGAGACTCGACCCTGCACTCTCGTCACAACTTGTTGCACGGCTGGCGAGGAGCCAAACTTTCGCGGAATGTCACACCTTCCAATCTTGTGCACCATACACTCGGCGAAATTGTGCTTGGCCAACTGCATTCTAGTTTTAAAATCATCAAATAAATTGTATTTGCTCGGAATATAAAGTAGCTATCTATCCAAGGAATGTAAATGCTTAGTCCTCTTGCAGCCTCAGTTTTTAGTTGTATATTTATATTATTCAAAGATGTTCATCCTTTATACCTATCTAATGAATTGTATTGCCCACTTGCAGGCGCTCTGGCATACGCTGAACTTGGCACGATGAACACGTCGTCGGGGGCGGAATGGGCTTACTTTATGGATGCCTATGGACCGGCGCCGGCGTTTCTGTTCTCATGGGTATCGACTTTGGTGTTGAAGCCATCTCAAATGGCTATAATATGCTTATCATTTGCACAGTACGCCGTTGAGGCCTTTGTGACGGAATGCGATCCGCCCAGGGGCGTGGTCAAGATGGTCGCCCTGGTGGCAATTGGTAAGAATAACCTTAAATTGTAAGGGGATTAGTATTTTGATAGATTGCCTCGCATTCACTCTGGTATTGATCCCTATTACCAATATATCTCTTAATATACCAATGAATTCTACTAATGAGTTTCCCCTTTTCTGTACAGTGATGATCCTGTTCGTGAACTGCTACAGCGTCAACCTGGGAATGGCCGTGCAGAACGTGTTCACCGCCGCCAAACTGGTGGCTGTGGTGGTTGTGATCTGCGGCGGAGCCTGGAAACTGATGCAGGGCAACACGCAGCACCTGTCGAATGCATTTAATGGCCCGATGCCCAATGTGGGCGCCATCGCCACGGCCTTCTACACGGGCCTGTGGGCCTACGATGGCTGGAACAACCTGAACTACGTAACCGAGGAGATCAAGAATCCCAGCAAGAATCTGCCGCGCTCGATCATCATCGGCATACCGCTGGTCACGCTCTGCTATGCGCTGATCAACATCTCCTACCTGGCGGCCATGTCGCCGCAGGAGATGATCGAGTCGGAGGCGGTGGCCGTCACCTTTGGCAACCGCATCCTGGGCGCCCTCGCCTGGCTGATGCCACTTAGCGTCACCATCAGCACGTTTGGCAGCGCCAATGGAACGCTCTTTGCAGCTGGGCGGTATGTACTATTACTTAGACCTCTAACATCATTAATAATATATGTTGGGAACACCTTTGTAATCTATGATTTGTTCTGCTCCCCTTACAGTCTGTGTTTCGCGGCTAGTCGAGAGGGTCACCTGTTGGATATCCTCTCTTATGTCCATGTGCGTCGTCTTACACCTGCTCCGGGGCTGATATTCCACGTAAGTATCTAAAACTGCCCTCTTCATTTACTAAACATACCCTAGACTGCTTCATAAACCACCATATTAGCAGATCCCAAATGAATTTGTAGATCCAACTTTACTACAGTTCTTGTTGTATTCCCGTTTATGTTAGTTATACCTCTAAATCATTTTGAAATCTTATAGTACCCGCTCATTATTATTTGACAACGCCTGTGAATGCCCGTGTATCGATCCGATCCTCGTTCTAAACTCCCATCTTTCTCTGTATCTTTCTCTGTGCGTACTTATCCCCGTCTCCAGTCGCTGATTGCTTCGGCAATGGTGCTCCACGGCACAATTGATTCGCTGATTGATTTCTTCAGCTTCACCGCCTGGATATTCTACGGCGGAGCGATGCTGGCCCTGATCGTGATGCGCTACACCAAACCCAACTATCCTCGGCCCTACAAGGTGCCGATCATCATTCCCGTTGTGGTCTTGGTCATCTCCGTGTATCTCGTGGCGGCACCAATTTTCGAGACTCCGCGCGTTGAGTATCTCTATGCCCTGCTCTTCATATTCGCGGGCCTCATCTTCTATGTGCCATTCGTCAAGCTCGGGATGACGCCGAGGTTTATGAGTAAGTAACCGAAAGTTCCCATAACTAACAGCAAACAATTCTTAACGTTGAATTCCTCTCCCTGCAGACAAGGTGACGCTATTCTTCCAGCTGCTGTTGGAGGTGGTGCCCACCTCGTCGATGGCCATGTTCGAGTGAAGAGGATCCCCGGAAAGTGCTCAAGATTTCAAAGGGAGGCCAACAAGCTCGGAAAGCGAGAAGCAAATACATTCACTTAATTACTATACAAACGAGGATATATTAGGAGTGCAGCATAGACAGGATGCAAAAGGGGTTGAGAGTGTGTTAGGAGCAGCCCTATATTGATATACTGACGTTGTCGTTGACAAAGTAGTGCTAGAGAAACAAAAAACTATTTGAAATAGTCTTTTTATGCTATGAGCTGGTTATATTCAGAGATTATATGTGAATATACAGATATTTAGTGTGGATACATAGATTTGTATCTTTATGTAGCGCGCATAGGCCAAGTTGCATAGTTGATACGTACGTACGTTTATACAAACAAAGCAAATCTATATATACATATATTTTTGTGTTCTATTAATTAAAGATCAAGACAAATGACAGAAACAACTAAAAAGAAAACAAAAAACAACACACACACACACAAATACACACACCTAAATAGTCGAAGATATCATTGCTAAGCGGCTCGAAGTGCAGGCCCCATAAATAATACCTACATAGTATCTGGGAATGATGGGATCTTGGGATCTTGAGGTTTGAGTACAGTGCCGCCAGGAATCGATGACACCACCAATCCGTACAGTGCCCACCAAAGTCAACACTCGCCGCAGAGCTTCGGGTTATCCTTGTTTGTTCTCATTTGGATTTTCCGCTGGCGCTATTTACCCACATTATATACGAGTTGGCCGATCTAGAGATCGGCTGGAATAGCAATATTTATATATATGTGTGTAATGGACGAAGATCATAGTTATGATAATAAGGCAAAAACCGCATGGTAACACAAAACAGAGGACAAATGCTAAATTGTAATAAATACAAACATCCCAACTGAATGTTTCTAACTTTGTGCGACTAGAGCGCCACCTGGCGGTCGGGGATCGCGTGTGAAATTCGTAGGACTGCAAATAGGCATTAAAGATTTGTAATTGATACCAAAGTAAGGTAAAGAAAACAAACACTGAGAAAATTCAAACAAAAAAATAGAAAAAGCCATTTAAAAATGTATGAAAGAAAAGCAAACGTAAATACTACTATGGATACTTGTTAAATACATTTTTTTGCGACTTGTGTCTGCTTTGACAAATCGTTGCAACCAAAACTAGATCTAGATTTAGAGAGACGGTTATACTTTAACTATTATTATTATTATGCCATTTTTTTTGTTTTTTTGTTCAAACTAGTTTTCTGTTATTCGTGAAGGACTCGTCGCACACGAGTTAGAAAAAGACAGCAGATGCAGATGCAGGTGCCGTCTCGCTCGGAAATACAAGAAAATACAGACAAGAATTTAGATCTTTTTTAATGATATATATCCCGCTTTTCAATTTCTTACTATACTTCTCAATTGTCTGAACCGATATACAAAACATTTATATCTTTACCTATTTATAGGCATACTACAGAACTTACCCACACATAAATATATATTTATATAATTTGTTAAGTTTATAAATTTTATAATTTTATTACCAACTATTTACAATGAGCTAAACGGAAACCAGAGCAAATCGAAAATCTCTATCTATACATGTACCTACCACCTAATAACAAAAGAATTGTATTATGTAAACCGGAAATTGACGAAATAAAGTTTTTGAAACACATGCCTCTTGAGTTTGCGCTTCCGATTTGGAAATGTTAGTTTCTATACTTTTATGCTAATCTGTATTTCGCTGGCTTTGGCATCTATGTAGTTCTTTTTTACTATTCAACAAGAAATTATTGTTTTAAGATGTTTTTTATTTGTTTCCCTGCTGCTACAAGCAAATATATAAATAAACAAGTACGCAAGTCATAAAAACTATTATAAAAGTACTTCAAAAGCAGTGCATATCAACATTTTCGTATGATGTTTGGCTATCTTTGGCCTGGTTTTAATACTAATCTAAAAATGCAAGCAATAAAAATAAGAAACATAAATAACGACAATTCCAATAGCTATTTAAACAGTATATAAAGATTTTTCATCAACCGCCTCGGCAGTGGACATTTTAACTAATCTAAGGTTCAAGTAATCCCCGACTACGTCTCCCTTTTCGCCTGGCGGCTCCCGACAGCCGCGTCGAACTCCGGAAACAGGATGCTGATCTCGCGAAGGGCGGATGCCTCGCTGTCGGATCCATGGCAGGCGTTACGGGTGTCGGATAGCCCGTACAGTGCTCGGATGCAGTTGGGATCACTATACACGGCACGGAACACCTTGGTGGGACCCAGGAGACTGCGCCACTTTTGGATGCAGGCTTCCGACTGGAGAATCAGGGCATAGCAGGGTCCGCTGAAATATATATACCAACTGGTTATACAACCTAAATGCCTCCGGATTTAAGGATGTGCCTTGGGGCTATACAGACCTGTTCATAAAACTAGTTAGCCGGTGATAGAAGAATTTTCCTTGGTGTTCCGCGTAGAATCGCTCCGATAGTTCTTTCGTAATGCAAACCTCCTTCTGGTCGAGTACAGTAAAGTTCTGGGAGATCAGGGCTCGGATCTGCTGCATCGCGTAGGTATTCCGCAGCACGTGCGGCTTTATCAGAGCGAGTGTTATTTCCATATCCTATTGGTTACGGGAAACTAACATCAAGGTTTAAATTTAATAGGTAAACAAATTAGCCAGCCGGTTTGTCTTAATAGGTCTATCGATATAATATAATCGAATGTGCGGTTGCATTTGATAGGCGCACTCCACTGAAACAAAATAGTAGCATTTAAATTGAATTTGATATCTCACCATTGGCAGTACAAATAAACCACACTCAACGAAGATAATATTAATTACAAAAAATAGTATTGAAAGGCATCACGAATTTTTAGTTATTAAAAGTTGAAAGAGTGGAAACCATTTTTATAATCTTCATCGACACCACATTTCTATCGATGGGAACTATCGCCGTGGGGTGCCGTCACCAGCCAACCGATCAGCTGTTCGCATTACACAAGCAGCCGCTTTTTATTGGATTTCTTTTGTTTTACCCAGCCGAATTTGAATTAAAAGTGCAAAATGCCGTTCATGAAGGGGCGTGAGCCCATCCGCCGCACTCTGAAGTATCTGAATGCCGGCAAGCTGGTGCTCAAGGACAAGGTGCGCATCTTCAGCGTGAACTACAACACATATGGAGATCATCACGCGGGAGCTCGGTAAGTTATGGCATACATTTGACTAATAACTATATGCTAATAAATGCCAAACGCACAGGGACTTTGTGTTCTGGAACATACCGCAGATCCAGTTCAAGAATCCCGAGGTGCAGGTGCTCACCCTGAAGAACATGACGCCCTCGCCGTTTGTGCGTTGCTATTTCGACGATGGACGCGATATGCTTATAGATGTGGACAGCCGGAATCGGGACGACATCATCGCGCACCTGGTCAAGGTGGTGGGCAAGACCCGGTGAGAACCCATTTCTTCCCTTGTAAACTTAGGTTTTGCCGTAGAATCGGTAGATAGTCTTAAGGAACTCATTCTTAGTGGAGGAACTTCAATTTATAGAACCCTTCCTCTCAAGAATGAATTGTGAGTTGGAAAGAAGCTAGCTCAGTATAGAAAACGTCATTTATTCTATTAGCTGCGAAGCATACACTTTCACTTAATGCATATTCTAATTCTTATTTTCAGGGAGCAACTCGACGCGGAGGAGCGCTTGAAGGAGAGTAAGGACAATCCGGCCAACTTTGGCTATGGATGCGGCAGGCACTGCATCTGCGAGATCCCCGGCCAGGTGCCCTGTCCCGGAACCGTGCCGCTGCCCGATCACATGCGCGGCAAGGTCAAGTTCGCACCCAAATAGACGTCCGTTCTGATTGTTCCTTTTTTTTAATAAATTAATTGTAAATTACACCTGCAAGGCTCGTCTGCTGAGGTAGCGCCCTAAGTACTAATGATTTTTACAGACTACTGGGTGAGACGGTGGCAAAGTCGAGTGTCGGTAGCGCCTAGCGCCGCTTGGGACGCTGCTGCCGATGATATGGAGCCGAGGACTTGCCGTAGCGCTGCGATCCGTCCCGGTCCTTGTTGAACTGGTAGCGCTGAATGAAGGGCACGTTGGCCTCGCCCCTGCCCGCTGTGTTCAGCTCGAGATTGTCGTCAGTCTGCCGCTCCAGCACTTTCAGCTTGGCCTCAATGGCGCGAATGGCCTCCGTTTTGCTGATCTTCTCCTCGCGTTTGCCTGTTCCCAAGGCTGGTATCTCCAGGCGCGGCTTGGGCTTCTGCAGGTCGTCCTGTCAGAATTGGTTATAAGTTAGTGAGGCTAACTAAGCGACTTGTAGGCCTCGCCTTGGTTTAGCTTACATATTTAATGTTCTTGGCCAAGCGCACGGCTATGGAGCGGTTGCCCACGCTGGTTCCGTCCAGTTTCAGCAGCGCATTGGTGGCTCCCTCGTTCTGAAACGAATTTGGGGATCGGTGAGTGGTAATAGCTAAGCAATAATTATCATTGAAGACGGTACATAGCAGCCACATATTGTGTACCCTAGCTAGAATTGAATCCATTGAATCTACATTGTTAGTGGAGTCCGGATAGGATATCTTCTACTTTTACATACTTTGCTACAAGAGTATCCTTTTAAGTACGTGTGACAGGTATAGAAATAACCTGGTGGGTTTTTAGGCGAGTGTAACTGCGCGTATAGATACAGAGCGAATAGTGCAATGAACCCACCTGCGCGAAGGTGACGAAGGCGTAGCCCCTGGATTGTCCCACCATGGGACCGCCCTTGTGGAACAGCATGTCGAACTTCTCGATGGCGCCGCATTTTTGCATCAGTTTGAGGAGTTGGAACCGATAGGGGGCAATGCAAAGGGAACTATTAGCACCATGGAATTGCGCTGCTTGGTGACAGCCACAACTTACTCGGTGATGCGCGAATCCAGATTCCCAACCCAAATGCGACGCGCCTCCTCGGAGTTTCCAGCGCCGCTGCCGCCACCACCACCACCACTGGCACCGGCACCGGCACCGCCAGCGCCTCCCGAGCCACTCGATCCGGCCTGCAAGGACATTTTGGACACTGAAATGCGACTGGAGTGCGGTTCTACACGGATTTACGGACAGTGCTAGCCATTTTGTGTGCCAAAATAAACGAAAAACTGTGCAGTCTACTGGGCTTAGGGATGGGCAAAACGCGGAATAACATCAATGCATATCGGTAAGTTAACTGCCTCATATCGATAGCTAGGAGTGCAGCTATTCACCACAACAAAACCCAGTGAGGTGAGTTGCAATTCAAAATGTAATTGTAACGCAAGTAATCTAATCGAAATGCGTGCAACTATTTAGATTTTTAAAATAAAGAAATACAGAAAAAACATGTCTACCAATCATTTGTAAAAGAGATATGAATTTAGTTCTTTTTAAAATATAGTAGGCTGCCTTTTAGTTATCTAAAGTTCAATAACTGAAGTTCACGTTTGGAAATCATCAATAAAAATATAAATAAGTAAAGTTTATCCTGTAAAGGCAATAAACTTAGACTAACTCAGCCACTTCGGTCTCCTCAGGCGACATCCAGTTTGTAAAGCTGCCCGCACTCTGCAGTCCAGAAAAAGGCTAAACGGATTCAAGCGCTCCCAAACGAGATGACAAACAGCGGACCTTTGAAATATGCAACAGCAGTTCTGGAGACAGGATGGGGATAACTTGATGGGGACTCATGTAGACACTGCTAATGCGTATTGTATGCGATAAGTCCCGGGCCAGCTCCTCTTGGCCAGGACTTTTTAGCCACCCCCTTTGGAGGACAACTTCCGACATCTTCATTTCTGGACACTGCACTGGATGTGAGTGCAGAAATGCAAGCTATTTTTATGGTAAGTTGGCTACGAGTCAAGTAGAAATTTAGACTCTATATGGCATAGGGAAAAAATGCAACTCAAGTTGTATAAATTGTTTATTTTCTGCTATATTATTATATATTATATATTTAGTTTGTATTTAAATAACAGTTTTAAATGGTTTATTTTAATGCATACAATAATTGCTTGTAAAATTTGTGGTTAACCACTATTATGTGAAACTCTGCTTTTTCAAAGCACATTAAAAACTCCCTCATTTAATTTGCAGTTGTGCTTCCAAAGTTGAGGTATTCCGTATGTATATGTACACTTATTTTCGTGTGTCCCACATGCTCTCTGCATTCCTGCCCTTACAAATTGCCATCGTTGAGCCAAAGCACCAGTAGCAAGCGAAAAAGGTCCTGCAGAAGGAGACCTGCACAGTGCACATGAGTTAGAGGGCGATGATAAAAAAGCTGGCGCTTGATCTCTGTCCCAGCACCCGCCATTTATTTAAATAATTCACCGAGACGCCGGGCTCCACGATGCATATCGAGTTTGTCCAGCCAGGACGCACTCGCATGCATACATACATATGTAAGGAGTTCCCGCTGACAAGAGGTCACTGCAGGACACTGCGAAAAAATGTGGCAGTCTTAATTCCTTCTGGTTTGAATTCATACATAATCTCTTTAAATTTGTAGTTTCCTTTTCAATTATTTGAGACTTGCAATACATGGTGTATAGTTGCTTAGGGCCACAGATAGTCGGATGGCTGTCTTCTTTTGGTGCATCTTAGAAATACATTTTAGAAGTGCATTTTAGTATGCATGCTGCCATTTCTATATGACTTGCCCCCACTTCTGCCCTATTCTTATGCCAATTTTTTTATGCCAGCGCCCTGGGAGCAACATGTTGGTCATTTTCTGCATACGTAATGTCGCCAGCAAATCACTTGATGGCGCCAAAATGCCAATTTAGTGGGTGCAGGTCATACAAATGACCACCGAGCAGCTGCAGCTTTAAGTCTCTGATTGTATCAACAGCGAAAAAAAAATATAAATGCAGTTGAAGAGTATCAACTAGTACGGAATACTACAAGTTGTCAAGATAAAATAGTTATTTGAAAGTTTATTCGCTGGAATTAGTTGATCCAAGATCTATCACTCTGCTTTGTACTATTTTATTTCTTTTAGAATTTGTATCAGTTTTTCTGGGGGAATGGGGGAAAAGCTAGTGCTTCCAATTATGGACATCATAATTTCCTAGCAGGAAAATGCTCAACGAAATGAATTTCCGCCGAGGACAGACTTGTGCTGTTTTATTTAGTTTTCGGTGCTATGCCATGCATATGTCCCCACTTATCCACTGCCACGCCCTGCCCATTTAAAGCCCCTGCCCGCCCACTTTCAAGCCACTTCCCCCTGCACCATCACCCCTCCCCCCTTTTGGCCTTTTAACCATTTTGCCTGGCGTTCACCGCGCCGGCGGCAAATTGCAAAATGGACACTATTTTTTGTTGGATCTGCTCTCTTTTTTGGAACATCGTTTTCTCTTTCTAGTTCATAAATATAACTGCTTTTATAAATGCACTCATACTCGCACAAGACTACACTGCAAACAAAATTATTAAATTATTATAGGAGTTTATTAGTACATATGTGAAATTTTAGGTATATATTTAATAGTCTAAAAAGTTAATATAAAATTTGTAATTAAACTGTATATTTATAAACCCAAACTAATACGGTGCTTATGACGATTTCTAGCCGTGCTTATAGTTTAGATATGCCAAGATATGGCGAGGGCGGCGGCGGAGGGGGCGTGGCCGGGGGGGAGTTGAGTGGGGGTGACACGCATGCAAAACTTTGTATAGGAAGCAAACCAGTTCAAGTGCTTGGAAAAGTAAAGTCGTCTGGTGACTTAAGTTGTTATAAAAATGCAAATTTTTTACAGCTTTTGCCATTTCCTAGAGCAACATCACGATGAAAGGGGGCGAGTGGGCGGGGCCAGTGTATGTGTTTTGTACATACATATGTGGAACGATAACTACACGAAATGGTTGTAATGATTTTGTCATGGCTTCTGTGTTCTGTGTCCTGTATTCTGTATTCCGTGACATATAAACTAGGCTAGAAAATGTACTTCAGCAGGAGGCCAAAGGACGATTTCTAAGAAGGTTGCATAAGCATACCATTTTGATTATGAGGTTAAGAATTCTTAAAGTTTACAAGCTAAAGTATGGCTAGTAAGCTGAGGTCTAAACTAATAATAAATGTTTACGAATTGGTGTTAATAACAAACTACTTTTTAATGGCAGCCATTGAAATGTTAATTGTTGAAGAGCAACTTTAAGCACGAATCAAGTTCGTATATTTTATAATCCCCTCTCATCTGGCAAAAATGCCACTCGAGCTGCGTAATATCCCAAGGAATAAGCACATAATTTATTAATTTTAAGGCATTTGCCAGGACTGAAACGTCGTGTAGAGTGGCCTGAAAATAGTGGGTTGCTCCTATGAAAAGGAGATGGAACATGGCAGGGTGCCCCGGTTCATGCAGAGAGTCCTGCGTGTGTCCTGTGTCCTGTGTCCTGACCAGGCTGATGTACGAGAGCATTATGCGATAAATGTGCATTTTTGTGAGTTATTCAAATTATGTAAGCGCATCGGTGAGCTTCTATCTTGGCCTGCTCCCTGCCGTTCTGCTGCGTCCCTCGTCCTTCGTCCTTCATCCGTCGTCCTTCATCCTTCGTCCTGTGCACGGTTCATTTGTGCCAGGCTAGTGCAATTTATGACAGCGTCTGGGATCAGGACATGGAAATATGAAGGCAATAAAATGCCTCAGCCAAAAACTCTGGAACGTGAATGAAATGAAAGACAGGAGCAGTTTGCCGTTTGCAGTTTGCCGTTTGCCGTTTGCAACGGACCTAAAGGATAACGTGTTGCAATGTCCATCGAGAATGCCATGCAAATTAGTTAACAACAATTGAAGGCCGAAACGAGCAACGAAAATTGCAGGCACGTTCTCATATTTTTATTTGAATTTGGGGAATTTCATGGCAAAACAGAAATTTAGTTTAATAATATTTACAAGCTATTATTTACGAAAATTGTTGATATTTCTTATAAAAGCTGCTCCTGGATTTGAATTTATTTGTAGTAGTTATACTGTTTCAATAAACAGTTGATTTTTAAAGAAAATATAGCTATTCGGCATTGAACTTTCAGTTATTTAACCGTTTTAATTATGGTTTTATATATGGCTAACGCTTTTGATATACTTAATCAACTAGCACTTCAAGTTATTGGCTTCAAAATATAAACTTTGCCATAACAGCAATGTAATTAGAAAATTATTAGTCTAATTGAATGTCGGGCTGCACAAGGACAATGAATCGAAGGGAGTGGGGGAGCGGCTCCTTGGCGCCAGGATATCAGGATGCAGGATGCAGTATCCAGGATGCAGGATAGGTGTTACAATGCCAAAGAGAAGAGAAGAGAGGAGAATGCCAAGGTGTCAACTGTCTTGGGTTGTCATGCAAATTAGTTAAGCAGAGATGCCGACAGATTTTGATTTTAATTAAAACTTATTCGAGGAATGCCAGCAGCAAATGCAATAGGAATCTTTAACAATAATAAGGCATGACGAGTGTTGCATAAATTTATCCTCTGCATAATGCACTCATTGTTTTCCGTGAGTGAGTGAGTGTGTGTGCGTCTGTGTGAGTGCATCTGTATCTGTATCTGTATCTGTGTATGTGGGAGCAAGGATAAGGGATAAGGAACATATCCCACCCCCCTCCACATACATGGAAACTAACAGCTACAAAACCATATAACAAATTGCATTCTGCCGACGCTGGGTGCGAGCGAGACAGACTGAGGCAGTGCGAAAGAGTCGGACTGACGGGGTGTGAAAGAGAGGGGAGAGACTTTGATTATGTGAACCTTGGCGAAATGACTCCTGCTCGCTCATCTCCATATCGCATTTCTTTGACGTTGTCGTCTCCGGCTCTTGGGGCGGCAATAAAAGCACAACATAAATGTAAGAGCCCCTACTGCGGCTGCTCTGATCGACGTGAAGATACCCATTTCATTTAGCTGCGAGATTAGTTCTGGGCACAATACAAAAATTAAATCGAATTATGTGATTTTAAACTGATTGAAATAGTCCGCATTTAGTTAAAATATTTATATGTGAAATAAGTTAAATTCTAATTTACATTAATTGATTCAAGTCAAGGTAGATATAAGATATTTTTTGATTCGAAATACCCGCGAAAAAAGGATTGTGAGGATTGTAAACCGAAAGTGCAAGGATTGTGATGAACAACAATGAGGAGCAGCAGCCATATAATAATTCGTAAATTGTGGCATGTTGTAGCTCCGTGGTGCGCCCCGGATTATCCTGAAGATGCGGCAGGAGTGGAACGCGGGATATTGAAGATGGGAATATGCAAAGATTTTTCCCATTTTACAGCGGCAGAAAACTTTTTAATTATCTGTGTGTGTGTGTGGTGGTGTGCTCCATATGTGTGAGTGTGGGTGTGAGTGTTTGCTTGTTGGCAATTAAAGCCGTATAAAAACCCCAACGTGCTGCTCTGTCATCCCCAATCAACTTCATCCGCATCCCCATTCCCATCTCAAGCTAAAATTGAAATTACTTTGGTTTGTGTTTCCGCTGCTCGCAGAGCCAAGTGCTGGGTGGAATTTAATGGGTCACAGGGTCAACTTTAAGTGACGCACGAACAAATGCCCCACACTCAATTCAATTTTCGTTCAATTCAATTAGACGCGCGCGGGGGGGGCGGGGGGATTTAATTGAAATGCCGCCGAGGCCGCCAGCAAAAAGGAAAAACTTGCCAATGGCTCGGCACAAAATGCTGTTTGGACAAACAATTTGCTCGTCCTTCTCATTCTCGGGCCGTTGTTAATGCTATTGGTTTCCACAGTGACCGAAATTGATGTCAATTGATATTGATAATCCATGCATTATGCGCGATAAACAAAGTTAATTGAATCAAAGGCCCCCAACCCACAAACACCACCCCCTCCTCTTCCTCCGTTAACGGTGCGTATGAGCAATGTCCGTTGAAACGGGCTTAAAATGGTCACACAGCAATAAGAATGACTGCTATTGACTGCTTCTTGTCGAGACTTACGATCCCTATTACTTTCCAGCTGATTTCTAATTTAATTTGATATAATTTGACAAATTTTAGCTTTCTTCATAAGGGGTTGCCATTTTCTGTATAACTTGGCTAAAAATGGTCCGAAAGTGAAAAGAATTACATTTTTTTTACTCCTAATTACCAATACTAACCAACCAAATCACTTTTGGACCGACTTTGTAAAAATAAGTTTTTGCCCAATTTTCGCATTTTTTGTAAGGGGTACCATCATCAAAAATTGCAAAAAATGTGAAAAAATTAAATTTTTTTTTTGAAAACACAGTTTGATTGGAAATTTAATTACGAACGCAACGGGATATGACATTCCATATTTGGACCAATATTTCGAATGTTCTGATCAAAATACTGGTATTTAAATCGCAAAAAAACAGAAAATCAATTTTCGGCCAAATCCAAAAATTATCATCAAAAATTGGAAAAAATTTGAAAAAAAAATTTAATTTTTTCTGTGAACACAGTTTTATTGGAAATTTAATTACGAGCTCAACGAGGTATAACATTCCATATTTGGACCACTATTTCGATTGCTGTGATAAAAATAGTGAAAATAAAGTTCGCAAAAAAACAGAAAAACCATTTTCGGCAAAAATTCAATATTATGATTGCTATTTTCGGTATAACTTGGCCAAAAATGATCAGAGAGCTAAAATAATTACAGTTTTGTACTCCTAATTACCAATACTAACCAAACATTTAACTTTTGGACCGCCTTTGTCAAAATAATTTTTGGCCAAATTTTCGCATATTTTGTAAGGGGTACCATCATCAATATTTGCAAAAATTTAAAAAAAAAAATAATTTTTTTTGGTAAACACAGTTTTATTGGAAATTTAATTACGAATTCAACGAGATATGACATTCCATATTTGGACGAATATTTCGAATGTTCTGATCAAAATAATGATATTTAAATCGCAAAAAAACTGAAAATCAATTTTCGGCCAAAATCCACAAACTATCACCAAAAATTGGAAAAAATTTGAAAAAAAAATTAATTTTTTTTGGTAAACACAGTTCGATTGGAAATTTAATTACGAATTCAACGAGATATGACACTTCACATTTGGACCAATATTTCTAATGTTCTGATCAAAATACTGATATTATAATCGCAAAAAAACAGAAAAACGATTTTTGGCAAATTTTCAATACTTACGATTTGTATTTTCGGTATAACTTGGCTAAAAATGGTCAGAAAGTGAAAAGAATTACAGTTTTGTACTCCCAATACCAACTGCCAAGGTAGGTATGACAAAACCCTGACCACGCCCACTTCTGTCGGAGAACGGAGGCGTAGGAGGGGGGGGCTCCAAAACACCACCTGCCAAGGCGTCAAAATTAAAAAGTTTCGACAGCGCTTCAACAACAATTTGGCAAGTTCCTTGATGCTTGAAATGAACAATAGTTTTAAAATGCCACCAACTCAGGATAACTGCCTTCCCCGACACCGTCCCAGTTTTATGAGCTTGGCAAAAAGTTAGCCAACAATTATTTTTTGTCGGGGCAAACGCAAAAATACGAAAAATCTACATGACACTGAATGAGTTTCCAAAGTTTCTCGGCCAGGATGCGAGAGCAGGGTATGAATCCTTGAGGACAGGACAGGGGACAAACGCATTATCGTTTGTGTTAGAATGTGAGAATGTTAGAGTGTGAGTAGGTTGGAATGGCTCCATGCCTGGCAAATGTGTGTCTAATGCATTTTGAGGAGCCCATTCGTACTCCGATTCTGCAGCTGAAGCTAAAGCTGAAGCTGCAGTCGTCTCCAAATGTTCTGTCAAAACACACATGCACTTCTGCCAGCCACTTTTCCTTCCTTGGCCTCGCTTTTCCACTGGGAAAATAAAATTAAATACATTTGCCTCAAATGGAAAACATTCGAGTTGCCTCAAAGCGAACCAATTACACTAAGTACATGTACGCATTCCTAATTGCCGCAGTCCTAGCAACTCGAGATACTCTTCCGCAAATGCGGATGCAAATGCTGGTTAATGTTGATTTTTGAAAGATACGAGTATAACACATACCACAGATAGTCAAAGTTGCATCTCTTGCTCTGCAAATATTTTAATAAATCGGATTATCTTTTAAATTAAACTATTGTAATGAATTTCGAATATTTCTTCACTACTTTCGAGATCGTTTTGCGAACTCTCTGTGTGTTTGAGTGTGTTTCGAAGGCTTTTCATCACCACCCCCCTTTTGTCCCTTTGCAACATGTGGTTTATCTTCAATGCGCACTGACATCGTACGCCCCCTTGACCGATCTGCCACGCCCACCAGCAGCTCGCCCAGGAAACGGAAAGAAATCAGGCACTTTCCACTCATCGCCGCCCCTCCCCCTGCGCTCCTCATTTGCTGCAGCCTCAGTTGTCAGTTCGTTTTAAAACTTTGCGCAATTGTAATTATTTTTCGATTTGCATGCTGCAGTTTTTCAGTTGTCCAGCAACTTTACAGCACTACCAGCAGCACCAACAACAACAACAACAACAACGGCAACAGCAAGTGGAGCAAATGCTGCAGTTAGGGCAACAGTAACAACAATAAAACTGGCACTTTCAGCTGCCACTTGCAGCAGATTCCACACTCGAAAGCAGCCCGAAAAGCCACCCGAAAACCCAGGCAAAAAGCTGCAGCACCACCCCCCCCAAAAAGTGACCTCACATCCCAATGACCCACCAGATACCACCACCCGCCACCCACCACCCACCACCCAGCGCCTAGACAATGGGGAAAATGCCTGAGCAAATGTTTGGCTTTGTTCGCTTAATTACAAAAATTGCAAAAGCTTCAAATAATTTTGATCAGCTCTCTCCTGCGGCATTTTAGTGCGAATTTTCAATCAGTGGCGGACTACAAGGGTTTTTTTAAAGGACTAAAAGCTGGCGAAAATGTGTTTATCATATTACCAATTATACACGAAGAATATCTAATATCCAAATGGTAGTAACAGTGAATGAGATAGTTTTGGTGCTAATTAGTTGTATGACGTATCTGAGAGGAAAACCCCTGGAAAAACCTCCTTGGTGGCTGCTCTGTGAAAAGCGGTTTAGCTGAATTTCGACTCGAGGCGTTTTCTTCGGACAGCACATCCAGCATATGAGACCAGAGCGATTTGCAGCAGAGGCAGCCGTCGTCCGGTGAAAGTTGCCCGATGTGGGAAAACTTTGCACGCACTTGGCACATTGTTCGCAAGGTTCGCTGCCAGTGGTGCAGTGGGTGCAGCAGTGGGTGGCTCAGTGGGTGGCTCAGTGGGTGCAGCAGTGGGTGGGTCAGTGGGGCAGCTGTCAAGTGTGCGGTGCTTGTGGTCATCATCAGTTCGGGCAGTCCAAACCGAAGACTGAACGTAGGGATGGCGGAGGGCGGAGTAACATCATCATCAAGTGCATTGAGTGCATGTAGTTATGTGGAAGAGGGCGAAGTTGGGGCACTTGGAGAAGGAGATGGCAGCAAGTCGTCTTCCTGGCCAACAAAATGCCCCCTCCTAACTATTGCAAATGTAACACGACTTTCGCAAAGCAACCGAACGAGCTTTGTAGTCGATGCTTTGGCTTAAATGAAAGAAATGAAAACAGTTGCAAAAGTTTGCAACGAATCACGGAGGATTTCGGAGATGAAAGGAAACAGCAGAAGACAGACACAAATGGAAAATATATGAACTCATCAGGAATAATAATTAGATCACTCGAGAATGTATTTCCCTGCGGCTGTGCTTTAAATTATTGTTCATACTTCTTATTCAGGTTTTCAGATGTATTATACTTCCTGGTATTCAGATGTATTACTTCTATTTCCGCCTTATATAAACTTGAATCCCATTTTGGTTGTTTTTTAGCCGACTGATGGCTAAAAGAAGGTTAGTGGCAGAGTTATAGAAGGCAGTCCAACTTCGAGGAAATCTCTACAATAAGATCTCAGCCTGGTGATCGTCTGTTGCCTGCCGGATTCGGCCACCAGGTGAGTCACCCTTTTGGCCAGAGGCACTGCCTCCTCGGGAGTCGGCAAAACCGCGCACAAACTGCTCAGTTGCACGTTTTGGGTTGTCAGTGTGTGTGAGAGTGTGTGTGTCTGTGTGAGTGAACAGAATCTGCTGGGAATATGTTACCGCAACTTTGAGCCCTTTCACCTCCGCGGTCTCCAGTGAGCAGTGCACCCCACTCCTCCGGCGGATTGCAGCCCCTTTGGTGGCGCTGTTGTGGCGCCTGGCGTCTGAAATTTAATACTTGTGCACATTTTCTAAACTGTCGTTGGCCTTTCCCCCTTGCCCCCTTTCATCCGCCCACCTCCTCCTCCTCCTCCTCTCACAGGACATGTGTGTCTACATGTGTGTGTGCACTCTTCCATTCCCATTTTCATCTGTGCAACATTGCCACAGAGCAAAGAAGCAGCAGCAGCAACAGCCGGCAAGGCGAAAGAAGCTAAGGCTAAAAAAAAAAATATTCTGCGTTTTTCTAAAATTAAAAAATTGGAAAAAAACGCTGCAAAATATGCGCGCTCCGTCGCTGCTTCATTGCTGCGGTTGACGGCAGCAGCGCAACACCAATAGCCGCAGCACACTGAAAACAATTCAAGGTGCATAGTAGGTAAAGAGCCCAGTTACTGCAGTCTCAGTATTACCTTCACTGAAGCTCTTAAATTGCAATTTAAAATGTCATTTTGATGTGAATATAATAAATATTACTTTCTGCTAATACTTACATGCATGACTTTGTTTTGCTTTTGTGCCTTCTTGCTTTGCTTTGTTTTTTTCTTAGTGCAGCGACAGTGGCAGCTGCAACATTGACGTCGCTGCCGCTGCCGCTGCCGAGTTGCAATTTTTATGACATTTCATTTGCATGCCGCGTGCAAAGGCAGCGGTAGAAGAAGAGAAGGGGGGAGCGGAGCGGAGCGGAGGGGAGCGGTAGCGGCAAAAAGAAATTAAACACAACGGCGTCGAGGGAGTTGGGCGGTGGTTTGAGGGGGCCAAGGGGGCCAAGGGGATGCTGCCATTTTAGTATGCACACAGAATTGTTAACAATATGGCGCCTCGCCTCCGTTTGCCATACTTTGTAGTCGAACGAATGTCCTTCCACAGCTCCTCCTCCTCCTGCTCCTCCTCCTCCTCCTCCTGCTGCTCCTGCTGCTTCTGCATCCTTGCTTTTGGCCTTCTCCACTCGCCTTTGGCTTGATCTTCGCCCAGGAGCAAGGGGTATTTGCGGCTGGCACTCCCGTTGGCCGCCCAGGATTTATGGCTCACTTTTGACCGATCTGCAGCTGAACACTGGGGAAAACGTGTTCACTACACACTTGTTAACCGCTTTTCGAGGGATTTTAACAACTGGTCATTTTTTCCAGCACCCCAAAGTGATTTTAAAGCGTTAACGAATATTTACGTTTCACCTTAAGCTGGTAATCTATATCTGAGAAATTTCTTAACTTGCAAGTAACTCCTGGTGTTTTCAAGTCACATTTTTAGCTTAGCAGTATTATATATGACTTTAAGTTTGGCACACTTCAAAATTAAAGGAAAATTAAGTAAAATAATAACCGAAAAGGGTATGCTAGATTCGACTAATCCGCGTTGACAGTTTTCCATTCGGAGCTGTTGTTTCCGAAAGCTTAGCTCGTGCTGGCAGTGTTTGTATTTTTTTAATTAATTCAGTTTTGAGCAATTAGTTTTGATGCGTTGCATTTAAAATTAATTGCAGTGGCGTTAATTGGCTGCAATCTGCCACGCCCACGACCACCGCCCACCGCCCCAACCGGATGCTGGGCGCAGGCAGCTTAGGCGAAAAGGAGTTGGGAATAAATCGACTAAAAAGTGCACAAGCCACAAAAATGTTTCCTCTGCGGCTCATTAAAGGTTAATTTGTTGAGTGCCGCCGTGGGGTTGTGCCTTAATTCCCCCCATTTTTTGTTTGGTTCTTGTTGTTGTTTGGGATAACGAATGGGAGCGGGTTGAGTGGCATTCAAAATTAATTATATATGATTGTGTAATTGCCATTCCCTTCGACTTTTCAGGCCCCCCCCCGCCACAAACTCCGAGCGAAGGACTCTAATGCGTGGCACATGTACGCACAGCTAATCAATTTAATGTGATGTGACACACCACCTAATTACCCCGCGTTTCGTTATCCCATTGAATTTTGCGAGTTTGAAAACAGAGCCTCCAAATCGCACAATTACCAAAAATACCAGCATCCCATTACCTGCCAGCTGCCACACAGCTAAAAGACTCGGCGACTTTCAGTCATTTCTTAGTTTATATTTTATATATTATATTAGTCAGTTACATACTTGCAAATAAGTAGTTTCTTTTAATAATATTGCCACAAAAACCTACAAAATACGAGTAGTTCTTGGCTGAATTTTTCATTGTGTATGTCCAGGTCTTTGTCTTGCTTTTATGTGCTCATTACAGGTCTTGGTTTTTGCCTGGCGAACCATCGACAAGGTAACCGAGCCTCACGGAGCATTGCCACCGGTGCGTATGCGTAATATCAAAAAGAGATGCTGCGCACGTCTATGTGTGTGTGTGTGTGTGCGTGTGTATGTGTGTGAGCGGCATGTATGTGCTAATTAGAGTACGGTTGCGGTTTTCCATTACAAAATGTCATAAATACACCAACGAACAGGCATTTTGCACACTGAACACTCCACCATCGTGGTTACATTCTGTTTTTTTTTTTGGCCAGCCTGCTGCTGGTTTAATTCTGGGAAATGCGGTTATGACAACCAGGGGTTCACTGTGTATCCGCCGCTATCTAAGCGAAACCCATGCCCCATGCCCCTTGGCTCCCCGGGTTCCCTTGGCTTTTTGCCACCATTGGTGTGGCTCCTGTGGCGAGGCGAGCAAAAACTATTGCCTATTTATATGGGCAACGGCCTGGCTGCCTGGGATTCTGGTCAAGTTATGTAGTTTACACGCTCGCACAAGGTGCAACAATGGCTGCAGTTGCATGTGCGTATTTCTCATTATCCTGATTGTGGGTTTCGGTGCCCAAAGTACTTGCAGTGCCAAATGAAACAGCTGAAAAATAATAATAAACGAAAAATCGGATGGTCTTCGGCATATAAGGATATAACTTGATTGGAGTTAGCCAATTTTATTGTGTGGCTCATTTGAAATTCTGCTTTGTTAAATGGCATAATCAAAAACTTAATTTAGACAGACTGACAACCATTTAACGAAAAATGTAATTAAGTACCATTTGAGCCAATTTGATTGGAAATTAAGTTGCATTTAAGTTCTATGCTTTAATTGTTTGTCTGCTGGCTTTCAGTTCTCTTCAATTGGATTAATGCGCATAAAACATTGCCATTTTGATGAATATTAAAATATATTAGGCGTGCTAATTAGGTTAATTTGTTTGTCGTTAATAAAATACATGTCAATTGTGACAAATGTGAATCGCTTGAATTCTAATAACTAATATAGCGAAGGACTAACATGCAGTGAATCCTTATGCCGGATGATTTCCCCCAGTCACTTTTAGGACTTGTGCCGTTTAGTCCTGCGGCCGTTGCTTTGATTTTGCGTTGACTTTGGTTTTTTCTATGCCGACTGCTCTTTTTTGCTGTTTGCATTTCGCATTTGGCGGCTCCACTTGCAGCTGCGACGCCTCCGATGATGAACGCCCCTTTCGCTATTCCCATTGCCATTCCCATTGCCATTCCTATATGGCTATTGCCACATACTCGTACGCATCTATATACTCGCATTGCTGGATCGCCGGAGGGCTGTGTGCAAAGGGTTATGGGGTCACGCCTTGTTTGTGTTTTGTTGTATATTTTTGTTTGACAACATCAAATTTCTTTGGCACAATCAACTCCCTGTATGTCCCTGTATGTGTGTGTGTGTATTTGCCACACACAATATACACTCGAGCACACTTGGAAACTCAGAGAAAAGATTTAATCAAAGCCCAATAATTACGATTGGACCTGCTAAAGTGGCAGCACTTAAAAACAAACTATTTTTCATAAAATCATCAGCAAATCTGTTGAGTAATCAAAAATAGTTGCCCTGAAATGATCATCATCTTTATTGTGTCACCTTTGGATAGGGTTTTAGCTATAAATATGTGTTTATAATGCGTAATTAGTTTATATATATTTTATTTATTTCGTATTCTCCTTATTTTGTATATATTTTTCGCAGTGCACTTATTGTGTAGTCTTGGCACGATTGCGTTCAGCTCTCCAGCATTTATTATCGGGTCAGATCGGTGCTGCGTGTGTGTGTGTGTTAGCCTCTTTCTGTGTGGGTGTGTGTGTGTGTGCGTTAATGTATGCGTGCATGAATGAGCATCAAACAATAGCCTGCGAACTGACGGAATGACTAAGTGACCAACTGACTGACCGACTGACTGACTGACTGACTGGCTAACTGGCGAGTGTTATTTAATTACGCCCAAACAAAATGCAATTGAATTTCCTCTGCATCTGATTGTGTGCGTGAAGGAGTGGCAAGTGCAAGGGGGGAGGGGTAGAAGGGGGATCTGGATTGGAAGGATCTGAGCACTAACATGCACTAACACGTTCAACACCACTCACACACACCCGCACACCCGCACACTCGCACACATGGCGAGCAAACACATTTTGTTATACAAAATAAACAAATCAAATTAGAATTAATGTTGAATAATTAGTCGCAACATAACGCATTGGGGCCATTTGCGATTGCGATAGGACCTGAAATTCGTGGATTGCGGGGGTGCATTAATGTCCTTGTGCCTGCATGCATGTGTGTGTGTGGCTCTGTTCATATGAGCAAGTGTGAGTGTGAGTGTGGTGTGCGTGTGCTCAATGGCATGCAAGTGGCTTGTTTGTTAAACATGTAATTTGATTTTGAACTCGCCGCCGCTGGAAATGCTCGCCAAGGACTCCCTGCGAAGTTCCCAGGTGGCTGTGCCAATATTGGTCCTTGCTGCCACCGCTGGTCGCAATTACACACACAAACTTACCAAATGTCATTTCATTATCATCTTGACTCCCTTCGACTTTCCTGCGACCACAACGCTCCAAGTTCAACAGGGTTATTTGCATAGCTAATATACCTAAGACTAACTAGAATACTACATTTTATATAATTTTATATATAACTTTTGTCAAAAGTTCGTGCATAACTTGTAGTTTTACATATTAATAGCTGCCAACTGAGTTATAACTTAAGTTTAGATGCATCGAGCATTTGATCTGCTCCATTGAATGGCAGTCATAACTCACGTGCTTGAATTCGGGAATTCAGGAATTCAGGAATCCAGGACTCTTGGCTTTGTGAGCCTTTATTAGCCACCTAATGCTAATTGATTGCGCCCGCTTGTTCCCACTCACTTAAATTTCCATTCTTCATTTTCCATTTCCCATTTCCCATTACCCATTAGCCGTTTTACGTTATCGCGCATACGACGCGTGTGCCTCGTGAGTGTGTGTAGCTTGTTTGAGTTGGGCGATGGCTTTTTCCACGCCCACGCCATGCCAAAAAAAAAACAAAAAAAATAAAAAAAAGAAATCAACGCAAATTGCTAAATGCTGCAGCGTGTCCTTCCAGTGCTAAAAACGGAATCAGGACATGCTGAAGGTGGCGGCAAAAGAAACAAGATGGAATATCTTTTAAGCCGCAGTCGGTAACTTGCCGGCTTTAATGGCAGCGGCTTAGAGTCCTTGGCTTGGCTCTCCGTCTCTTTTATTTTGTGCATAATTGAAATTTATGCTTAAATACATTCAACGAGCTGCTGAGCGGCTTATGATCCTTCCATCGTATCCTTCGCATCCTTCGCCACTCGCGGAATGCCGCGCTCATTTCGAGGAGGAGGTGCGTGTGTGTATTTTGCATATTTAACTTTGCATTTCAGCGCTAAGCTTTCTTAGTTTATTATTTAAACAGAAACAGGCACAGGCACAGGCGACGCTGACAGCGATGACGACAACGCGACGAGCTGGCAAGGATTGGCGTGCATGGGCGGCGGCGGAGGGGGAGGCGGAGTGGGAGGGGGGTGCCAGGATATTGTCCCGGTTATTATTATGCCTAGTAGCTGCCGCTCTATGTGTGTGTGTGCCTCTCTCTCTCTGCACATTGGGCGGTAATGCACTTAAAACTAAACTTGGTAGTTAAGTGGAAAACGAAGATTCTTCTTTACTAACAGCAAATGTATTTAACTTCAACTAGAAAGTCTAAACTATGGCTCAGCAGCATTTTACTAGTTCAATCTTAATTAATTTCTTTATATACATATATTTTGTTGTATTATTTAGTGCAAATAGCTCCTTTTCGCCGAGTGTATGTGTGTGTGGCGAGTATTTAGCGTGCGTGAAATTGAGATAAATGTCGCCAGAGTTATGAAAGGCAGGCAACCCCAATGCCCGGACCCAAAAGCCCGGGAAAAACGCCAGCTAAAACCCGGAGACAAGTCAGAGCTAAGCCCAAACCCGATTCCAGCCCACAAGGCGCAGCGATTCGCGAGCGGCGCAGTCAGCGGAATATGCAAATTATTTTCGAATTGTTTGGCGTGCCGCCCTCAAACTGCCACCTGTTTGTCTGTCTGTGTGTCTCGTCTGTCAGTGTGTGTATCTGTGTGTGTTAGTGTGCCTCCCCCGCATTTTGCGGCGCCTCGGCTCATTGTCATTAAGATTGCGAATTAGCATTTGTAAGGCATTTGCTGCACAGGCTCAGCTGCGAAGGCCAACGTGGCTTAAAGAGCAGCTCAGTCCGCCGGATGATTGAGTGCACGCAGGTGGATAAGAACGGGGGATAAGAGGGGGGGTTAGGAGCGGGGGGAGGGGGGTCAGAGGTCGCAGGACGAAGCGCAAACTCGCAGGACTCCAAGCCAAGAAGCTGCAAACCAGTAGCTCATTGCTATTCATAATTATTTTTGTACATAAGAGTTATGTGTTTTATAAGTGCAGAGAGGTGAAGTTTTTATGCCAAAAGGTGGCAAGATCTCCAGTTGATTCAACTAGCAGGTTCACAAGTTCCCTGTCGCAGTCGGATGATACAAAAAGCGGACAATCTCGAGCGGAAAATGGCACTGCATGTAAATCTGTTTGCCGCCATGTGGCCACCGTTGTTGATTGTCCCCGCCGGCCACTTCAGTCCACCTCCAAGTTGGAGGACTCGCAGCTATGTGTAGCATTCGATTCCCCTTGGCCAAGTTGTGCGCTTTTATTGTTTTACGAGGCCTGGCAGCAGCTGCGTGGGCAACTTTAAACATGACTGCCTTGCTCCTGCGTCCTGCATCCTGCATCCTGACTACAGGCTACTGGCTACTGGGTATTGGGTACTGGGTCTTCAGTCTTGGCTCCTTGGGGCATCTTCGTGTTGCAGCTGCAACAATTTCATAAACTGCTGATGATGCACAGCGCACAAAGTTTGCCCGCCCTTTTTTCCTTTTCCTCCAGGGTCTATCAGCCAAGACTTGAATAAGCGGGTCAGAGTTGCGAATGACTGCAGATTGAACAGGTTAAGACACAAGTTAATACTAGCAGAAAGAGATCCTTGAAGAGATCCTTGAATCGGATTGGCGATACTATAACCCCTGTTGAATGTGAAAAAATCTGGTAAATCTGGAAATAGAACTCACCTTTAAGCCATTAGCTAATTGATGGCACTTTATTATTATTTTGCCACCACGGAAGTTAATGAAGTGGATTCTTTCCTTGCCAAACTCGACACTTGATGCGCTGCTTTAATTGCTTATGCCGCTTTGAGGACGCATTACTTACGGCAATTAAGCGCGGCTAATTAATTAACTGCCAATACTAGCGATGCATAATACATGGGCACACTGC
Organism: Drosophila teissieri; assembly: GCF_016746235.2. Lineage (NCBI taxonomy): Eukaryota > Metazoa > Arthropoda > Insecta > Diptera > Drosophilidae > Drosophila > Drosophila teissieri. The sequence continues at coordinate 13,790,853 of NC_053034.1, forward strand.
AGTGTGTTTATTTCAATTCGATAGTTGTCGACTTGTCGAAGATTTCATTCAATGGTCGAGTGGCCTTTGTGCGCAAATTATTGCTTATTGGAATGGAGGAAACTTTTGATTGCAATTGTAGTGCTTGCATCTCTGTCGCGTTATTTTTTCATTCGCATTTTTTGCATAATTTGATTTCGCTGTTTTTGCATGATTTCAAAATAAACATGGAGAATTTGACGGTTTCGCATCTTGCTGGCAGCCAAAAGGGAACAAAAATTTCAAAATACTGCGAAGGAGCAAAACAAAAAACGAGAAAAAAAACTGGAAAAAAACTGAAAAGTTCCTTTTTCGTGCAGAAAACTTTTCACTAGTTGAACTTCTTTGGATGAAAAGTTTCGCCGTATTTTGTTGTGTTTTCCGCTGTCGTCTCCTTTTCGCATTTCGCATTTCCCATTTTCCATTTTCCGTTCTCCCTACGAAAATATCGCCGGCAACTTTGAGCTGTGAGCTGTGAGCAGTGAGCTGTGGGGCGTGGCACAAAGGGGGCGCTCTAGCGTTGTTGTAAAATAAATATTTGCATGTGATGTGCACATTGTTTTTTTTTACATTCCCCTATTTCCACCCTCCCCACCCTTATTGAACTGAAAACTTCCCTATTTTTGTCCGCCTTCCTCTGCCGCATAGTTTATTGAGTGCAGGGGCGTAGAGGGGGGTGGGGATGTGGAGGGGTCAAGTGTCCTCTGAAGGTGCATCTCGTGTAAAGTGCAATTGATTGCTGTTTAAGTGCGTTTTCATGTTTCATCCATTCAATTTATGCCCTGTCATATTTGCTGTTTGTCCGCTTCCTTCCCTATTTTATCCCTTTCCCATCTCTTCTTCCATTCATCCACCTCTTTCATCTCATCCACCCATCATCCAGTATTCCAGATGGTTAATCAGTCAAGTGACGTAAGCGAAATTATGCTTAATACTCGCCATCGACGCAACTCATCTTCTTTGTGCAGATTATGGGTGTTGTTGCCCCGTCTTTGTTGCACGTCTTTGTTGCAACGCGTCGAACTAACAAATTGCCCACCAGCCAGCTGCAATAAATTGTGTGCCACTGGCTATGGAGTGGAAGAGTATACAGATGCACTTTTAGGGCTCTCAAAAAATTATAAATATGAAAAGATAATTTTCTAAGTTCGAGGTTCCCAACTGTTGCCCCAAATGTTAGATAATAATGTTAATAGTTTCATTTTTAATTTAAAAGAAAATCATATTAGCAATTTAAATTCAGCTAAATCCTCTCGTAAACGCTTTTAAATAATCGAGCAAAAAGAAAAGAAAGCGTGAAACTCGGAACGAGGAGCGCAGCTCGTGAATTTGAGTTGGCTCGTTGATTTCCATCAAACTCTGTTCAACTATCGTCGCATGAAATTGTCTCGTTATCTTTGGCTTTTGTGGCAAAGCGCTTTCCGTCCATTCGAACGTATTTTCCAAAGAATTTGCGTTTGCATTTTTGTGCGGCATTTGCAATTTGTCTGCTCCTGAGCCATCCGAGTATCCTACAATATCCTCCTTGGCCCCGAGTTGCAATCTTTTGCTGCTGCTGCTGCTGCCTTCTGCCGCATCAGCAGAAATTCACAATAAGGCTGCATAATGCACAAAACTCTCAGCCACGCCCCCCCCCGTTGCAACACCGCCGCCCAGCCGCCATTCTAGCCCAAGTGGGCGTGGCAAACTTTAGTGGCGACGGCCTACAAAAACTTTGCCGATTCAAGCTGTTTTACCCCGGATTTTGGATTTCCCTTGGCGGTGGGAAAAAGCCAAAAGAAGCAAAAGCAGCAGAAGCAGCAAAGAAGCTCAAGAACCTTTTGGCAATGGCATAAAGTACACAAATCCATTTTCAGCTTAATCGCTTCCACTTCAATTTGCATTCGTTTGATTGTCTTTCCGTTTGATGGCCGTTGCAGTGGCAGCGGGGCAAGTGCAGGAGGTGCCGAAAGTGGGTGGACTTGCTCGGAAAAACCCAATCTGCAACGGCCATCAGGCGGGAGAGCGCATTGATGAATTCGCAGTTGTCAAAACAAAATGTTAAAGTGCAATGTGCAGACAGATTTCCCTGCTGCTCTCTGAGGATGGGGCAAGCCACGAGTGTGTTTTTGTTGCAACGTAGTCACGTACTTGCCGTTTCTACACACACACACAGAAAGAGAAGGAGAAAGAGAAGGAGAAGGACTCTGCCGACGAACAGAGGAAGGACCTGCCCCACCTCCTGGAAAAATCCACACGAGCTCCTGAGTGTCTGGGTGTGTGAATCTCCATCTCTGACTGCCACTTGATGACAGCTACTGCGACATCCACCCACTTGCCGCCACCCACTTGCCGCCACCCACTTGCCGCCACCCACTTTCGCCTTGCGACGAGTGATAGCTTCATTAGCAGTTCAAATGTCAATCACGATGCCGTCTCGCAAAATTTGCATTTTGTTTTTCCCCAACTGTGCTTGTGGTCTCCAATGGAGGCGCCACCCACCGTTGCAGTGTACCTAGTTGCAGTGGGTACCCACTTCAGAAATCCCTGCAATAATCCCTGAAGAAGTCATTCTATATACATAGGTGTCCAAAAGTACGCTACCAAAATCCTAAATGCACTGCAATTATAAGTGTGTGATTTTTCATTTATCAATCTGTGCGATTAGGTCTATGTACCCAGCGTACCTGGGAGTTTGTGGAAAAATCCACCTGCATGATTTCCATCACTGGTTGCAGGCAGTGCTTGTGGGTGGGTGCTGCTGGCTTGGATTTTGGGGTGGTGCTGGGTGCTGGGTGGTGGGTGCTGGTTGGTGGGTGGTGGGTGGCTGTTGGACCAAGTGAAGTGTGCACATTACGTAACCGTTACGTAAGCAGCCGCCGGGAACGGCAGTCGAGCTCCCGATGTTGTTACTTGTGGGTGTCAAGCCAGAAGGGAATGTTGTGCCCGGGGCGCGAATTCCATATCAAGTGGCAATGTAAATGAGAATCGAGAATCATTAAATCGTTATACGGCTATGCGGCAGTTCCTGCACGTGTGTATATATGTATATATGTACATGTATGTGCACCCTCGAGTGTTTGCCCCTCGTAGTTGCAGAAATTGCATTGGCCAAGTGGCCGTGTTTTGCCAAGAATGTGTTTCCCCGGCTTCATTTGCTACCTCCGTTCTGCTTCAGTTCAGTTTGCTTTCAGTTTAAAACTTTCTTAGGCAAACTAAACATTTAAGAAGCCCTATAAAAACTACGCAAGATAAGTAGTAGAACTTAATTTCCCATTAATAACAAAAGGTAATGCCCTTTCACGATCTGATACATTCATTTCTACTAACTATAACTCTCCCCCGGTCATTTATATTAATTTTCCGTAATCAGCGTAATTCGCGTGCATTTATGAGCCTATTGAAGACCATTTTAAGCAGCCCAATAAATTATTTCTTGCCACGAGCCCAACGAAAATATATTGTTGGCGAAATAAAGCGGCAATTATCGATTTATGAATGCCCAATTCATGCGGAATAAAAGAAGGATAAGAAGCAGGGCAAAAAATCTCGACTTCAAACATTTATCGATTTCATTTGCAAGGCATTTTAATGTTTACGACTACAAACTGTGCCATCAACGGCTGTTGTTCGCTTACTCGAGGCCCATGGTCCGTTGTAAATATATATAAATATATATATGTATATAGGCGATATATATATACTTATGTAAACGTATGTACATCCCCAAGACCCCGGAAATTCGGAACCCTCGAGCCGACTCAATGGCCACTTGACGCGCACCGCATGTTTAAAATTTTCAACGCTCCAAACACACAAATTGTTGGTAAATTAAACGCAAATATTGCGGCGCCTGGCATTTGATTGAAGTGGCTGAGGGGGGTTGGGGGGTGGTGCGGAAAGGGGCGGTAGAGGGGGGAGGGGCTGAGTGGGCGGAAGGGTGCTGGCTGCTTTTTCGGACAAAAGGCGTCGCTTTTTTGGGTGGCAGCTTGTCGCTTCATTTTCATTTTCATTTTCTGATTGCTCAAAGTCAGCTCTCACCCCACTGGAAAATGCTTTCCCCCCCCCCACCGCCCTCGAATTTTCCTCGCAGCACTTTCTGTTCCTTTGGCCAAAACTGATTGCTGTTTTGGCTGCCATAAATTTTTCAACAATATTGCCGCGTCGTTTTGTCTGTGATTCCCTCTCAATACTAATTACAACATTTTTGTGCCTCATGCTAATGAAGTCATCAATTAAAATTGAATTAAAGACATTAAACGTTAAAGCTCCTCAACAAACGGAACATAGTATTAAATAATATTTACTTGTCATGTACTTACTTTGATCTTAATTATACAAATTGAAGTTACAAATACACAACTTGCTACTTTGGCTACCTTTCTAGTTAACCAGAAACTCTGAAAAGCTAGCTGTTGCTTTTCCCGCCGCTCGGAAAATGCATATTTACGTCTCTATTAGTTTTTCAATCCCCCGCTCGTTTTCCACTTTTTCATGGGGCATACTTATGGTTGCCCCTCTGTTGGCTTAATCGGAATGGCAATACGGCAGCAATAATAATAATAACAATAACAATAATAAGGGCCTTGGTGGCAACGTTGGAATGGGTGGTGTTTTGGTGCTTTGGTGCTTTGTGGTGGGTGGTGGGTGGTGAGTGGGTGGTGCTTTGCCAGCAGTTGGGTGGCTAGATGGGTGCTGTTATTTGGCTCGTGCGTGGGTGGTTGCAACTTGCACATTTACGCCATTTGCGCTAATTGCGCGCCACATGCACTTAACAACGCCTTCGCCATTGCCATCAGATGGCCGAAACGGAGCGAACCACAGCCTGCCAAGGATGCAGGATGCAGGATGAAGGATGCAGCAGGCAGGAGGCAGAATGTTGGATGTGGGAATGTGAGAATGTGGGCTGCAGGATGCTTGATGCAGGATGCTTGATGCAGGATGCTGAATAGAGAACTTAGAACCCAGAACGCAGAACTCAAATCGAGCTTATTTGCCATAATAAATTTCTCATTAACATTTCATGTTACATGAAATGGGCGGCACAGCCACAAGCAGAGCCGCTTGGGTGGAAAATGGGTGGCGAGTGGTTGCAAATGGCTGGAAATGGAAACTATGGCTGCCACATGAACAGCACTACTTACTACCCAGCCAGTCAGGCAGCCAAGCGGCTACACAAACTTTGAATTTGATGACTTGAAACTGTTTTTGGGCCTTCAAAGAGTGCAAGACTTTTGGCTTCCAGTGTCAAGTGGCAAGTTGCAAGTGGAAAGTGGAAAGTGGCAAGTGGCAAGTAGCAAGTAGCAAGTAGCATGTTGCAAGTGCGAGTGTTTGTGCACGTGAGTGTGCTGACATCTAAGTGCATCATCAATGTCGACTAAAGTGGCTGAGGAGCTGCTCCTTGCGCTCCATCAAGTGGATTTATGTGTAATTACTTAGTCCTGGCCCACGGCGCACCGACATCCTGCCGAATCCTGCCGAATCCCGATGATCAGCCTCGGGTATTTGATTGAATGCCACTTTGTTTAAAGAGTCCATGCAACTTATTCACTTTTTCGGCTGCAAAAATCACTGGCAATGCTGGTAAGCAAGTAATATGATGATTTCCTCGGCCTCAATCCATCATCCATGGTAAACTGTTTCTGCTTCTGCTCCTGGATTAGCCAGTGTCCTTCGTCCTGGCGAGAGTCCTTTGCAAACGCGACAAACGGCGGGCAATCAAAGCCAGATTTAGGCCCACATGTGTGGGTGCGGTGTGTGTTTTATGAAGATTGAGACACAATCGACTCGGCCTGAAGTGTGACAAATTTCCCAATTTCCGAGTGGTCACTCCGCCCATCCGCCCAACTGCCCACTGCCACGCCCCCACCTGCCAATTGCGTCAACGTAAAGCGACGACTCATCGTGGCCATCATCAGCGCGGCCATCATGGTCATCACGGCCACCATCCTCCTCCACCTTTTTGGCCAGGACTCGCTGCTGTTGTCCTCGTCATGTTAATTTCTTGTTCGGCTTTCAGCTCACGTGCCCACCGACAAGAGCCAGTCAAATTGAGCCGAAAATGGGGAAAGTGGGGAGCACTGAAACGCTGAAGTGCTGAAACGCTGAGGAAACGCTGATGACTTGTATCCCAGTTATCGCCAAAGTTGGAAAGCTCTTTCAGTGCCCAACAGATATGGATACACTGCAAACTGTTTCAAATTGTATACATATCTTTGACTAGGCTGGAAAGCTTCACATTGCTTAATAATATTTCATATGATTTTATAAATAATTATAATTATACAAAAATTTATAAAATTAACCTCCTTTAGTGGGCCATCAAATTCCGCTCAATTTGCGTGGCCAACTTGGCTAACTTGGCCAGCGAAGGCCACTGAAGTGGCCCAGTAAACAAAAACCTGGCCAACGTCCGTTGCATGTGGATTTTCCGTGGTCGCCAGTGGCACGCAGTGGTGGCAATCAATCAAGTGTGTGTGGAGTGTGCTGATCAGCCGAGCAGATCGATCGCTTTCCCTGGCGCACTGGGATTTCCCAGCATCGAAGTGGAAACTTCACTGGAAATCTTATGCCTCACCTTGCACTCCCGCTCCAGAGAAAGAAAGTGGAGAAAAGGGAAACTTTTCACGGCGGAAATTTGGCTGAAAACGTTTTGCATGTTAGCTGGCTGGCAGGGCTTCTCTGTTATTTCTTTGTCGAGAGACTGCTTTCTTCCTGCTCGTGGGCTGTGCGAAATAACTTTCTAACTTTCGCCAGCTTCCATCCGCATCTCCTGGTCTTCCTGCCTCGCCTTTCTCCGGATTTTGCAGATACTGGCGCGGAGGATACTGCGGAGGCGGCAAGTTTATTAGCCACATCAGCGTTGCTAATGCCAGGTGAGCTACACGCAATTAACCCGAATGCACACACACACACACACAAGCACACACAAAGCCAGGTGGGGGGCGGTGCAGACAATAAGGCGTGGCAGGCGGCAGGCGGCAGGCGATTTTCGGGGTACAGTGAAAGCTGACCGCAAAACACGGACAGAATAAGGCAGAATACTGTGTTTTATTTGCATAATGTAAATCAATTTTTGTTTATTGGTTGAACGAAAACAAAGAAAATCCATAAATAATGGCGCTTAGCTAGGAAAAATGTTGCAATGCACAACTTTAAGTTTGACCCAGTCTCAGAGTGAAAAGTAGAGAGCCCTTCAGAGGCTTCACTGTGCCTCCGTTCGGCTTGCCCTTGCCACTTGTTAGGTGTCCGTAAGTGGCAGTCCTCCTGCTATTCCATTCCCCGCCTGCCACGCAGGATATTGTGTGGCTCTGGAGCAGCTCGCCGGCTCCTCGAAGGACTCGCCGTTGCTGCTGCTGCTGTTCTTGCAGCTAATTAGAAAAGCAGTCACGCTGCGCTTCGCACACACTAACAGCTTCAGTTGCCACATCATATTGTTATTAATTCGCGGCGGAGAGTGGCTGCAATTCGACTGGCTCCCTCGCAGGAAAGGCGGTCAAAAGTATGGCCGGCCAAAAGCATATCTTCCATAATTGCTTTCATTCATTTTGCCAGGAACGTCTTAAGACAAAGTCGCGACTTTAAGCCGGCAATTAATGTGCATTTGTCCTGTGGCATGAACCGCACTTTGTTTTCATCGTTGCAAGCATTTGCTGAACACAAAACGGCTTTTGGCAGACGCACTTTTGCCGAAGTTATCTATTATTAAATAGTAATAGTTGAAATACTTTCTAACAATTCAATTTATTTCGCTCTGATGTTTGATTAAAGAGCACCTAGTATTTCTATTCTATTTTTTCTTTAGTGTTTTCCTAAGTCGCTGCTTAATTTGAATAACTTTCTTTTTGTGTACCGTTTTGGATGAGTTGCGTTGGCGATTTTGGACCGCAAGTAAACTGGAAGCTGGGACGCGCCTCCGCTTATGCAACGCTTTTGCCAATAAAACAAACTCCATGGGGGGGATGAGGGGGGTGTACAAGTATCTCGGTGGCACTATAAAGAGGGCGGTGGGTGGTGGGAGGTGTATAGTAGGCGTGGCGCGCCGCATGCGGTTGGCTTCCCGCGTCGACTTCGCCGTCGTTGCTGCCAGCAAACTAATTAAGTTTAGCAGCCAAAGACATTGCTGTAGTATCAACCGGATAAGGAAACTGAAGTTGGCTGATGAGGGAAGGGGGTGGGGTGGGAAAATTGCTGTGGAAATGCGGGGAAATTCGGAGTGGGGGAGAGGGTGGTCGCAATTTGCTCATTCTGGCAGTGTGCATCATCAAGAGCGGCAGCATGGCTGCTCGAATTTACTTGCCAGCATTCACAACTAAATTAGATGCATAAACTTTTGTTTATTGTTTGGTTTATGTCTAGCTGACGTGAGCCAACTCACTCACACATACAGGCCCACTCACACATGTACATATATATGGTCGCAGGACTAGAATGTGTGTGCGTGTGTGCAAAAACTTTAAGGTGCACAGCAAAAATAGGCTAAGAAGTTCTGTACTTCATTTCTATTTCAGCTGTATCTGAATTTGATGTGGAATCAAGCAACTGAGATGCTTTTCTTCCTCTAAGTTATACTATATTATTATGGGTAAATATTACTTATCCGCCCTGTTGGTCAAAGCATTTTCTCTCTGTGTGCCATCCATTCCACTTTCTTGGCAGCCTCTCAATTAGTCTGCGTGGCATATTGTTTTCGCATTAAAAACTGTCAGCGGACGTCGTCCTTAAACAGTTTTGCCAAATTGAGAGCGGCAAGGGGGTGTGCAGAAGGGGGGAGGGGGGAATGGTGCGTGCCTGCGGCTTACAGTGCGTGCCATGCACATAATTCAAAGCTGAAATCTGCCGCTGACACGACAGCAACAACGCTGGCGCGCGAAAAATGTGCAACTTGCAATAGTTTAAACAACAAACTTGGCAGGACCCACATGGGAGTTCTGTGTGTGTGTGTGTTGCAAGTCATTTTGATTGCAAGTTGCAACAGTGTTAACCGCAAAGTTGCTCTTCCGTTTTCGCGGCAAGCAAACACAGTGGCAACTTGGCCGACAGCCACAATGTTGCCGATCAGCAGGCGGATCTGGCGAGTCTTCAAATTCACTGATTTTTCTATCTGATTTAGCTGCACTATTCCATTCCCATGGCGGTGTTCAGTTTTATCTAGGATTTTATGCAAGGCTACAGTTGCAGCCACGGTTGCTGCAACAAACTGCTGCTGTGGCAGCATTCGAGAAACGGCGCCCAGTGTTCTCAAAACAGTGGGCGTGGCACCAAAGCGGGCGCACTGACGTGAGCTGACAGGCGCCAAAAAAGAAACGACGGCCGTCCATTGAAAGCGACTGCTGACTGCGCCGCAAGTGTGAAATATTTCCCAGAGCGAGCAAAGCAAACGTGCTCGAAAGGATTGCGGGGTCAATCCCACACCCCCACCCACCCACACCCACTCCTCCCCGTTTTGAGAGCACCCCATGTCCACTAATCCACAGGCAACCGCAGCAGGATGGGTCATAGCTAAACTGAGGAAAAGCGCCACATCACTCAACGGGCCTACAATTAAGTGCCATGTTGCTGGACTTGCGCTGCGAAAATATATATTTAAATATATATAATATATATACTTGGATATATCTGAGAAGCATAGTTATATTCCTTCTAAAATCATAAATCAGTTGTCAGTAAGCAACTTGTGTAATTACAAGACTTTTGTAACGCCTAAGTCTTAACAACTTCCTTGCTAGCTTAGGCTTCCCTATTATGGAGCATACCCGACTGTTAGCACCCGTTTCGCACAGTGTAGTTGGCATCGCAGCTGCAAGTGAAGCCCAAACTCAAACTGCAGCGGCGGTTGTGACAAGCGCCCCAATGGCTGCCGAATCACGGAAATTGTTTTGCCCCTGCCACCGCCATTGCCAGCTGAACGCTCGTGTGGCACGTTCTTGCACCCGCTGTGCCATGTGGCATGTTTAAAGTCCTCCCACTGTCCCCTCTGCGACACTTCAACTTGCAGCTTTTCAGGACCTGGCCAGCGTCAATTGCAGCCCGATTCGCAAACAGTTGCAAAGACACAGACACAGACACAAACAGCAACAGCAACAGAAACACAAACCCCTTTTGACAGGACCCATGCAGGGATATACGTGATAGTGTGTGCGTGTGTGCGTGTGTGCGAGTGTGTGTGTTTGCCATTGTTTGTGCCACACTGCCAAGGACAGGAAAGTACAGGGAAAGAGCGCTTTCATTAACTTGATTTTGAAGAGGGGTTTTCCGGTCGCATTCTGGTAACATTGTTGAGATAATTACAAGATTCCGCTCCACCATTGGGTGCCCCATTCGAAATCGCTGCCTTCGAAATCCCTTCAGCCAGCATGCCAAGTTAATTAAAAAATCCACTGCCGCATCTGAGGCGAGTTGCAAGTTGCGCACTGCAACACATAAACGAAACTCCATTCAATTCACATGAGCATTAGAACATTAGGGACAAAAATAAACTATAAAGACATATGTAAATACCATTAATCATATGAGTTGAACTGATCATTTACTTTGAAATGAGTCACTTTGTGGAATTCACTTCCATTTGCAAGCCATTCGACTCCGATCAGCACTTAACACGGCGTGGCCAACTTGCAACCAACCGCTTGTTGCACAATCTGATTGATTGGACTTGCCCCATTCACTTGGCCATTTCCCATCGCCATCGCCATCGCCATCGCCATCGCCTTTCACTGCTAAATTGTCCGCCATCAATGAGAACGGCATTTGGCACCTTATTGGCCCGCTTTAACCCCTCGGATGTGTGTGCGTGTGTGTGTGTGTGTCTGGAAGCCAACAGGAAATGCCCTTTGACCTGCTCTAAGCATTCCAATTACTTTCAATTTGTTTAGCGCGCTTTGCGCTGAACTTGAACTTGCCGGAGTCTCGAGCAAAATGACTGAACTGAACTGAACTGAGCAGAGCAGCTCAGTTGAGTTAAGTTAAGTTTCCTGTTCGCCAAGAAGCTGCCACTTGTGCTGCACTGGGAGAAATCGGTGCATTCTCAGCTGTAAAACTTGATTGGTACTTAAAAAGCCATTTGCAATCGTTGCATTCCTCACTGTTCTTGTGGAAAAATGTGTCCCTTAATAATTCCCTTCATAACTTACTGGTATTTTACGTGCATACAAGTGTTGCAAGTTGCAACTGGGCATCTCTCGCAGTGCGGATCCTGCCACTCGGCTGCGGCTGCTGATAATATGGCGTCTAACAAAGTTATGGGCCAAGCCGAGCAGATGCGGACGAGAATGGAAAGCCAAGTCAAAAACTTGGCCACAGTTGAGTGGAAGCCCAAGGGGAGAGAGGAGGGAGCAGGGAGGAGGGGCGGTAAACGGAGCTAACTAAATTCATTTAGCTGCCAGTCTGCTGCCATGGGCCACAAACAAGGACGAGTGCGAGCAGGATATGTGAGATGTGGCATGTGGAGATGGAAGATGGGAGATGGCTTCGTTTTGGTTGGCTCGGCCACAGCCAGTGAGTCTGTTGTGGCGAATTTATTTTCGTGGCCAAAGGTGCAGCCGAGCAGTACTGGCCTGCATCGATGTCGTTGCCACATCATTATTTCACCCGGTGAGCAATTGTTGTTCGCCCAAGGACACACATCGTACAGGATACAAGTCCTTCGACCCCCTGTTGACCCCCTGGCATCCGGCACAGCTCACATTGGCAGCAGAAGGAGCAAATTTATTTGTTCTGATCTCATTTTTATTGCCACCAACTAAGCAATGACTACAAATCGCTCATTTCTAATGGACTCGCATCAATTCCGGCCACATGGCGAGCGGCTGTCTGCTTATTACATGCGATTCGTCTTCCGCAGCCAAGGACGATTAATTGAAATTTAAATTGAACAGGACCTTACCTTCGTAAGATACTCCCTTGAATGGCATCCAATTGCAGGAAGATGTGCCTCGAGGAGAATAGCATTCAAGCAGCAAAGATTGTAGTAATAATTGAGCAGAGTTCCTGATTCTTTAAGCAGTGAAATCGTATACAAATTATAAACTTTCGGTTGGTAATAAACTCACTTCGCCTTGCTAGTATTATATATCCAAGGGCTATTCAGGCTGCTCCATCTCCTGATTGATGGCTGCTAGTGGGAATCCGGTTTTATGGACCGTTCCATCTCGGGGAAAGTTGAATTCGTTGGCGGTCATTCGATTCCGAGTGCTTTGTGTTGTTGCCTTAATTGAAAGCAATTAATAATATCGATGCCGGATACATCTATACTCGTACATCTGCACATCTCAGTGCGGAGTCACCTACAAAACCAAACCAAACCAAACAAAACAAAGCCAAAAAGGAGCAAAGAGAAAGCTCACACAGATACTTATGTATGTGTGTGGGTGTGTGTGTGGGTGGTTCCATTGACAAATGGCGTTTTTAATTAAAGGTAATAAATATGTTTGAGTCGTGGCGAAAGAAAGAAATAATGAAAAAAGTAGCAGAAAGAAATCCAAAGCGATACACACGGCCCCACAGGCATAAATCATAGCAGCCAGCGACATGTATAAATATGTAGCTGCAATACTATATATCCTGGCATCAGCCCATCTGTGCGAAAAAACACATGTAGCGAAATCAATGTGGCATGGATATGGAAATGAGTATGGGGATCAGCAGGGGAATGGGGATGAGTATGGGAATGCTGTTGTGAATGGAAATGGGGGCTCCAACGTTGACGGCAATCGTGTGCAAAACTTCAAACAATTTCCATTAAAAATGAAATTTCCTTTGCATAATAAAATAAACTTGCACCACACACACACACCGACAGTTTGAGGTGGCTAAAGATGGCAAAGGGTTAATGCTTCAAAGGGTTAATTTGTGAGTTGTGCGAATAATATATATCTGCAGAGAAAATGAGAGATCTAGCGTAAGGCCGCTAATCTAACACAAAATGGGAAATACATACCCATATTTAAGGGTTATGAAGGATTATGAAGTGCTCCTAGAAAGTCCGTTTAATTAATAAACATACAACATATTAAAGTACACATTGGCCTCATTCCTAACAAAAGACACGAGAGATTCCACTCAATGACGTCCTTAGAGGCAATCATTTGGCCACTGCGATCGAGTTCTCGGATTTGATGCGCCCAATTGCAGGAATGTCACCCCATCGTCCGCCGATTGAAGGACCCTCTGCCACGCCCCCCAAACCCCAAACCCCATTTCCCTTTTCCCATTCCCCGATCCACGCCCTTAAGCCGGCGAAATTCTGATGCACAGCGGCGTGGAAGCCACTCCGGGTGACGACAAGTGGGGACAAGTCAACAATGTCGAGATGCCGAGTGGGAGGCTTCCCTCCTTCGTCCTTTTTTCTGCCTTCCTCTCTCTTTTCTCCTTTTTTTGTGGTGGTTATGGTGGTGGTGGTGTAGGAATGATAGTGTGGGGATCCCCGACAGACCGATGGAGTCATTGCACTTCGTTTCCGTTGCACGAAATGTTTCAATTTGCTGGCGCAGCGCGCAAATTAGAAACGAAATAAAACCCAGAATCCTTTCGCAGGATGCCCCGTGCCCCCGTGCAGTCTCATCTGTATGTGTAGGAGTACCAGTCACCAGTCACCAGTCACCAGGCAGCAGGCAGCAGGCATAACGCGGTGCAAATGTCTCGTCTCGTTGCAAATGGATTCGGATGGCCTCTCCACTGGAAGTGGAAGTGCTCTTTTCGGACCGAAAACTTTGCCCGTCTCACGGGAACTGCACAGTACTGAACCGTACTGAACAGAACAGAACAGAACAGAGCAGATATTTCCATCCGGCCCCATAAGTCCAGCACTCGTTGTCAGAACTCATTCGATGGCACTTTCCGAGTGCAACTTTCAAATGCGTTTAATATTTAAATGGCGCAACGAGAACGGCAATGGCCGAATTTGAGTTAGCCCTCTTCCTTTGCGTCGTCATCGGGTTTTCTGGAGGAGATGCCCGCTGGCCAGGACCGCCAGGACTGGCAGGACTGGCAGGACGACCAGGACGACCTATCCAACAGAAGGCCCAGGGCCACCGCACACATGCAAATTTGCTTTGAAATTTCGCTTCAGGAGGGCACTGCGGGAGAAAGTTGATAACTAAATAAATATTAATATATAATAAATAATAATATATAATAAATAGTAATATATAATAAATAGTAATATATAATAAAATATAATATATAATAAATAATAATATATAATAAATAATAATATATAATAAATAATAATAAGGACGCTGTTTAACTTAATGGTGAGCAAACAACGGTGCGTATGCGTAACTTATGTGGAAAAATCATATTACCCATACGCACAGTTGGCCAGGCTGCGTTTTCAACTTCTATTTAAACTATAATTGGCTTACATATATAAAAGTATATTCATGTTTTTGATACTTAACCCTTTTTTCTGCGACTGTAGTCGGAGGCCACAAAGTTCGTACTTCGGAGGAAGGTTCAGCGCTCCACGGCGATGGCGATGGCGATGGCGATGGCCACAACCTGCTGCCTGCTGCCTTCCTGCCCTCCGCCTCCTGCACGCCAAGTTGCCCGGAGTGGCAGCTGCCGCCCCTTCACCCTTCACCCTTCACTTGTCGACGCCCCTGGAAAACTACTTTCCAACCCTGCCCCCCTGCCCCCTCCTGCCCCCCGCCCACTTGGCCGCATATCTAGTGTGGCATTCAGTTGGCGTGCTTAAGCTGCTTAGCGGCAACTGCTCCTCGTCATTTCCGGTACAGTGGTGCATATGGCCTTCGGCAATTGCTGAAATTTCCCCTACTTCACCCCACCCCACCATGCCCCACTCGACCGCCCCCCCTCATGATCCACCACACAACTTCGCCGAAATGCAACTGATGACCACATTTACTCAATTAAGTTGCAAATTCATACGCACAGTGCGCAATGCCGTAAAACCCGAGTATTCACAGAGCTCTGCCCGAAATGGCAAAAAAGAGCAGTTCAAGCCTCAGCCAAGTTTGTATCCTGGACCGAAGTTCTGTATCCCGAGTATCCTGCATATGCTGTATCCCGAATCCTGGGCTGACAGGGCGGGGATTACGCTTAATGCGGTGTGAACATTTATTTAAATGCTTTAAAAGCACTGCCACTGGAGCAACTAATTGAAGGTGAAGCTGCCACTGCCGCCCAAAAAGCGAGCACATAAATGGGAGAAACTTTAAAGGCTACTAATGCCAGAAAGGAAAGTTCCAAAAGCCATGGCCCATATATCATTGGGATTAGAAAACTCTGAATAAATATTCATGAAATGGCCCAAGTATTTTCACTTTTGAGATATTATTATTTAAGGCAAATCGTTTTCAAAAGCTAATGTTTGCAGTTCGAGGGGAGTTTTAAGTTTTGAAAACACATAACATGTAAATGCAGATCTCAGTCGAGTTGTTCAACACAATGGAACTTCCGAAGTGATCGATCGACTGCCAGTTGGCAGGGAGTTGGAAGTTGGGAGTTGTGAGTTGTGAGTTTCGAGTGCTGAAATTGCATTTGACATAGCTCCGTCAAAGTTTCGATGGCATTGTTTTTGGGCCTCTGGAGCGTGGGCTATAAACTGTGGCCAAGAATTCCAACTCTTCTTCACCTTGGCAAGGGGGGAAAGTGAGTAACTCGAAGCCAAGGAGAGTAAAAGTTTGCCATGTTGCATTGTTTGGCGTAGCACAAAGTGAACAGCCATGAAAGTTTCTGCGTCCATTCATAGAACATTTCCCTGCAATAATTATTTTGTGGCCGCAAGTTGGCAGGCGCATGCATAGGGAAGCTGAATGGACTGTGGTCTGTTCTGGGACACGGCAAAAAATATTCGAAGCTGCCATCGAGGATCTGGGAAACAACAGAAGAAATGTGCATTTTCCATATTGTTCTAAGCCTCGGCAAACTGCCTTCACTGCAGAAAATGCTACGTTGAAGCTTCTTTCTTAAGCAGCACTTCTAGTCGAATAAGAAGGCTTCATGGGTTTTTCTCAGTGCAGAGCCCTAAGTTCGGACCGTGGCCGACTCGTTTATGTGCTTTTAATTAAAATAACCAACACAACACGGAGGAGGTACAAAGGATTGGCATCGCAGAAGGCCAAGATGGAAGGGTGTACCAGTGAGATGGGAAATGGGAACTGCGAACTGGGAAATGGGAAAAGGAGCGAAGTGGAGGAGTGGAAACCATCTTTGTCTTACTCTAATGAACTTTTTGGCAAATTTAGAGGCCCACAATGGGCGGGGGGCTGTGGCAAGGACACGTTGAAGGACCATTTCGAGTTGGACTTGCGGCGAACGTCTTCATTGCCACATTGCCGCACTGCCACATTTCGAGAATTTCATTAATTTTTCGTATTCTTTGCGGCAATTGTTCATTTGTGGTGTTGGTCAGTCCGTTTTCAGTCCGAAGGAGGAGTGCTCCCTGCTCGAATCCTTGGTATTGCAAGTTAATGTGCAGCATTCGTTTGGCATTCTATATGCGGTCGGCGGCGTCTCTATTTCAAACTCACAATGAAATCATTTATTCCGCTCGAAGGGTCTCGAAGGATGCCCCAAGGACACCCCCAATCCCAGTCGAAATTAATTTGCATAAATACTCGTACATTTCATAAATGAATTGCACAACATTGTCGCAATATCATTTAGCATGTTGTGCCAGTAATCTGTAATTTTGGCCATGCCAAACAAATTACGACTTTAATTTCAAACGACCGACCGAATGGCCACATGCAACTGATTTATGCAATAATTTGAAATTTATTTGCCACCGATTGCGATCTAACATGGAAATACAATTTCAATAAGTGAATCCTTGGCCGGCCGCCTAATTAAAGAATTCGCATTTGCATTCACATCCAGACTTGGCTAATGGTAATTAATAGTGCTGTGTACTTGGCTTGGACATCATAACGGCCAAATTAACTCGGCTCCAAAGAAATTGCGTTGTGGCATTTGTCAATCATCTGCTGCACAGTGGAGCAACGTAGCTGGAAATCTACTGTAAATTTCAAAGTGCTAAATTATTCTTTCCAAACATACACTGCATAGTCTTGTGCTGAACTTGTAGATAGAAATGTATTTTATTCAAAGGAAAAGTTCGGAGAAAAATATAAGCTAAGGTGTCCTTGGTTCAATTTGTTTAAGAAATGTTTATAAAACAAGAATAATTTGGTTAAGGAATTGAATATCTGGCATACATACCACCGTGCCTATGTGACACCTGAATTTCCGTTTTCTACGATTTAGCACGTAGATTTCGGAGTCTTATTATTCTAATATTTGCGTTTTGAAAGCCTTTATGACTTCGCATTCGAGTTTCGAAGGCTCAAAAGTGCACACATAAATGTATGTTATTCAAGGATATGTTTTACATGCAAAGAAGATGGAAAATATAGAAATATATAGATATACGGGTATAGATAGTAATGAGAGCTTAAAGATACAAAAATCTGCAAATATAGTCATTCATTGAGTTTCATGCAACATTGTTGGATATTTCTTTAACTATGAGTTAAAATAAAATATATTTTTCACCTATACAGTTTACTTAAAAACGCCATCCACTCCATTGCAATAAATCGAATCTAAAATCGCGAAAAAAGGCCAATTATGGCTGCTTTACGCGGGCACTCGCCAGAAATTGAAATGATTGCGTTTTGAGTGCGTTTTGGGATTTGTCATGGTCGCTGTCGAAATGTATATTTTTTGGCTGAGCACTCGCAGGATTTGCCAGGATATATATTCGTGGTAATTTCAAAAGCCCATTCGTTATGGCTGCCTATTTGTGGCAGTTGAGTTGCCTAAATCACATCGTGTCATAAACAACTTTTACCGCATCGCATCAAATTCGAGCCACAAGCGATACACACCCCCACCACCCCCCTTTTCCCCCGCATTTTGCGTGACCTATGACCTGTGTTCCATATCCTTAACCCCTGGCGGCGCCATAAAACATGCGACATGTTCGGCTGCTGTAAACAGTTACAATTACTGGGAGGGAAACAGTCAGTTAGTCGAGTGGACGATTAATTGCCGGGTTTTGTACGCTTTGTGGGGTTCGTGGGGTTTCATGGGGGTTTGTGGGGTTTGTGGGGTTTGTTGGGCCTCTAAGCGCATGATGTTGCAGACGGAATGCCTCTTGAAAAATCCGAAAATCCGAAAGCCCCACAGACACTACGCCACATACGGGCGCACTAAAAATGCTGTTAAGTTTTCAATTTGCATAAATGGGAGTGCAAAAAGCAGCTGGCATTTTGTGTTTGGTCCTGGCACACGGCACAATTTATTACCCAAACCAGGGAAACCAGGGAAAGCAGGGAAACCAGGGAAACTAGGGAAACCATGGAAGTCCATGGATAACACTAGACGGAGCGGAAATACGAGTAGTTTGGCGAACTAGAATGGTGAATGGAGTATGGAGAATGTAGAATGGAGAGAATAGAGGCTAAATTCTGACTAAGCCTGTTTTATGACGCACACATGGCACTCCCTTAATTTCAGTCATAATTACCTGGCCTAATGATGGATTAGAAGGGCGCCAACGCAAATCTGGCACCTGAATCTCTTTTCAGGCCCATCACGTATTTGCATTGTTATCGTTTTTATTATTGCCACCTTTACGTGTCTGACTGAGCCATTGAACCTCCCCCCAAAATCCCCAAATGTTGAACTGCTGAACTGTTGAACTCTTGAACCCCCAGCCACCTAACCCCAATTGTCTGGTTGCGATTCCATATGCGAGTATGTATCTTTTTACTCCGCTGCGTCTGCGGCCCCTAAATCTTTCCTGTTTTTGTTGATGGCGCCGTTTTACATGCTTCATAATCCAAAGTTGCAAAGTCAATTTTTTCGCATAATTCCTGGCCAAAAGAGCAACATGTGAACGATGAATCCCCAACAAAGCCACACAGTCTGAGCCAGAGAAAAAAAAGCAAGATTAAAGAAGGAAAAAACTGAAACACTCTTTTGGGCTGGCTCACTTTTTGGCCATGTCACTTGAACGTCAACAAACCTGACAGGTTGCCTTCAAAATTAAAAAAGATGCCAAATCATGGAGCAGATTTTGACTCAAGTCAAATCCAGCTATGCCTTAGGAATTTCAATTTTTTTCCCATTTTTTATTATCTATTTAAAACAGTAACTATGCAATTTGGAAGCTAAACCTTAAATTGGGCTTATGAAGATTAGTCAGTTGCATATACGGAAATTTGTTGTTTATTCTATTAAATGCCAAACGTCTTTCTATTCACAAACCGCAAGTAAATGGGAAATGCAAAATGGGCTGAAAAATAAAATTGATATGGAGGTTAAAGGCATGTGAAGCTTTCGAGTGAACTTGAGGCGTTTTGGGATTGCCAATCGATGAAACTCAGACGACGCCGAAGGCGATGAAAAATGTTTATGAAATTCGTAAACTAGATTTTGTGAAATCGCCGAATTCAACGGGTTTCAGTTGGGACATTGAAGAGATACGTACTTTGGTTCGATTAGCGGGTAATTAACATAATTCTCTAATGCTTGCCAAACATTCATTGAATTTGCTTCCCAAACATTCATTGAATTTGCATTCAAACAGTTTGAATTATTTTATTTATATATTCGATTATAAATGCCCAAATGCAAGTGCAGTGCAGTTCATTGTGTTGCGAAATCTATTCGCACAATCTCGCTGTTTAAATGAATTTAGCCCAGTTGAAATGGGCGTTAATTACGGCGGCTAATCTGATTTATTTGAAAAAGTGCGATATTGCAATGCGCTTACATGTTATTCGTAATGCAAACACGAGTGTGAATTGTAAGTAGTAAAGCCATATAGCCATGTAGGCTTTAAAGGTTGAATGTTAATGGGGAGCAATAAAATATATACCTTTTAATATTTAGCTGTGGGGAAGCCAATAAAATGTTTTTATTACCAATACGATTTAGTTAGTTCTTGTTTAGTAATTTAGCATAATCTCTTAGCTTCGAAGTGCGCAAATATCTTGGCTGTACTTTATATCCTTTCTCTTTTTTTACTGCTCTGCACTAAAACCCTTCGATTTGCTTCGATTTCCACTGCCATTCCGGATATCTTTCTATAGCCCTGCTCCATCGGATCCATCGGCTCCATCGGCATCCAGACAACTTGGCTGGAGAAGTGAACTTAAAAAGTTACTTTGGCTTAGGGCGGCTTAAATGGGGGGGTGGGGGAGGGGGCCATGTGTGAGGAAGGATGCGAAGGATGTGAAGGATGCGACTCCTTCTGCTCGACTGCCTCACTTTAATATTTTAATAAGTTATTTATTAGAAAGTTTTCCCCAGCTGCTGGTGTAGGCTTGCTTGTTTTCCCTGCGCATTTCAGGCCAAAGTTTTCATCTGCCAGTTGTCAACACTTGGGGCTTATCGCCAGCTGGCCCATCGCCCCCTCTTTTCCGCGCTTTCCGCACTTTCCCCCACATTTTCCCGCACTTTCCAACGCCTCATTACAGCCCTTTGTGTGCCACAGCCATAGCTACGGAATTTTAACCTCCTCTTTTCTTTTTTCCCATTTTTCTTTTTGTTCTACTTGCTTTTTTTTTGGCTACATATTTTCTTGTTGATTTTGCACAGTGTCAGAAGTTATTGACTGGGTGGCTAAGCTGATTTTGAAATGATTTGCCGGGCGTGGCATAAATTACCGCCACGAAATGCAAAAGTGAGAAATGTAAAATGTAAATGCAACTTTGAGAGGAGCTTGGCTCTAATAAATTTAAATTAATCCGCTCGCACAAAAACTACAAAGTATCTCTGGCTCTGGCTCTCAAGTGCTGCTTAATTTCAATTAAAGCTGAGCAATTTTCACAGTTTGTTAATCTTAACTAGAAGTCCGCGCTTATAATTAATTTTCCTTTTGCCATCCAAACTGTGGACAGTCGTTTTCCAAGAGGGGCACTTTTTATCGCCGCCGCTAAAGCTGGAGCTGGATAGCTGGATCTGGAGGATCTGCTGGAGCTGTAGCTGGATGACCCACTCCCCATTCCCCACTCCCAATTTCCACTCACCATTTACCATCTTTCATTTGGCTTAAGGTGCTGGGAACTGGAGGGGGCTCCTTGAAACTCTTGGCACTTTATAACGAATGTTTTTTCCCAGCATCAAGTGTTTTTGTTGGAGCGGCTTGAATTATTAGAGTGCATAAAACGCACTTTTCGACGCTGGAAATTTATTGGTGCGCATTAGAAAATTCACCACGACACACAAAGGATCCCATCTCCTGAGTCTGAGTCCTGAGTCCTGAATCCTCTGATCCCTGTGCAAAACACTTAGCACCTCGGCCCACATATCCCATGGTATCCCATGCTGGATTGGCAGACTGTTTTGGTCATTTTGCTGATGTAATTAAATGCGTGTAATGGCGGAGGAGCCGCACTTCTGGGGGCACTCTCTGGAAAATTTGGATAAATTATCTGAATTAAGAGCACATTCAGGGGATTACATAGTATCTGTATCTGAGAGTTTACACCAATGGCTTGTGAAATCCGCTTAAAATTATTAGACAACAAAGATGCTGTTGCATTATATTGTTCACTTTATTTATAGTTTATTCAAGTTCTAAAGGCTGGACGGAAGGACACTGCTTCCTAGTAAAACAAAAGGACTTGAATGGCAGCTTATCCGAGTGAAAAAACGTACCTCCAGTTTTCACTTTTACCGGAGTATTTTTTTGGAATTTTCACCTTCGGCTGAGTGTGGAACAGGTGGAGAATGCTCCACATCCTGACGCCCTGATTGACCAAGTTTGACACCAAATATCTGCGTGTCAGTGTGTGTGGCTGTGTTTGTGTGTGTGTGTGTGTGTGTGTGGGTGTGTGTGAGCGACGTCTGCCCCAAATCCTCTTAAATGCCAAGGCATTTGCCGTTGGCCGCCCTCGGTCGAATCCTCCTGGCTTAGTCCTGACTCTTTAGCAGTCAATAATAAACTAGGATACGCCGGTGTGACTCTGACTTGCTGAGAGTGTGTGCGTGTGTGTGTGCGTGTGTGTGTGTGTGAGTGTGTGTGTGTGTGTGTGTGTTGGTGTGCTTTAATGCATCATTTAAGCTGTAATCTGTCTTGAAGCTAAGCTCTGCTATCAACGCACTCGGCAGGGAAATAGATACGGCGAGCGATTGTGGACACCTGGCCACCTGTCACCCATCCACTTCTAAAAACCTGATCACTTTATAGAATTTCAGCTTTAAAGCCGATTTTGGCTTTTAATTGCATTGAAACAGCCGTTGTAGAGCAGAAATCTATCTATTTTAGCATTTAGAGCTTCTGAAAAAGTGCGCAGTATAGTAATTTCTAATCATTTCTATTCACTTTTATTCCGAGTGCAAGATTCGGTGCTGACAGCCCTCAAAGCATAATAATTACCCACTGCTGCCTCTTGGCCAATAAATTAAGTCATGCGTCTCGGAGATTTCGCAAATTGCAACCGCCCTAATTGGATGCATAAAGTAATCAATAAGTTCTGCTGATAGAAGTGCAACAAAACAGGCAACAATTATGCCTGATTGCCATTAGTGTGTAATTAAAGTGTGGCAAACTTATCCAATTATGTAAGCTTGTCGCCACCTTTCACCACCCTCCGAAAAAAATGGGAGAAATTCTAATTTAAACAGCAATCACCGTTCTTGTGGCACTTGTGAGCGATTAAAGCTTGCCAATTATTATTTGACCAATTAGGGCCACCACCAACCACCACTGTGCACCACTGTGCACTTTCGATTCATCTTGGCTTTAAGAGCGAGCCGTGCTAATTGCCGCTTTTGCCGCTTTGGCCGCAAATGCGATCTCTGCAAATAAATGCCCCGAAAGTGTGCTGCACATATATTGGCATCCAGGACCTCCTCGAAAAACCAAACAAACTGGCTGGCTGGCTGGCTGGTTGGCTGGTTGGATGGCTGGCTGGCTATAGAAAATTATTTGTTTGCGGCAAATCACGTTTCAGTTGGCTAAAAGTTAGCAAACCGACAACAGCCGCCTCTCATCTCATCCGCCTGAAAGCGACATTATTTGCGTACGTGAGCGGCCCTTAAACGGACCAAAAAATTTCGGAGGGTCGCTGGCAG
This sequence comes from Drosophila teissieri, assembly GCF_016746235.2. NCBI lineage: Eukaryota > Metazoa > Arthropoda > Insecta > Diptera > Drosophilidae > Drosophila > Drosophila teissieri. The sequence continues at coordinate 13,813,902 of NC_053034.1, forward strand.
GGGAGGCGGGGTAGGCGTGGCAGGCGGGGCAGGCGTGGCAGGCGGGGGAGGCGTGGCAGCGGCCATTAACGGGCAGCGCGTGCGCCATTGTCCTCCTCCACCAGCGTCATCATCAGCACCACAGCCGCTCCCACTTCCCACTCCCACTTCCACTCCCATCAAAAATCCCCATCAGCATCCAAGTCCTGAGAAGCATCCTCATCCTCATCACCATCACCATCGTCATCCGCAGCCACGGAATTAGCCTCGTCCTGACAGTGGATTACTTCCACTCGTTTTGATGACAAAAATCAATTGCATCGCCCCACTTTAGAATGGCCATATAATTTGATCTTTTTTGCCGGGGCGGCAATCTCACTAATCCCGAAAAATTAATACATAGCATAATACATAAAGCCAGGCGATTTTTCTTCCTGCCACGCACAGTGGGTTAAAAAGTGGGTTACAAGGTTTGAACAAAATGTAAAAAATGCTATCATTTATTGGGGTTAGTATACAGAATCTCCTTAACTTCTTGATATTTCTAAATCTAACTGAATGGCACTACAATTTATTCCCTTCAGCCTAAACTGCACTAGACTTCATTTAGTCATTTATCAGCGCAGCATTAATTATTTCTAGTAAGTGACTAGTAAGTGGCATTCCCAGGAGTCACCCCACTGTGCAGTGGGATAAAAAACGATTATGTTGTTGTGGAAATTGGTCGGTACACAAGCCATCGCAAATTACCCGATCTGAATCAACCGCTGTTTGGTGGAATATTAAGTCAATTTTTCAATTAATTTCGCTTCCTGGCTGCCGAAGGATTATCGCTGTCGCTACCCCCCAAAAAAAACGGTCATTTTGATTATGACAAATATTTTTATATTTATTTGGAAACAGCCATTTTCGTGCCTAACTTTGAACCGTTTCATTTTCAGCTTGTTCGATTATTAAACCCACCAAATTAAGGTGGCAAGTGTTGTAATAACTTCATTTGAATGGCTTTACCAGTTTGATGGCTTGATTTGCTACAGAGTGCTTGGTCTCAATATATTTGTGTAGCACTTTGATGTCCTTTGGAATGCTAGTTGTAGGTGGAAGTTGCTTTCGGAGCCCACTGTACAAGTCAAATGCCTGCAGCGTCTGTGGTGCGTGCAGATAACTAATGCATGCCTCAATTTTGTTTGATTAGCGGCTAAATGAATGAGCGAATGAGCACGACTGCTGGGGGAAAGTTGGGGGAAAGCCACCTCTCTGTTTTCCAACCACTCGCATACTCGCCTACCATTTGCAATCCAACTGCCCGAATGACTGACTGGATGACTGAATGACTGAATGACTGACCGAATGGCTCACTGACTCTGACTGCTCAAATCGGGAGGACGAAGGCAGTAAATTCAAATTTGAAAAACGAGGCAACTTTTCGCCGGGCGGGATAAATGGAGGAGTATTGGTGGATTGCAAGGACCAAGGACCAGGGACCAAGGACCAAGGACTAAGCCTGGCCGAAACCATTTCAGCTCGCCCGCACACACGACTGGCATACTAAAGAGCTACTGGCAAGCAGAGTTGCTGGGAAAAGCGAGGGAAACCGAGGAAAACAGAGCACCACTCGCCATCTGGAGGTCAGTCAATCAGTCAGTCAGTTAGTCCACAAACAGCTGAAGTTTCATTCTTCGGCACTTCGAGGCAAGCTTTTCACTATTGATAAGAATGGCAAACGTGCAAATTGAAATGGGCCAAAAGGGGGCGTGGTCGTGTAGTATGAACAGTACGACTCAATTTAACAGCAAAATGCTAACCTCTTTACTTTCTTCTTACTTTTATGGTAATGCAACTATTAAAAATAGGTAATATATCGTAGATTTGTATTAGGCAAGTGAAGTTGTCATTAAAAAGTGGCAGTAACTACATATGTGGTATATGAATAATGAGGTCAACTTTAATATCTACGTGATTTTCTTATAGTTCTTATAGTTGGCTCTACTTCCTTGGCCCCATCTGTACAATTTACTTTCTCCAGGCAACACTATAAAAATCTTGTGGCTCGAGGGGCAGAGAAAGCCGACGGGTTTGCACATCTAACTATTCGGAATTTACTTAGGGAAATTACTTTGACTTCGTTGCCATCCCCGTCGGTCATTGTTGATGTTGTTTCTGTTCTGTTCTGTTCACTCTGGCATCCTGGGCACACCGATATGTAATACTCGTATATAAATGTGCCCGAATGCAAATAGGCATTGTTTGATGAACAACTCGATTTGCTTGCCGGCCAGCAAACAGCAACAGCACTTGAGTGGAAATCAATTTCAAATTTACTGCGATGCAGGGCGTCAGGTTTTGAAAACGAAATGCCCCCAGGATCATTCGCAAGTCCATTTCACATAATAAGCGATTGCGACTTCTACATCTCACTCACTCACAGGAGCTGGAAAGCAACCTAAACGTATGGACAGCACTGTACACTTGATGGCGTTGCCAAAGTGAAAATTGCAAACTTAAACTGATTTATGGCAGAAATCGTTTCATGATTCTGAAATCTATCATTGCAAAAACTTAGATTAGACTTCGATTTAAATACCGCTGAGCAATAATACCATATTTTACAGCATTCTAATTGGTTATTACTCTTAAAGCATAATTTATTAAGCGCCTCGTTGGCAGCCAAATGGAACTGCTAATTCAATTTTGGCCCTTAAAAATGTTCTCCACTCCCAAGTCCTTTGATGTGGCCAATATTACAACGCTGAGTTTGGGGCGCGAAAAGTGGGTGGCGTATAACTAATTAATGAAATTGCCACTTGTTGCGTGGCAACAGCGACAATTCGAAGAGCAGTCGAATACAAAATCATCCACCATCAAGATCATGATCATCATGATTCATCGCCAACTGGCCAAAAGCGGGAAGTGTAAAAATGTTATGAGCCCGAAAGTATTGCCATAAAATACAAACGCCTCGTTTTCGCACACTTCGCTCGTCGGCGAGCCAGCCAAATGCTGTTAATTTTTATTTGAGCCTTTTGTTTAGTCTATTAAAATGACATTCTGCGGTTGTTGTTGTGTTTGCCTGTCAGCCAGCTGTCATCGCCACACAAATGAAGTCATTAAACAGCACGAAGCCGGAGCCTTCGCGGCCAACATGGCGTATGTGTGATTTTTGATGTTTGCTTAAACTCTTTATTTTCAATTAAAAATTCTCTGGCGGCATAAACATGGCTCATCAAGGCGAAGGGTGCTGTTTGGTGGGTGGTGTTTGGTGGGTGGTTTTTCCGGCCACTGGAAAAATAACACAAGGCGAGGGATGCGTGTGTATTTGCTTTTTAATGAAATCTCGTCTAGACGTCGACGAAAACGGCGGCATTGACATCGCCAAATGGACGAAAAACAAACAGCTAAACATGTGATTTATGCATTCGTAATACCAAGTTTATTGAGTTCAAGTTATAGCCGCTTGAGTATTAAAATTCAATAATATTTTTTAGAGTTAAGGAAACCGAAAGAAGCTGTGAATCGAATCACCTAATGGTAGTCTAAAGTCACAGAGTGTATAGTATAAATCACAAAACTTAGTTGAGCTTAGTATGAATAAGAAAAAAATGCGAAAAAGATTCGCTTTCTGAGCTCACTGAATAGATGTCCTTGCTGCCTGGCAATTAGCTGTAATGCCGTTGACTGCCTTACACGAAGATGAAAATGCCAGCGAGTTTCCACAGTTTTCATTACCACCCTGCCCGCCCCGCTGGAAAATACCGACATTTTCTCTAGCTTCCCATAGTTTCATGTTGGCCAATGAATATGAAACTATGAAAGTTTTGCGCCAGTGAAACGCGAGCGTTTTGGAAAGCGAGGAAGCCGAAGCGAAAAGTTTTCAGGCAATTTACAAATATTTTATGCAACTATTTATTTTACTCATTATTTGCGCATTTAACGTGGCACGCCCCCCCTCCCAAAAGGGGGCGTGGCAGGCCATTAAGCGCCGCTTAAGTGAGTTGTGCAGCTGCCAAAACAAAAAAAAACAGCGAAAAAAAAACAAGAAAAGGGCCAAAAGCAAAGTAAACAGGTTTGAAGACAGGACGAAAATTGCAGGATGAGCGGGCCAAACAAAGAGACCAACTAAGGCATCAAATTCAAAGCATTTAAGAATGCAAAATGAGGGGATTTGGCCGACACAAGGAGGAGGGATGCAAATGTGAAAAGTCACCAAGGTGCCGGAAAAGGATAATGCCGGAGCCAGGACTCCGGATGGGGCGGCCAAAGTTTGGCTAAGTGTGGACAAACCTGATCTGCGATGCAAACGATTTGTAGATAAAGTTTGCACCCTCGTAATCCCCTATATACATAGTGCCAGTCCAGTGGAATAAATGGTATAAATGCAGGAGAAAATTGGGAGAAAAAAGGAAGAAATGAGTGGAAAATACAAGGCGCGCAGATCAGCGCACTTGATAAGCCAAAAAATAATATATAATAATTTCCAATTATTAAGTTTGGTTTGAAGAATTATTAAGTTTAGTTTAGTTAGCATGTCCCACTTGATCACCTGGCACTAAAGTGCACAGTTTACAGCAGCAAAGAGAGTAGAAAACCCGATACAAATGCACCACATTCGAACTTGATTGCGGGCTTAACTGGGCCACAAGCAAAAATTGGGCAGCTTAGCCGAGTAAGCCAACCTCGGTCGGTTTTGCCAGCATCCTGACCCCAAATACATCCCGACATCCTTGTGGTCCAGGAGCTCTCTGCTCTCGACACGTACGCACTGCGATATTTACAACATTTGGCTCGATTTTTATTGTGTTTTGCTTTTAACCCGCACTTATTCGTTCTAAGGGGGTAAACTGCGCCCAGTTTGATGGGGGAACTAAGGAATACTAAACTCGCACTTTTAATTAAATTGTTTTGCATTAAACGCGGCACTTTTGAAAGGGGGACACTTAACAGAGGCATATTAATATTTCAGAGAACCACACGCACAGCAGCCCCCTCAAAAAACAGAAAGGAGAAACACTCAAATGCGTAAGCTGCTAAACAAGTCTCATCCTAGGCTGTCCTAGGGTGTCCTTTGTGACCCAAAGAACCCGTGTCCAAAACTATTCTTATCCCGAATCCCGAAATGTTTTGCTTATTTTAATGCCGCCTCGGCTTCCTTCCAGCATAAAATGGGCCGAATGCCTTTGTTTTCTTTTATGGTGCGGATTTTCTTGACTATTGAATTGAAAAGTTTATTTACTTTACTTTGTCCGCCCTCAACTCCACAGCCAGGACTCCCAGAACTCCCAGCTTTCCACCTTGGGAAAGCGCCTTACCTTGACCATGACAGTCAATGTCCGATTGTGGGCATCTATTTTCCGTGGTCCCCTTTTTGGGCGGCTTGGGGGAGGTTCGCTGGACGCACGACATTGTAAAATTGTTTGGCATAAAGTTAATAGCATTTTTGATTACTATCTAAATAGGTTTTTGTCCCATTGACCGCAAAAATGTTTTGCCATGCTCTGCTTAGTGGTGGTTGCTTTGCTCCTTCGACCACTTGATGTTGTTGTCGTAGTTACGGATCCATGCATGTCCTGTGCTCCTCGTCCTGTGTCCTGTGCCCCTCATCCTGTGTCCCAAATCCCGAATTCCGCATCCAGAGTCCTTTGCACAGGCATGGCCAGTGAGCCGAGCCAAATTACGATTCTTCTTGTTTGCAAAAAAGCAAAAAGAAGTAGAGAAGCAAACATACGACGGGGCAAAAAAATGAAAAGTCTGCAAGAGCGTTTAAAGGGATGAACTGGAGATACCCTTACTGGCAAAGCAGAGGATACTCGTATTCAGAAGCAGGTTTTCTATTTAGTTTGGCTTTTGTTCATGCATCAAACAGAATATATATTATTTAAAGTTATAAAGTATTTAAAGATAAAACAAAATAAGAAATAGTTTCATAAATACGTTTGATATAAGCAGCAGTGCTCTGAGGACCCTTTTTTCGGTGAGAGCATTTCGCATCCAAAGGACCGAAAGCAGAAAATATATATTCAGGATAAGACTGGAAGGAGGACCAAATCTGTGCCTAAGCCTAATTTTGACTCTGTTTTTGGGACAAAGGTTGGGCGACTGTTGCAGAGAGGGCCACTATTGCTGGTTCAACAATGCCAGGATTGCCGCTACATCCTGTGGTCCCCCCCCTACCCTCCCCTCCCTCTTGCCACCGCCCATCGTGGAGATTTTTGAAAATATTTTCCCACACTCTGCTGCTTTTCCCTTCACAGTTAGTGTGTTTCGTTTCTTTTTTCGAGATATGTTTGCCTTGGGTATTTTTGAGCGAATGACTGAAGCGGATTGGCTGCAGCTGCAGTTTGGTGGCTGCTGGCTGGTGGCTCACTTATTTATGGCATTGCTGAAATTTTTATGTTTTTTAAATTGCCGTCAATTGGCGCCGATGAAGTTTGCGAAATTGGCTTAAATCTTTGACAAACGATCGACAGGCCATGCGGAAAAAAGTGCAACTATTTGGTAGTACAACGTACAACTTTTTTCCCTTTTAAATCTTGCGGTTTATTTGATGGTTGTTTTCAAGTCACTTTGATAGTTTGGAAATATAGTTGTTTTCACAACGAAGCGCTGCAAAAATCCACATTTTATTTAAAGAGTTTACAAGACACACAAATTGTTCCCTTACTCATCTGTTCTATCTGCTAATAAGCATTTGCGAATATACTTAGACAGATTTTAAGTCTAAAAGTGGTTTTCCTCACTCGTAAAAATGGGAGATGGAAGAAGCTGTATCTTTCTGCTTTAAATCTTATTTTCGGACTGTTCAATCCTGAGAATGTGTAAGGTGTAAGGATCGTTATTGCCAAGGGCCAATCTACCTCGCTTCAGTAGCATTCCCATTTCCCATCTCCCATTTCGATTCCCGTTCGCTCCTTTGGCTCCTGATTTTCCATGGCACTTAAGTGGAAATGATGAAGACCCTCGCCAAAGGTGTGCATGTGTGTGGAAGGGTGTGTGTGTGTGTGTGTGAGAGTGGGTTCATGTCAGTGTGTGAGAAGAGGCGCACGTTTGTGAAAAAGGCATAAATCTTATGTGTTTAAGTCGGTTTAACATAGCAGATCCTAAAGTGTTGATAGCGCCAGACTATAAACTATACGAGTATATGTGTTTCAATGGCTGTGCGAGTGTGTGTGTGGTGTGAGTGTGAGTGTGAGCCTGTCTCAAACTTTTTCAGCTCCTGTGTCTGTGTCCGTGTGTGTGTGCATTTATAACAGACATTTCATTGCCTCACTAACGAAAGGGAAATATTCAATGAAGCATGCAGCAAATAAAGGTGAAAACCTTTTTCCCTCCGTCAAACAAGGCAGCAGCAAAGGATGTTCGGGATGCGGAAAACGGAACGTCATTGCGAGGTGCGCTTGAGGAGTTCGTTGCAATTGCAGATGATCGAATCACATCGTTTATTATTAGGTAAACTCGAGCTTGAGGGATGAAGTTCAGTTTCTTAAAGACGTTCATCTGACTTTAGTAGTTTAGTTCAAATATAATTTCCTATGCTATAACTTGGTTTGAGGTTTTTTACACAAAGTGAAATGCTTATGCGTTAACAAACTGGCAAAAGATAAAAGCAAGTCCGCAATCGAAATTCACACATACTCCTCGATCGGCCCCAGAAGTCCTGGCATAGAATTTGCAACTATTTGGCACAGGAGCTGCTGCCTCCTCGCAACTCGTTCGCCCTGCCGGCATCTACAATGCGTATTGGGCCATATTATTCACACCCATAATGAATAAAGGAAGTCCGTGTAGGTGGGCGGTGGGTGGTGGGTGGTAGCTGGTGGGTTGGCGTGGCGTGGCAGGTCAGGGATTCCGGCGAGGATGACACAATGAAAGCTGTCCCGACTTCCTCCTTCGCCGTCGCACTTCCAACTAGCACGCTCGGTCGCCAGATGGTAGAGATAGGCTTATTGTACGGGGGGCCCAAAGCTAAAAATGCAGCCACAGAAACATGTGCTTCGTCCCTGTGTACGGCAGGGAGCAGCCCACTTAACTCCGTCCAGTCCCCAGTCCCAGCGGCTCACTCACACAGAATGCGCTCAAGCGTTATTTAAGACACTTTGAAATCCTCTTATATCGAAGCTTATCAGTTGCTCGAAATAAAAATGCGAGACATGGGGCAAGAGCAAGGGGCAAGCGGCAGGACTCACAGGATCCACAGGACTCGCAGGACACGCCGGGCGACTAAGAGTTACCTCAAAGAATCGGGGCGGGTGAAGATGAGTGGATGAGTTCGGTTCGCTGCTGTTTGCTTCGGTTCAGCTGCGACGAAGGTAAAGACAATGGACCGAGGACGACGGCGAGTCAACGGGAAGCGAACAATGAAATAAGTAAAAAGCCGGAAACGGGCGAAACGGAAGTGTTAATCTGTGAGTGTGTGTCGTTACGCTGGTGTGGGTGTGAGTGTGGGTGCTAGTGTTGGTTGCTCCCTCTTCATTTTCTGGTCTTTGTGTGTGCGGATGACCCTTGGCATGCTGCTCCTCATTGGAAAGTTGAGGCTGCAAGGACTTGAGACGTGGGTGACAAAGGACACACACCGACACACTCACACTCACTCGCACACTCACTCGCACACACAATGGCAAACGGGCTGTGAGCCACCCAAAGGTCAATAGCTCCACAGAAACACCAACGATTTTGGTCCACTTGCAGAAGGGCTTGTAAAAGGCTCTTTTTTAATTATTCTCAGTTACTTGTATTCTATTTTTAATCAACTCCAATAATAGTTAAATACGAGGTAACAACTGAAGTGGCATATTCTTGAGTTGACAGTTTCTAGCACATTTATTCTCGCGGTGCATTTCTCAGTTTGGCTAGGCCAAGCAAACAAACTGCTGCCAAAGCTGACCCTTCACCCCTCGCCCCACAACCCCCTTTCGCTTTTCGCTCCAGGCACAATATTTATACGCCCCCCTTCAGCCGTCCCTCCCTTTGACGCCCCTGGACGCCTTTTGCATTGCATTGCCAATAAATAGCTGACCAAGTGAAAGGAAGGCGGGCAAAGAGCGTTCCGCTGCGCTTTCACTGTGGACTGTGGGTTAAGTGAGGGTGGGTTAAGTGAGGGTGGATTGGTGGCGCAGTGGATCCAATGGATCCATGGATCCATGGATTGGTGAAAAGTCCGCTATAAATCCAAATTACTTGTGGCCTGCCAAGCGCTGGCTTTGATTTAATAACATTAAAGACCCAGCCACTCCAATGGCGTGTCCTTAACTCGCCGTCCCATCTCACAGCCTTTTTTTTTGGTTTTTTGGCAACTTTTGCGCAGATAAATAAACTGTGGGTGTCTTAGCTGTGGCAATAAAGCCTTCACTGCTTTTGGCTGCATTAAAAATCAATATTTTATTTTTCCATTATTATACGCATATAATATCAGATCAGTTTACTAATCAATATGTTTTTATTAAAAGTGAAAGTGTATTCCGACTTCAACCTACAGAAAATAGCACTCCGTAACCCCGTAAAATTTGCAGTAACTCACTCGCCTCTTTGGCATTTGTATGCAAACTTGAGTAAATAGACAGACAACAGCCTAAATAAAGCAAACAAAGCCGGAAAATACACATGCCCATAAAGTGGAGATGGGAAAAAGGAAAAGGGAAGTGGGTGGAAAGTGGGAAAAATGATAAAGGAAGGGCAAGTGCGCTGCTTGTGTCTCAGTTGTTTCTGTTGCCCTGGCAAATTGACGCTGAAAATTGATGCCATTGGCAATGTTTTTGTTTTGCACGCTTTGCCATTTTTCTAGCTCGCTGACTGCCGAGGACAACCAGCCACACCCCCACCCGCTCCCGCCCATTTTCCAACAATTGCCCACAGGCACTGGGAGAAATGGGAGCTTGCAATGCTATATTTTTCAATATTTTCATGGAAGTATGAAAACCCTTTAATATAATATGCATTAGTTCCAACTAATTTGATAATATATTTGTAATTGATACTGCTTATATGTTGATTTTACATTTTTCGGACGGTGCACTGTGCCAGGATCTCAGGATCCTCGCGAGTGCGCCATTTCGCGAAGGCTGCCTGCGGGCAAACAGACAGAGCTCATTGACAGTTTAATACAAAAAGTTCACTGCATGGCACACTTGACACGTGCAGGGGTGTGCAACACGAACAAGGTGGCATGCAGCAGCGGGGGCAATGCAGAGATAGTGAAGTGAAGTGAATCCGGAGCTGTAGCTGTAGCTGTATCTGTAGTTGTAGCCGGGAAAATGTACTCGGCCCAATTTTACAATTAGAAAAGTTCACGCTACGCTTTTGACTCGTTTAAGCCGCAAATTGTTGTACTTCTGTCTGAATGTCTGTCTGTCTGACATTTTCTCTTTTTGGGCAAGTGACTTCTGCGGGGGGATGGGAAATGAAACTTAACATGCAGCACTCGTGTGTCTCGAAAGTTTCGCATTTGCAATTCACTTGACACAGCAAATAAATCAAACTGCTGTGCGTCTGTGCCCAAAACGCAGTCACCCATACAGCCATTCGGTCTTTAACTATCGGCAATTTGCCGGTAACTTTAATTGAATCATTTTTAATTTCCACATTAGCCGCATAATGGGGATTTAACTTTGTGAGGAAATTGTTGTTCAATTAACAGGCTAATTATAGCGAAATGGCCAAAGCTTTAATCGCATTTTTTCTATGCAAATTGTATTTTTTGTCAGCATTTTGATAGTTTTGTCATTTGTTTGCGAAAAATTATGATTAGTTTAAAACAAGCGTGCAGAACGTGATTAAGATGTGAGGAGACCATTATTTTGTTCATTCCTTCAAATTTATTTATCCAAATTTATTGCGACATTTTAATTGAGTGCTTAACCGCCCCAAATGTTTATGCAATAATTACAAAAAAAGGCACATTCGCCATTGATAAATAATTGTCAATATTTGTATTCAGTTTGTTTGCCCTGTAATTAGGCAATCTATTGTACACTTTTACAGAAGCTTAAAACATAAATTGATTTAAATTGAACAGCATACTTAAGGTGGCACAACTAAAAGCTTAATTAGGCGACTGATACCAACTAATAGATGGAGATTGCGCGGTGCATAAATACTTATCCTTGGAGGGAATGGAAGTGAGGCAAACGCTGCTAAATTTATGCAACTTTGCCGCTGCATCAGCTTAGCCAACAATTACTGTTCGCAGTTGTGTTCGCCATGCAAATCGCCAGGATCTAGGATCTGGCAACTGGCAACTGGGAAGTGGGAACTGGGATCTGCTCGGCTGCCCTCATAAGTATGCAATGCTTTTTTACTTCGCTGCCTTTTTTCCACTGCTGCCGTATAAATCATTCGCATTTGAACTCTTGGTCATTTGCACAACTCTCGTTTTTTTCTTTTTTCTTTTCCCATTTTTTTTTTTTGTAATTTTTCTATTTTTTTCTATATTTTTTTTTGTGGTTGGCCCGCATATTTCGCGCTCTTTTGGCTCAATGGGAATCAGGAGCAGCAAAGCATGGCGTAGGTAAGCGTAACCTGAAGCCTTGAGCATTGCCGTGTAACGTTAACTAATGTAAAAAGTTGCCGGAGTGTCGGGACGGAGGACTCATTAAGAGTTTGTGGCGTTTTAATTAAATGCAAATTTAATACGCAAAGAAAATGCAACACACAAAACTTGCAACTTGCAACTTGCAACCTGCAAATGGCAGCGAAGTGACGGCGCCAAGGGTCAACGAGTCAAAAGTCGGGGTTTTGGCAGTCGGCGGAGATAACTCATATCAGAGCTGCAGAATCAGCACCGGAAATCAGCGGTGCACTAACTTGGCTAACAAAGCGCCTCTTTCATTTGTCAGTTTGTCAGTTATTGCATTAGACTGTTCACTTTTGTATTTATTGACATGAGCAACTTTACATTTACATGATTGACATGCAACAATTGCGTTTTAAAGAGCTGAAATCAAAAACCTAAATTACGTATACGCAATGTATCACTGTATCATGAGCTATTGAAAAAAACATAACAGTTTGCAGTGCACTTGTCGTGGTAATTGAAATTATATGGAGCCTCATGAAAACACAAGTGGCATCGCTTGAACAGTTGCAGCTCTTTATTCGCACTTTGATTTATCTACTCGGAGTTATATTGGGATGTAAGGAAAAAATATATTTAATTATTGCTATATCTGCTGCACTTTTTCTCCTTTCAAGTCTTAAATTAGATGCCGCACAGCGTCGAAATATTAATTAAAAAATTATTTCGAGGTTAATTACAATTATTTACTCACAATGACATCTATGATTATGATGTCGATTGTTATGGCTTTATTAACAGCAGCAGCAATGACAACGACATCGCAAATGGCATGGAGTCGTGCAAAAAAACAGCACGAGAGTAGCAATAATAATAATAATAATAATAATATTTACAAAATGACACAGGCTAAATGAATGCCGAGCTGGAAATCAACCACAGCTGCTCATCTGACAATAGCCTCATTACAGAGCGACAACCTCCGTGATCTCGTCGAGCAACAGCGCATAATGCTTTTTTGAAAGAGCATTAACAATTTAATTGCATTTAATGTGAATTAACAAGGCCAGAAAGGGCTTATATAATGCAATTGGTTAAGTTGCAATAATATTTTGAGGGGCACACAAAGCGGCCAAGCAAAAATAATAAATAGTTAATCAATGAAATCAATAAGCTGCCTTGTAAAAAGCAAATACCATTATGCAAACTATTATTTAAACAGTCTTTTTGGTACCAATTTATATGCACCAATTAAGCAGTTGTAAGTATTTACTTGCTAATATAGTTCTATATTCCAGTTCTTTCTTGTTCATAGTTCCACGTAGACTTACATGACCAAGCGAATCCTTTTCTATTCCGACCACGCCATTCGGGAAATTCCTTTTTTGTATTTCCACCCACTTCCAATCCTTCTGCTCGCATTTTCTTGTCCAGCTTGGTCCATTTCCATGCATACTGATTCCGATGCTACACATGGTGGCATACACATGCCATTTCCCAATCGATTTCCACTTGTGCTACTCATTCCGATTAACTCGCATCATTCATTCACTCCGCATGCTGGAATTCGTGGATGAATCCTTGGCGGTTGCACTCCATAAAATACACCTCGAAAAAATGGGGCAAAACCAATTTACTAATAACAAACAACCGCATGGCAAACAGGAGCAGGAGCAGGAGCAGGAGCTGCAGCGCAACGCCAAAGGACGTAACGTAATACGTAATGCAAAAAATAGGAAAACAATAAATGAGTAAACATAAAGGGCGTAAAGCAAAAATCCATGTAATTGTAAACAAATTAATGGCCATTGTGGGAACTGTGCGTCAATGAGCACGCCACAACATCAACATTAATTTCAACAATAACAATGGAGAGTGGCGGGTATAAAATGAAAATGCAAATAAAAATGAAAATGAAAAAAGGTTTCAGCACTTTGGCCCTGGCCCCCATGGCATTTGTGAAATATTTGCGGCAATTTGCTTTATGCAATATTTGCATTATGATTATTGTGATTATCATTACTACGCTTCGAATCCAATAAATTTTAAGCTTGCCCCCTGAAGTGGCAGCATTTTTCTACCCCAGATATTCCCCATTTTTCTTCCCTTTTTTTATTTTTTTCTCCCAGCAACGACAGCTGCAGAGAAGGGAAACCGATAAGAAGTCCAGCAAGGATCTGACCCACAAGATATTAACTGAAGGTGTAAGCGCCTTGCTCCTGGGGCTGCTTTTGAATTATGGCTGCCCGACTCTGCTCCTGAATCTGTGGAAAATGTGGCACTGCTAGTGCGGCTGAGCTTAGCTGTCTGCATCGACTTGAGCGCATCCTTCGCAGGAGGAGGCAAGGACATTTCTAAGGAGCTCCTAAGGAGTTCAGCTCCAAAGGAGTATCCTTGCCTCCGGGGGACAACCAGAGAGGTTGGGGAGATAAAGTACTGAGTGCAACTTTCGCCAAACTTGATTATTTATTGGCCGCGGTCAACAAAATTAGATTGCTGTAAAATGGATTCGATAAGGTGTCGAAACTGCCGAGCAAAAAGCCATGAGTTATAAATAAATGCTCAAGTTTTCAAACGACCCGAGCGAAGTTCTTTTTAATTAGTTGAGAATACCGTTCTAGAAGCGCTTCTCTGTGATTTGATTTTATGTGAAATGAGTTGTCTGCAATGCAAGTAAACTGGGCAATAAAAATAAAGATTGCAGTGGTAATCAACTTGTATAGTTGGATAATTCTTTATATTCTGTATTAATAAATATTTGGTATGCCTATGCAGCTTGTGTAAGTTGCTTCATTTAGAAATAGAAAACCCAGCGAATGTGAATAGATCTTGGATACAGCATACGTATAGTAGTCAAATGCACACTTCTTTGTTTTTTTTCAGCTTTCTGCTTTTTCTCAGCCCTTTGCAGCTGCTTTTTATGCCACTTCGTTTCTGGCCGTGTCGGTGGATAACCATTATTTATGAACTGAGCGCGCCTGCAAGTATGCAACGATTATAATAATTTTAGCTTATAATGTGTTTTTCCACGTCTTCACTTCGCTCCGGCTGCTTTTCCCCCCCTCGCCACACCGCCACACCGCCTCATCGTCGTCTCGTCTGCAATTTGCTGATTTATTCGCACTTAGGTGACTTAAAGTATCCTGTCTAGGGACTACATCTTGCCATCTTGCCATCTTGCAGTCTGTGTGTGTGTGTGTAGAAGGGCTCATAACTTTCAGTGCTTACCTTGTTGTGGAAGCCTGCAGTCTGCATTTAAAAATGCATTAGCGTAAATCAATGAAAGCCATGCCCTTATGATTGGCACTAAATCACTTCGGCTGAGCAGAGGCTCGAGCTCCGGCCAGCAGACTTGTGTCAAAGATCCTTGTGTCCACGGCCCAAGGACTCCCATTGGCAACTGCCCATGCACTCAGAAAAAAACATTAGAACTTGAATAGCTACCAAATAAGTTAGCATAATGTATAAAAAGGTATATGATCTGATACTTATATCAACACCAGTTTACTATGCGCCTGCTTATTTAATATGTATAAATATCTTTAAAAATTTCTTGGCTTATTTTATATATATTCTCTTTTGCAACTGCCTTCTCTACTGCGGGAAAACAATTTTGGTAGCAATTTCTGTCGGCGGTCAAGTGAAAAATAACCGAGCGGTGAGAAGGCCAAAAGCAGCTGGCCCGGGTGCAAAAAAGGCCATTTACACGAAAGTTGAACAATGGGCCAGGTCCACAAAGCGATGCCCTTTCACCCCAAAGAGGAAGCGTGGCACTTGGCCGATTTGCACTTCCTGCGATCGAGGACTTTTCGATTCGATCAACTTTCTCCCACATTTTCCACACTTTTCACCTTGCACATACTCGTACTATACTCGTACTGGCTAGACAGGAATGCTGCCTCGGGCATTTAAGTCCTTGGAGTCCTGGGGTTTTTGCTCCAGCAGCTGAAGGCGACAATGCAATAAAGTTGTTAATTTTATTATACAACACGAACATGGCACATGCTCTCCCACACACACACATACAGTTACGCATACACACAGACATGAAAGTGTTAATGATGCTTTAAATTTGGTGCTTCAAGTTTTCATAAGCTTAATTGAATTGAGTAGAGGAGGAAGAGGCGGAGGAAACCGGATGGAAAGGGGCTGCGGCGAAATTAATTGAAAATGAGCGTGTGTGAAGCTGCTACAGTGCGTTTCGGGACAGGCAGTTCACCGGCGAGCCGCAGCCACTTGGAAAAACCCTCCGACCACAACAGCAAATGCTTGGTAATTTCTGGAGATCCACGACAAAGAGAAAATCAGGGGAAAATCATCAAAGGCCAGGCAGGTGGCGCGATTTATACAATTATCAAAAATATAACTTAAATGTGAGACTAGAAAGTTGTCTATATGTCCTTTGGTAATCCAGTAACCTCTTGCAATTTATAGATAAAAACTAGAATAGATAATTTATCTTTTAAACATAACTTACATTCTTACATATTATATCTTATATATTATATATATCTTATATATCTTATATATTTTTTTGTTATAATCCAATTCGATTAAATGTATATCGAAGTGTATGCCCGCAGGGCAACGCCTTGAACACGATTTACAAGGGGCACGTAGCCGGAGAAATGCAATTGAAAAAGTTTTTAATTTATTTCGAATATCGAAAGACAACAAGCCCAGCCAACCCAGTCCCCATTCCCATCCACATTCTGCCCTCATGCGATGCGAATTCGATGCGAATGCCTTGACTAGGCCTGTTGGCGCATCATTTATTTATCACTCATACGCCGCGTGCGCCGCACGTTCATACGGTGTAAGTTAATAGCCAGCACTCAACATAATATAACAAAGTATATACATATATATATACATATATATATATGTGTGGCCACCCCCGTGGCATCTTTAGGCCATAAAGAACACGCTTATTATGCATTCAAGCCGAGTTTTGGCAACTGAAAAACAAAACCAAACTTAAGTGATTCCAGACACAAACACACACATATGGAAAACGGAGCAGGGGAGACAGGGAGATATAGTAATAAAGCCAATTGAGACATTAAAACTTATGCTTATCTGCCCAAGCCCAAGAATCTGAGGATAAGCAGGTGACCCAAGGACAAAACTCAGCAACATATGCCCAGCATTTAAGTCTCTACCTCAAGGCATTTAGCAAAAGCAGTGCTCGCAAATTAAAGTTTCCATTTTCAGTCCACATAAGTGTCTCTTATATTGTGAAATTTTGTAATATTCCAATTTATCCAGGGGTTATAAGCACCAAAGAGTTGTTTAAAAGAGGAAATAATATAGCATTAGAAACCTTTTCTCTCTGTATGTTGGGGATCCTGACTGGGATCCTTGGACCCGCATTCCTGGTTTCGGGCGGCCAGCTCCGTGGCTTCCAGTGTCCCAGGAAGTTGGCATAATTTATGAACTTGCACAGCACACACACTCACACACACAAGCACACACGCAGATACGCAGGAATACGGAAATACAGCCACACAGATACGCAGGTACCGAAACACGTAGCACGACAACAATAATAATTCAAATATTCATTTATACGCACGACAATTCTGACATGAATCATATTTTTGCCTCAACGCCTCCGGTTCCACGTGGTCCGTGGTCCATGGTAATGGTGGTAATGGTGGCAATGGTGGTGGTGGTTCAGCTGGCACTGGTGGCAAATCATAAATGATCGTAAGGAACGAGGTTCGACTCGCGAATGAATCAACTGCGGCCAAAAACTGAGGCGAAACTTGCTCGCAGCTAGCTCTATTAACGATTTTCCCAGGCGCCGGGCAAAGTTGACACCTGAGCTCTCTAAGCCATGCCTCTATTGCCGGTTTCTTTCGAGTTTGTAAATGCACTTAGCAAAAAATATGGGTATACTTTTTAATAATCCATAATGCAGAAAATTATGAAGAAAGCTGTAGCTAAGGTATAGTGATAGAGATAAAATTGTCTTAGCAAAATACTTGAAAAATTCAATCATGGTTTTTTTTTCCAGAAGTCAATGCTGATTTTTTGCCGTGTGCCTTTGGGATTTTGTCGAGTTTTTTTTCGGCGAGATTGCATGCAGTTAGCGTCTCCGAATTCTGGGTGACTGCAATTGCTTGGGTCAGGTCACGCCAAGGCAAATTGCCGAAACTTCGTCCTTCGGCGTGGCCCCCACAAATGAGCGCAATTTATGTAGCACACTTATTTGCGCTCAGCTTCTGTTTGAGTTTCAATGTGTGCTGCTAGTGTGTATTAGTGTGTGTGCGAGCATAAATTTGCAGGAGACTTGCCGATGTTTCTGCGAAAAAAAACAGGTAAGGCAGCCAGGAACCAGGCATACATCCCGATCAGAGACTCCATAAATGCCTGGAGTCATGAACCCAATCGCACCTGCCGTGACAGGAGGCCCGATAATTGCTCGCTTACACTTGTCTCCGTTTCGGCTGGCAGTTAATAAAAAGCAAAGGCAACAGCAAAAGCAACTGCCATTCTGCCATCCTGCCATCAATTTACAGCCTCCTCCGCATGACGCGTTGTAATGCCAACTATTACCAGGATACGCCACATATGTGTGTGCCTTCGTGTGCCTGCGTGGGTTTGTGTACACGGGAGTGTATGTGAGTGTGTGAGTGTGTGCCTCCTTCGACTGTGTGTCCTGTTTGTTGTTGCCGCCGTTCGTGCCTGTTATGTTATTGTACGCGGCTACGTGCTGCAAACTGTCAATTGCGTATTTGTCAATAGACCAAGTTCCCTGTTACAGCCTCAAAACAGCCCGCTGATAGCCAGTGATGCGCAGGATACCAGGGATATGTATATCGCATTGATACCGACCAATACACATGCAATAATGTAGCAAATATGAGCCAATCCTTCACTGCCTATTGAATAAAGATACAATTTACTTGTTATTATAAATTCATTGTAACAAAAGCTATATCCTCCTGGAAAGTAGCTGACAAGCAGCACAGGACCAACCATCACTGATGATAACGAGACGCAGGAGTCGCTCTGCTTGCCAAGGATCCTGCTTTTGTAACTGAGTGTGTGAAGAGCCTGCTAGTTAAGTAGACAACGCCTCCACGAACAACAACAGCTGCGTATCCGAGTATGCATGACAAACGTGTGAGATGCGGAAGCCACACGAAGCCGCACTCCTTGGACATTTTTCAGTCGGATGCCTTGGTCGTTTGGGAAGGGTGCGATAACTGCCTTAACAGGCTATCAGTCTAATCCAGTGCCATGCTCATTAAGTAAGGGGTTTACAAAGTAATAGTTGTGACAATTATAACATTTCTGCCCAATTCCCAAACTAAGAGGATGTAAATGTAGTTCATGTAAGTTAAATCGAAAATAACAATCGTAAATATTGCATTTTTGCTTGTTTTTTCCGGGTTTTTTTCTAGTCTATGGCTGCACTTTGGTAAGCGCAGTTGATAGCGAAGGCGGAAAGAAATCCCCTTTCTTTCCCGACTCTTCCTTGACATATGTCTCTCGTCCTTTGTCTCCAATGCGAGCGGCAAACAACTTCAGACTGGAGCAGCAATCTTACGCTCGCTCGCCTTGTCCAGCTCAGTGCCAGCTCTGCTCTAAACAGAGGCGTGCCAAAAGGGGCTCTAAATATGACTAAATGCATACTGTTACACTGAGCATCCCTGAGATACATATGTAGTAATAATATTGTTGAATCTAGCGATGCTTCTTCGCCTTCGATCCCATTTCTAGACTACGCCCCTGAGCTGCCAGTCTCCCACAGTCTTTGTCTTCGTCATTGCGCTGCATGAATAAATGGCGCATGTTATTGTTGCTCCAAGTGTTTGTGTCAATTTCAAGCGAAATGAATAATACTCATATGTCATGTATGTCGTGTGTGTCATGTATGTCGCCGATGTTGTCGGCCTTTGTCTTCGTTATTTCCACACCCGGAGTCCTGCTCCATCCTTGAATCCAATGTGTGGGGGTCATGTTTGGAAATCCTTTTGGCCACAGTGAGCACTCGCTCAAGTGGACTTGGCAGGACTTGGGCACTTCTACTCTACTTGGGCCGGTCGGCATTTAATTAATTGGCATTTTGACATTTTCCTGCTGAATTTTCCGTGGCCACTCGGCCGTTCTGTCGATGATTAATTGGGCGCTTTTGGCCTGACCTCGGCTCGATAACTTATCGGCCATAGTCCAGCTTTGGCCAGCTGCCCATTGTTGTGGTCCTGGTTGCTCAAGTTGTCCTGGTTGTCTTCGTTGTCTTGGTTCTCACTTGGTTGTCCTGAATGTCCTGGCTTGACTCCCATTGTTGCTGCTGCTGTTGTTGCCCATGCACTTGAGTTGGCTGCTCCGATGATTCGCTAGCCGCCTTGTTTGAGTTAGCTTTTGAGCAACTTAAGCATGCTTTTCATTACGTTCCATTTGCTGTGAAAATATTTATCTAATTCATTGATTGGCAGCCCACAAGCGAGTCCTTGGCGACCCGATTGTGCGAAACGGGGTGGCACTTCTATTGACACAGATGGCTTGCAACTGAATCGAGGCGATTGGATGCCACCACTACCCACTACCTACTATCCAGTTTCGAATGCCTTGGAATGCAACTACTCGGTTATTATGGCATTAAATTGCAAATAAATTTGTGAAGGCTTTCGCGCATAGGTACAGGCTAATCACTCGAAGGATACGAGGCGGTGGCGATGGAAGAGATATGCTCCTGTCCAATACTCGACCACTTTTGCCATATGGAAGGTCATTTGTTGCCATGTCCGGAAGAGATGGGATGTGGATGTGGATGTGGATGTGGATGGCAAAATGGAAGTCGAGGTAGATTTATAGCGTTCAATATGTTTTCAATACTTCCGCGAAAACGTCAACGGCAGCAGCGAGAGCTAAATAACCACTTGAGATGAGACACGCAGAGCAGGAAGAGACAAGGCACACTGAAAGAAATTAGCAGGTTACTTTCATTTATTTGCAATTATAGACAAATCAATAAGTTCTAAGTAAATCTATTATTTCAATGATAATTAAATAGGCAACGCATATAAGACTGCGGACTTGAAAGAAAGTAAATGGAAGAAATTGATAATATTAATTAAGTAGTTCTGAATAGCATTCCCCGATTTCTCTGCGTGCATGGCGGACGGAGTGTATTTGGACTTCCTAATATATTTCTAAGCGCCTCGTATTGCAACGCATCCTTCATGGAATGCTGCCAATGGCAACAAGACAGAGGACCGCGGCAGACAGGACGCGGACATGAAAGGCTAGTTGGAGGGGGGAGGAGGAAAGAGTCCTTAGCGTCCTTCGGTAGCTGGGTAGCTGGGCCGTCGGATACTGGGATCCTGGGATCCTGCGAGCCTGGCCAGAGACGGATGTGTGGATGAGCTTCGCCGGATGCGACTTCGACACATGTAAGCACACAATGTGCCGAGTGTGTTGCAGTGTTGCAGGCTCCATCGGATTCACTGCTCGATGCACATGAATGCGTTTTTCCACAAAATTTAACTTTTATGGCGGGGACTAGCCAGGATGTTCGTTGTGTGTGCATGCAGTGGGGCTTTTGTCCTAGTCGCAGTCGCAGTAGTCCTAGCCATCCTGGTTGCCAACCTTTTCCCCCTTTTCCCCCCTCTCCCTTCCGCCCAATTGTCGGTGCCGCTTGTTGCCAAGGACGACTCTGCGGCGGCTGTCAGGTGGCCGACATTGCCCAGACCCCGAATTCCTTGTCAACGCGTTTATATTGCAATTGCTGGTTGATTGGATTTGCCAGAAGCCAGACAGGACTCCCTTTGAGTCTCCCAATCCCTGAATTCTCCCTGGATTCTCCCTGCCCCTACGATTTCCCTTTCCCTTTCATTTTGCTTATGAATTCTGGGCGAATCTGTGCAGAACTTAAAGCGCTCGTTGGTACGTAGAAGGGACGAGAAACTATTTCTGGTCTTGCAAACGATGTGTTAACAAGCATGAAATCTAAATCAAACCGCAAACACGCAGCCCATACCGTTGGGTCTGCAGAATCCCCTCTGGTCTTGCCATTGCAAAATGCTACAATTCATGATTGAAATTTAAATTGAATCTGTAATCTGAAACAAAATCTAATCGAATTATAGCAACAAGAACGCCACTGCCGGGCCGAGAGTTCGGATTCCGGAGGAGCTCTTCTAAATGCCAAGTGGATGGCAGGATGGCTGGGTTTTGGGCAGGGTTTGGATGGGGAAAGAAGAAGGAGGAGCAGTCGACGAGGGAGCAACGCCACGCAGAAATCAGCAAAAGTTAAACCAAAACCAATGCAAAAAGCAATGGCAATCAACTAGAGCCGGGCAAAAACAAACCCGTACATCCATATACATATGTACATGTGCGACAGACGGATGCCCTTGATAAATTGGCAACACTTGGAGTTGGAACATAGGGGAGCTGCCAATCCCGAGCTTATTAGGTTCGGTATGCCACGGACCTATTTTTTAGGTGTTTTTCCCGCTTCAATCAGTGCTGGCTATTAAGCACAGACTGGAATTAGGATTAATACGGCTTAAATGAATTAATTGCAGAATATTAAAATGGCTAGTATCCAAATCAGCGATTGGTTATGAGCTGGTCATTAAAAATAAATTGCCGCTTTTCGCCAATAGTAAATCGGTTAAGAACTTAATTTAAATCAATTAAAAAATGTTTTCATGCCACCATTTTTATGTGACAAATGCCTCTGGGTGTTTTTCAGTAATGTTGATGTTTTCAAAGGGCTGAAGCAAATGGCTGTGGGCTTTCAATTAATGCCGTACTTTTAAGCGGCAATAAAAGCAGTAAGTAGAGGTATAATGCCACGTTTCTGTTTGCTGTTTTTGCAGTGTAATTTACATAGCACACTTTAATGCGATCACAAGCCCGAATCGATGTACATAGTTCCAAAACACCAAACAAGCTGGCAAACTTATTTCACTTGCCGAGGGTCGATGGCCAAATTCTTATGGAGGAGCATAAGTAGCAGTCAAAAGGTTGCCTGCTGCCAAACCAAAAATTGCCCATCCACCGCTGCCCTTTGGCCAATTTAAGCAGACAACCCCAGAAATGGCAACATCATCAATGCCAACTACCAGCAGATAGAATCTTCCAACCCAACGACCGTGCGTGTGTACTTCTGTGGGCAAAGTGGGCAAAGTGGGCAAAGTGGGCAAAATGGGGTTCCCAAGCCATATTTAAGTCAATTTACATGCAACAATCAATATTTTTTGTGCAAATAGTCAACCCATGCCCCGAAAACCGAAAACCGAGAACCTATAACCAAAAACGCAAAACGAAAACCAAGTCTAAGCCCCGAAAGCCCAGGCAGCCAACAGCCAACAGCCAGCAGTCAAACAAAAACCCAAAATTTGTACACAATTTTCAATCTCGGCATGATGAGGGCCGCTCGACGAAATATATAAGCGGGTTGCGGCGGTACATCCGCTTTGATGGCCGCTCCAAAAACTTAACTAATAACTCCTCGGTGTATCAAGAGACTGGAGAGCAGCAGCCACCAGCCACCATCCCATGGCGAACACACTGCGCGAAACGGGCGACACATTGCTGGCATGGAATATAAATATAAGCCTTGCACTTCATTAATCCAAATTAAGCATGAGACTTCATTAATCCAAATTAAGCATGTGTCTTCTTTTTAACCATTTTAAGCAGTGCTTCTGATCGTTTTTTACTGAAGTGTAGAAATTTGTGACTATTTTCTGTCAGTGCAAGCGAGCAACTCAATGCTCATGTTCCATGCGAGGGTTGCCACAGCAATGCCCACTCCAATAGGCCTCGATGCGAGATGGGCTCTGCACTTCGCACAAGTTCACCTCGCCGGCCAATTGTTTTCCTTGCACATCCAGGATCCTTGCCTGTCTTTGGCTGGGAGTGGGCCAAATGTGATTTATCTGCTGGGCAAATTTATTTGGCCAGAATACACGAGGCTAAAAAGGCAAAATGAAATGAAAACTACCAGGCAATGTCCTCGTTGCTGCTGCTGTGGTCTCGTCGTCTGTGTTTTGCCTTTGCCATTGGCTTTTGCCTTCACGTTTGCGGGGTAAGAAAACAACTGGCTGGTTAGAAACCATCAATGAGCCTGGTACAACGCTTATCGTGGCCCAAAAGTAACACTAACCCATATGCAATGCACCAATCTCCGGTGTATCTCACTGGGAGGACAATGACTGAGGAGGAACTGAGTGCTGTAGGTGAAGTCAGAACGCAATTAAAGTGTAGCCTAATACTACCTGCCATAATAATACCATTTCATTAGCCCAAGCATTCCTAATTTTTATCAACTCGTATTAATATTAATTTGTAGTTATTCGCTTTAAAATGGGAGCACCCTTGGGATCCTTGCATCCTTGTGGCCAAATGTTTAGGCACACGTTCAACATACAGGCAATCTTGTAGCATGGCGCACTTAATGGACACTTGCTGTGCCCCCGGAAAATCCCCCATTTCCACTCTCACTCCCTCCCACTGCCGCCCACTCCCCGCCATTTCCCAGCTCTCGACACATTTTCCCACCTGCCCGACACATGCCTTTGTATGTTGTGCATTGTAAAATCCGCTTAAATTGTAGCATTTAACGTCCGCTCGCGTCGCTGGAAGCTCGGTAGTCCGCTCCAGGATTCCAGGATTCCCGGATTCCCGGATTGGTGGCACTTTGGTATGCCTTGTGTGCGGCTATTTTACGGTCAGCGGAGGGCGAGTTTCCGTGATGATAAGTGCGCACTGTACTTGTCGGCGCTCGAGTGTATCGTTATTCCACCCTCCCCCCCCTTCCCCGCTGTTAAGCCGCTTACCCCGGCTCCAAAGGTCCAAAATTCATGAACGCAGAGGTCTGCGAATCCGACATCGAATTTTGGGAACTCTTTTCCCTTTTTTTCAAGTTTCCCAATTCTTTAAAGCGGCACAACTAACACACGTTATTGATATATGTAAGTTTGTGCAGAAATAATAAATAAAATTGTGCCAAAACTTGCCATTTCACACAAGTGAAGCCCTTTGGCATTAATCCTGACGAGAATCCCAGTCGGTGTCCTTTATCCTGTATCCCTTAACCCAGAAGCGCTGCAATTAATCGGCGGCGCACAAAAGTGCAACGCATGCAATGGCTGCACACGATGGAGCGAATATATTTCCATGTCGATCGCTGTGGGGAATTGCAATTTATGCTCTGCCCTCATCCGCTGAATTCTGAATCCTGCCGAATCCAGCTGAATCCTCTAGCTGTATCTGTAACTGTAGCTGTAGCTGTATATGTAGCTGTATATGTATCTGTATCTGTAGCTGTATATGTATCTGTAGCTGTATATGCATGTGTATCTCTGGCCCATGTTTTGGCCAGGTAGCGGGCAATGACGTTCGCCTGCAATAAAACTGTCAATAGTGTCAAAGCGAGCGGGTTTCCCCGAAAAAGCGCCCAAAATGCCAACCCCTTTTGCCTTTGCCTTTGCCAGCCATCTTACCACGGGGCGCACACAAAAGTTGGTAAGGAAAATGCAACGATTTATTGTGGCCTGGCTGCCGACGGCCGATTGCCTTGCAAGGACCAAGCCGCACAAAGGAATCCGCCCGGAAGATTCATGGCCATGTGAATTTAACAGCCATTCGCCATTCGCCATTTCCCCCGCCATCCTTCTCCTCCAGGGATTCGGATAAAGGACGAAATACACGCGCCAATTGCACACATTCAACTCTTTTAGGCGCCACGCAAACTTGGCATGCAGATTATATATTTAAAATTTCAGATATTTTATTAAACATTTTATAAATGAAATCTTAAAAATAGCTTAAACACATATTTATCTGGCTATAATCCAGGCTTTTCTCGATTTTTCAACTGATCAAGTCGCAAGTATGCACATAGCCGAGTTTATACATTTTTTATTATATTCTATTCAACGAAATTGTTTAACTGGACAACTTAATCTTATCTGTATCACTTAAAACGATTTTTCTTGATATCTAAGTTATTTGCAAAGATTACATGGGGTAATTATTAAAGGAAAGGGCATAATTATAAAAAAAAAAATAAAATAATATATAAAATATGTTGTTTGTTGCAGTGTGTAATTTGTAATGTTTTATTTGTTATTTGTAAACTAATTCCTAATGACAATAAACAGAAAAAATAATGCAAATTAAATTCAAATAAATGTGGAATTCCAACGTGTATTTAATATTCTTTAAGAGTCCTCACACAGCTAAATTATTTTTTCATACCGATAAATTTAAATATCTATTTGGCTTGGCCAAAATTAAGTTGGCCAAAGAGTTTACTGGAAAGCAATGAAAACAATACGATTACCTTTATCAGTTTCAGGTTTTTGTTTCGCCATGAAAATTCTTCAATTCCATTTCTTTTTTTTTTGCAAATTTGTTGCCAATGTTTGAGATTTGTATCTGCTCCTCATGTGAGTGTGTGTGTGTGTACACTCACACTGATAGGGAACGGAACGCACACACACGCACGCACAGGGGGCTCAAGTTTGCCGTTTTGAATGTTGTTGCATACTTGTAGGCGAGGAAAAGTTTTATGTAACTTTGCCTGATTCAATGATATGAAAGAAAGTTTGACATGTGTAGCAACCGTCAACGACGACGCTGCCTTCCATCGAATGCAGCGGCAGCGAAAAAATTGTATTCCATTTGAAAAACGAAGGAAACAAAAACGAAAACCAAAAATAAAACGAAAACGAAAAAGGGAGGAAAATGCGAAGCGGAAACTTTTTTCGTCATTTTCCTGAGGGAGGCGGAGCAGCAGCAGGCAATTGTCTCGTGTTCCGCCTGATAAAACACAACAAGAACATAATTTATTTCCACAAAACTTGAAAATAACATGAACGCAGAGAATGTATAAAAAAATAATAAAAACGCACAGAGGAGCCAAGGCAATGAAATTTATGGCCGAGTTTGAGCCACTCCCATTCCAATCACCCGAAGCACAGGAAAAAATATGTTCGAATGTGATCGCAAGTTACAAGTATATAATGCAATATTTAAATCAAAGTTTTGCTTATGATATTTGAATATTTAAGCAGTAATATTGATTTAATAATTAAATTAAATTATAATGTGCTAATGACAACATAATAACAACTTACAAATATCTGTATCTTGTATTACTATTTTGACATAGTTTGTAAAGCTGAAACAACGAAATTGATTTCGAAATGATTTAAATAACATTTATACTTAATTAACACTATTCTATTTCTATTGTTCTAGCTGGCATTCAAGGTGAAATTATAAAATTATAAGTAAGATAGCTGAAACTATTACGTTACATTAAAAGGAAATAAATTTAGGAAATACTAAATACTAAATAATAGTAAGTACTAAATACTAAATAATACTAAATACTTAATACTAAATAATACCAAAATACATGTGCCCTTCTCTGCGCTTCTCAAAAGTCCTACGTAAGCAAACCACTTTTTCGATGTTTTTTTTTAAATACTAATTGTGAGTGAGTGGTGCAGTGATATGTGATATATGATATATGGCAGCGGAGAATATCAATAATGTGATTTCAACCTACTGGAGGAAGTGCCTGAGCTAGCTATTTTCCAGGAGCTACAACCAGATGTCAGCTCTGAAGTGGAAATGAAAGGAAAGCTTGAGGAAAGGGGTGAGTACCTGGGGGGAAATGGAGAGGGACGCTTAACTTTCTTTTGTATCATTTTAAAAAGTAAAATTATACATTTATAAAGTTAAATATGGGAATCACTCTTGCAGTTCTCTGATGTGGTAATCATAATAAAGCAGTATCAATAGTATTACCCAAAATCCACATTAATCAAATGCGTTTCCTATTTCCAATTTAAATGCTGAAATTGTTCACGGCGTCGACGATTTTTGCCACTTGATTTTGGGCGCGAGTCACCAAGGAAGAAACTCACGCAATTCACGCACTGCGGGCAATTAGCGCGGTATGGCCAAAAGTATCTGGTGCAGTGGGCGGTGGGCTATGGGCGGTGGACGGAGGGGCGTGGCTAGGCGGCTTGGTGCTTTGGCAAACGGTGCTGACAACTTTCGACAATTAAGTGCAACAACGTGACCAGCAAACACAAACTGCCAGCCGTTGCCCACAAAAATGGCGGCCGAGGCAGAGACAATAAAAATAGAGATAGCAACAGTCAGAGCGACAGAGAGAGAGAGAGAGAGGGATAGGAAAATAGCTGAAGAAACGGGTTAAAGAGAAGCTGGAAATGCAATTTTCGGAAGGCTGCAAAAAGGGGCAAAAGGGGGCGCGGCAGGATCTGGTGGCCGTTGCAAATGATGCGAGAGCGAAGGAAGCCAAGGCAACCGCATCATAACTGCCGATGCGAAACGCGTGCTGAAGGCAGCCGAAAATGCGAAAATGTTGCCATGCATCAGTCCACCGGATGCAGAAAGAGATGGACAGATGGTGAAAGAGAGAGAGAGGGATAGAAGGATGGATGGAGAACGTGAGTTGGTCGTGGGCTTAATAAACTATGACTGCAGTCGAGAGTCCTGTGATGTTTTTCGGGCATAAATCCGAAAGCGATCGCAGTGGAAAACTCGAAAAATCGAGGAATTCAAATTACCGCGAGTGACGCCAGTTTTGCGCAATTTTTCGATTCTCAAATTGCCATTTTGTGGCATGCATAAAGGTGCCACATAGTACGCAGTACCTCGCACTTTCTGCCTTTGAATTTAATGCAAATATGCAGCGGCTGACAGTTGCTTGAGAATTTCCGCAGGATATCTTCCACTAGAACTATTTGACAACAGTTGACGGCGAGCCAAGACGAAGCTTAGGTCCACTTTTGATTCGGCCTTCGTTTTCGCGTCGTCCTCTGGTGTCCTTTTGGCGACGGTCTCCTGTCATTCTTATTGTTTATGAGTCGAAACAAATTTTATTTTATTTGTGTAACTTTAGACGCGTGAAAAAGCAAAAAAGGGAAAATAAACAAACTTTCTGCGCCACTCTCTGGCCCAGAGAACAACAAAAAGAAAAGAAATATACCGAGACTCGGAGACACGGAGACAAAAAGCCGAAAAAAAATGTAACATAAACTGATTTGTCCTGGACAGCGAAATTGAGGGAACAAGGGGGGAGGGGGCCGGTTAGTCGTTGCAGGACTTCAAACTAGCGGTGAAAAATGTTTGCAGCTGGCAACTCGCAGGACATGACAAAGGACATGGAAAAATACACCGTCCGAACGAAACAAAACATAATAGAAAAATGAAATAATAATAATGCCTTGGCACACAGCCCCGGCAAACATGGAAAAAAAAACTACGTGGTGGGTGGAGAGGGGAGGGGAGGGGAGGGAAAAAGGATGTGCAGCCAGCGAGAGGAGACAGCTAAACCCACTGGCTGGTATTTGCTTAGTTGATGTCCTTAGGAGAAATTACATTCAGTCCGTCTGCCTGTTGTTGTCTTTGTTTGCATTGCTAAGCTCTTTGGAAAAACGCAGGGGAACGGTGGCAGCGACACAAAATTGCAGGCTGCACTGCGAGAAAATGTTAGGGAAACGTACGGAATTCATGATCAATGCGTAAAGGTTTTTTACACCTGCATTTAACTATTCCCTATGCTTTGTTCTATTTATTGGTGCTGTACTACCTTTATAACCATTAAATAGCATTTATATTATATTACTTACACTTGCACAGCTTCCTTTTTTTGGCTCTGTGTGGCAAATTGTCCTTGTTAGGACCCTCAACCCAACCTCGACTCGCGTATGCACAAAGCAGCAGTCCTAGAAGAAGGGCCAAAGAACAGACAAACGGCTAGAAAATGAGTGCGCAGCCAGGAAAAACTTCCACCCCCACCAACATCCCCACCATCACCCATTAGTCCTGTCCCGAAAAAGTGGAAGAGGAATTGCAGAGGACAGACAATGAACATAGCGAAAAAGTATCTACAACTGGGGCTTTTGTTGTTGTTTTGTTTGGGTCAAAACAATTGCAGCTAACAAAGCCAACGGAATTCAAGAGATACTCCTCTCCGCAGCCGGGAAACAAAGTATTTTAGACTGCTGCGAAAGTATTTAAGCCATGTACTGCAACATTTAATTGAATTGATTATAATATATAATGGTTATATATAATTGGTAAGGTTGCAAAGCAGCTAAGCTCACTATTAGAACTCTCTGTCTCGCTTCTGAGTATCTGCAAGTCCAGCAGATGCTGAGATGCTGACAGGACCTCTTAGTTGCGAGATTTCCACTTCCGCACATGCTGTGGCACAGAAAGAGACGGCGACATGTGCACCCTCTTAGGCAGGACTTCCTCTCCAGGACCCCAGCCACCCAGCCACCCATCCATCCATCCATCTATCCATCTACTCATCTATCCGAGCCACAGACCCAGTTGATCTGTCTTTCGGCTCATTGTTATTGGGAGTTTAATGCACCTCCGGACGACGGAGGATGCTCTGTTTACCCAGCCTTTCATTTGGATCCTGACTGTGTCCTGCATGGTGTCCTTTGTGTTCTTCGGCCTTTCGGGCATTGTGAATCATAATTGTCCAAGGTTGATTTCTAAAAGCTGGCAGTTATGTGGATTGCTGTAAGAAGAGCACTTCATTTGGGATTTCTTAAAGCTTTAAAATCATCTACAAATATCGAGTTAAATGGAGTTCAATAATTGCCATGTGAGGCATGTGCGGAATAATATGTTGTATTTTGCTTGTAATTGCGTCAGCTTTTCTGCAGCCTTTCTGCACATCTCTTTCGATTACTTTTCCGCGTGATTTGTATTCAATTGTTAGTTTTATGATTCATTCAAAAGTTTTTAGCATCATTACATTGGCGTTCCGGTGCTTGTATCTCTTCCAATTCCAGCCACTCGTTTCGTCATCATTATCATCATCGTAGTCGCTGGCAAATTTTGATGACTCGACGCGATTGAAAGTGGTTATGACCAGCTTTAAATGATGCCCCAAACTCGGCAGCACCTAAAAGTTTTTTGCAGTTTTTCTTGCCATTTTAATGTGCTCTCATTTCTCCGCACACTGCGAGTAAAATTAAATTTTATCGTTTGCACCAAACTGATTGGAACTCCATAAACAATGTGTAATGTACATATATCTAATCAATGAATTACTTGCATTATAGTATGAGCTTAAACATGTGCTGAAATAAATAACAACATGTTGGTAACTCGTTTTTCCCAGTGCTGATAATTTTTCCCCCGTTTCCCCTACTTTTTTTTTGTCATGGGCCATTGGAAGCGTTTTGTTTCGGTTTCAGTTTCAGTTACAGTTTCAGTTTGGTATCGTTTTTCTTGCTGATTTTGCTTATGCGAATTTAATTTACCGAAAGTGAGAAATGGTCACGGAACCGACCAGCTTCATCGCCATTTCGATGCCGCATCCCATCGCATCCTTCACGCGATCATTATAATGAGCTGCGTCGCTAATTATGTTTGTATATGTACATACATATGTACTTCGAAGTAATCCAGCAGTTAATGGCAACTTATTGTCCAGCATTTCCCATCCGACCCGTTGGCGTCTTCTTTGTCAAAGTTTCGAGTGCCGAAAGCGTAATTTGTTTTCAAATATTTATTTATTTATTTTGGGCTGAGTGCGTGCGCCATGGGATTGCATAACACCATTTGCGGTGATTACGATGTCTGAAGTACATCAGACTTCAACTTCAAATCGGCGGAGAAAGCATGGCGAAAAGTTAAGCCTTCCTCGGAAATCGGGGAAATGGGACGCCAGGTCTTTGGAGTCCAACAAAATGCATAATGGACCATGGTGCATCTGTAAAATGTTTTTGTATTCATATGCCATGGTAGTTGCTGTTCAAGAGAGTGATGTATAATTGCTGAACCGAAACTACAAAATAATACTAATGGTTTTGTGGCACCACAACTGAACTGCAAACTGTTGTATTTCAATTTGCAAGTTCCACATTTGTTAGTTCAAACTTATCGCATATCGATAAGCAAATCTGTCCGCTGAACATAAGTCATAAATTGTGAAATGCCCATGAAAACTACAAAGTATAATATGACTGTTTTAAGCCACGTTTAATTAATACGGACCATAATTACTTTATTCCTCAACAGCAGGCATTGGGTTATTACAAATATTTCCATCATTTTCATTTTAAGCCACTGATTACGGGTAACCAAATATCTGCACCAGAGTGAAATATAGTATTTTCAAAAATGTATTTCTAATTTTAATTTTAATTAATGTAGCGAATTAAAATTTGAGATAAGAGTGAAATGTGAGCAAATTGATTGTAGATTGCAATGCCAAGTTTTTAGATCAAATCAAATGTGATTTTAATTTGGTTTGTATTTACTAAATGTATTGTATTACTCGTGCTTTATCTAACAATTAAATTAAAATCTGACCGAAAACAAATAAATTGGTATTTCCAACCAGATTTTTTTTGCCAATATCCTTTTTCGTCCTTTTTTCTGTGGCGCACACAATTTTTTGTAGCATCGGAAGCCTGTCCAAATATTGCCTTTATTGTTAGGCGCAGCAATCTAGAGTTTTCCCGCCCCAGGATGTTGCTCCTCCAGTCCATTTGACACTTTCCAAAAATGTTTGCCATTTTTTCCGCCTGGCCGGAAAAGCCCTTTCACCTACCTGGAGCCCCACCCCCGCTTTTCCTCCGTCTCCATTGTCAGTTGGACATAGTTCAATGTCGAATCCGTTGCTTTTCTTTTTATTTTTTTGGTTTTTTTTTGGTTTTTTGGACTTCTTGCTGTTTTCCAGCGAACGAAGGCGAATTCCCGAGCAGCGGCACATTCCGATGCTAATTCTAATTAAGCGCATTTGATGAAGTAAACGTGTCCCGAGTTTTTACTTCATAAAGACAAAGGCAACTGAAATCCGAAATGAAACCAAACCGAAACTAAAGAGCGCGACGAGAAGGGGGTGTGGGGAAGGGGGAAGGGGAAAAGGCGGAAAAGCCGGAAAAAAGGAAAATCGTAGAGGGTTGAGCTGGCAGATAAAATTTCAACGCGCGCTCATTAAAAACTTTTGGAAAGGCAATAAAAAATATAAAAAAAAAACAAAAAAACAAAAAATACGAAAAGCAACAACAAAAGGTCGTCCTGCAGATGAATAAATAAAATGAAATGTGTAAGAGCGGCGAAAAGCAGGGAAAATTCATTGTCATTGTCAAAATAAATTTTTCTTTTGAAATCCATTAAAGGTTTCATTTGAAGCGAAATTGTTAGAAAAGTGCAAACGGCAAGCAGAATCCAGTCGACACAAAAAAAAAAACCGAAACGAACCGCAGATGAAGGAGAAGAAGTGCCCGGAAAAAATTGAAATTATTACAAAACTTTTGTGATTATCTCGGTTGCCTTCGCCTTCGCCGTTGCCTCTGCCTTTGCCTTTGCCTGGGCCATGTCCTTCGTCGCGGACCTCTCCAATCAGCCATCGTCCTGCGAGGCTGGCCAGAAGAAGTCAACTTTGTTTCGCCCAATAACTGTCAATGCGGCAAGTGTTTGGGCGTGGCCACTCGCTCGATTGCCCGGCCAATTGTTGCGCCAATCTGGCTAAAAGGCTGGAATATAACCGAAATGGGAAAGCCCTTCGTTAGTTCCAGCTATCCAGGGTATGCCAGCACTCGAAAGTAATAAGACCCCAAGTGAAACCGGCAGCCAACTCTGTTAGTCATCGTAGCCAAATTGCAACAAATTGAAACAAATCGGGCGATGTATCACGGAAATAACCCGCTTAGCAGCGAAATGGTATAAATCAGTTTGATAAATATTGAATAAACCATTTCGTAATGCCGTAATATAGGGTATATGGTATATGGTATAGGGTATGGAGCTTTCTCCATTCGCAAACGGCCTTGCCGCCTGTCAGTCGGTTAGCCCACACCCCAAAAATCACACAAAAAATATATATATTTATATGGAAGGGGGGCGAGGAGGGGAGAGCCACTTAATATAGAGATTTATGCTAATCAAGCTGAAAAGTATTCGCCGAGAGGGGTCTCCATTTGGTGGAGATGACTTCGTCATCGCATCTGAACTCGGCTGGGCGCAAATGGAATGGAATCCTACTCATACTAAATGAAAGTGAAAATTCTTATGTAATATGCTAATATTTCTTGGCGCGCCTTGGATTTCAGTTTTTTTTGCAGTTGTTGTTGCCGGATTACGAGAGATTTTTATAATTTTAGATTTATGGAAAGGCGCTGAAGAAAGCGAGGAATCCAGAGAAGTTTGGACTCGTTGTTGTTATTTTCTCAATGTTGTCTTTTTTTTTGGTTTTTTTTTCTGTCTGTCATCTAATAATCGCCAACGAAGTTTTCAGATTTTATTTGGATTTTTTTTCTTGCTGAGGCATTCATTTCTTGGGCCTTATTTATACACAATTGTGACGTGTTTGTGCGCAAACTAATTAATTTAGATTTAAATGTGCGTGTAAATGGAAAGTTGTATACTTTATGGCCGCAGTCGCATTTAAAACGTATACATGTGATATTCCCGTAAATAATTTATTAAGCCACATAATTTGGGATTAGATAATGAAAACACACAAAACACAAAAAATCAAAAAATCCG
The DNA here is from genome assembly GCF_016746235.2 of Drosophila teissieri. Lineage (NCBI taxonomy): Eukaryota > Metazoa > Arthropoda > Insecta > Diptera > Drosophilidae > Drosophila > Drosophila teissieri. Next base: position 13,847,914 of record NC_053034.1, read on the forward strand.
TAGTAAATGCATAGATGTGTGTGTGTGTGCCGATTATGGCTGCGTATTAAAAATCAATTAATCTGGGGAGAAAACATTCATTATGCTAATAACGCCGAGTGGAGCGAATCACGGCAATTGATAAATGAGGCGGCGAGTAGGTGAAATGAAAACAAAAGCCATGAATTAATTGAACACATTACTAATGCCCAATAATCCGGCGAACAAGTTGGCATCCAAATGGGCAAATGCAGTGCAGAAAGTATTTAATGTGCGGCTTAGAAAAAGTTAAATCATGCCTACAATAATTTTTCTTTTCTAAGCTTATTAAATGATTATATAGCATATAATGACTAACTTCACTTGTTAACCCATTTAAGTTTCAGTACTAATTCCTCCAGCTTAAACATTCGAAATAAAAACAAACACAGACATCGGTAAATAAATTACTTAATTTAATTTAGCGCGCTTCAAGCAATCGCACAAGTTTGATTGAAACACGGAGAGTTGTCCGCACATGCATTTTAAATGGATTGAATAAATAAATTAAGCACAAGTGCAAACAAATCACTTGGCGCTCCGCACATTCCCATTCCCATTTTCAATTTCCCATTTCCAGTTGTCCGATTTTTCTCGATTTTTCCGCGATAATTGGGCGCGTCAGTAGGGATTATTGCAGCAGCAGTTCTTGATGAGGGCGTGTTCGTAGCAGGATTTGGCATACAGCAGCGAGCAGTCGTAGTACAAACACTGGGGCGGTCTCAACTGCGGGGCACCGCCTGCGGGTTAAAGCGCATTACGGCCGGCGTCAAATTGAATAAAATTAATAAATGCAGGCGATTAAAGAGCGTGCATAAATAATGTCGCCAAAGGCTCTCGCCCCGCAGCCCCTGATTAATTACCTGGAAAATCGCAGCAACAGGCATCGTGCACCATCTTGTGCGAGCAGTACGAGTAGACCGACGAGTCGCACAGCGGGCAGCCCGGCTGCTGCGGTGGTCCGTAGCCACCCTGGCCCGGATATCCGGCTCCAGATCCGGCTCCAGGTCCGAACCCGGCCCCGGCCCCAGGCCCCAGACCACCCACGCCCACGCCGCCGAAGGAGGGACCCAGGCCGTTGCCAAAGTTCTGGCCACCAAACTGACGCGCTGAAATGGCCAGAAATCGGTTGGTTACTTGGTTAAGTCAAATATTTTGATATTTATGTTCATTCATTTGAGTATGAGCAATATTTTCGTTAAGTAAATATCAAATCTTAACTCAAAGAGCAACTTGCTACTTACTTGAAGTCTCCTGCTTTGCAGTGACCAAAACGCTGGCCACTAGAACGATTGCCAGTTGCACGTGGCTCACACTGCGTATGCGCAACATTTGTAAAGAATTTCGAACGAGATCTTGTGGGACCAAAAGCCGAGTATCGAGTATGGAGTATCGCGAGTATCGAGTATGGCGAGTATCGAGTTTTGGATGCCGAGTGATGGTGCTGATGCTGATGCTGGAACTGCCGTTTGTCGACTGCAACAAAGGAAACCTTTATAGAGTTGTCTGCCGGGCGATCGGTGCTTTCGGGCTTTCGCTTTCAACTTGTGACAAATTCATATATAATTTGATTTGATGGCCATTCAGACAGCACGACCACAAAGCAAATGACACGACAGTTGATGCTCAGATCTCGGATTTCAGCTTTCCACCTTTCCAGCTTCCCAGCTGAGACCCCAAAAAACCAACAACAGCCGAAAATCCAAAAAAAGTCATCGAAAGTTGCTGAACCAAATCGAAGCACGGGTTTTTATATGATTTTATTGTTCGGTTCGATTGGTCTGACAGCTTGATTGGCAAAACTCAGCCGAAAACTCCCACGCAGTCAGACTCAGACTCCGATTCAAAATTCAAATTTGGAACTTTAAAATTTCCGACTGTTGACACATTTCTTTCGTTCGGCAGCGAAATCAATTCAAACTCAGACTGAGACGCGGCCTTTGCCACCTGCAGCCAAAGCCTTTTCAACTTTTACTTTTCCACTTCAGCTTGGCCTGTTAATTGCTTCATCTGCCATGAAGCCATCGCATCCCGAAGTTATTTTCCCAGACTCGCGGAAGCGGTTGCTTATGTAAAATTAATAAGACATAAAATAAATTTCGAATTATGTGCATAAAACAAAGATAAGAAAGGGATGGACTTCGGAGTTCGTTTGTTAATCGTTTAAAGCGAAACGCGGAAAGCAAAGTAAAAGTGTTTCATTTTGATTGGGTGCGAGTTGCTAATAGACCTTTGGCTTATTGGTTCATTATGCTAATGGAGTGCGAGTGCAGATACCAGAAATCACATTCTAGAAGCTACAACTATCTTTAGATCCCGATCTCAGATACAGATATAGATACAGATACCAGTGCCGATTACTTTCACCAGCGATAATCTCGGTGCAGCAGCGAAAGTCCCTTTGCAAGTCGGTCGAAACTGGGGCTGTACTGTAGTGGCTGTACTGTAGTGGCTCCCAAATGTAATTTCATTTAATTAACTGGCAGCTACAGCTGCTTCTGACCAGTGATTTGAGCCCGGTTTAAGCCTGGCCAAGAGCAATTTGAATGCAGCTGATGAAAGTGAGCATAAAATGGTAGCCCTTTGGAAAACAAAACAAAACAAATATGAATTGTACATTGCCAGTGCCCTTTGCATTCATTTTCATTTTCGTTTTCATTTCAATGTTGATTTCCATTTGCACTTGCAACTGACTCGGCTATCTGAATATCTGTCAGTACGTGTATCTCGTTATGTGCTTGTCGTCCGTCGCTCTGCGTTGATTATCTTGTAAATTTGTTGCACGTTTTTTGATGCAAATCCGCTTGTCATGTCCGTCAGTCCAAACGCACACACAAAAAATTACACAAGTGATGTCATCACCTGCTGCAGATGTTGATATGCAGATGCAGATGCAGATACATCCCTATCCCTATAGAGATACAAATGCGTACTTGCAGATAACAAGATGGATGGGCCTCCCTCTATTTAGATCTCACGCACGCAGTGTCACAATTTTCGGCGAGCGAAAGGTAAAAACCCTAATATGTATGTAGGCCAGTCAGCCGAACAATTTGTATCTGTATCTGAAGATGTACATGGCCAAATTATTAACTTGTTTCGCAAAAATATGTGGAATACATACACTTAATTTGAATGTGTTTGATGATTAATATTCTACTTTATGCTTTAGTTATGCTTCAGATATACACCAAAAGAAAAGGTTTGAAATGCTTGCTGTGCATCTGCGGCCATGTATCTCAAAGAAAGCAATAAAAACAATAGAAAAGAATCTAAATAAAAAGAGCTGGGCGTAAGCAATGTTAATTATATAAATAACATAATCTATAGTAGATTATTTCTTAGTTGTGCGCATGCTGCTGTACGTGAGCTGTGCGACAAATACAACAAGTTTGCTATAGTTAAGTGTAAGCGCGTATCTGATGGATACACGTGACGTAACCGCAGACGAGGCCTTACTTTTACCACGCGCGTCATCGCCATCATCATCGGCATCTCCCTCTCTCATCTCCCATCTCTCCATCTCTCTCGCTCTCGCCTCACGGCGTATTTATTGGTTTTCGTTTCGCTGGAATTTATCTCACTCTCTCCCCTTTTTTCAGTGTCTTGAATGAGTATCTTGAAGTTGGTGTTCAGTTCGACTTGCAGGTAAACAGGTCACTTCTGCTTCTTACACGACGACCACTTTCCAGTCCGCGATGAGTGACCTCAATTAAACGCCCGCCACGCCCAGTTGCCGCACCTGCTCCCCACACCCGCCTCCATCGTTTGCCTACCTGTTACCACCTGCGATTGCTCGCCCATTGTCGACTGACCACAGAAATGGATGCCGCAACTGAAATTCCTTTCTGGCCAATTCAGAAATGGTGAAAGGGGCCACTTGGGGCATTTGGGCATATGGAAATGGGCATGGTCATGGGCATAAGCCAAATTAAACTCGTAAACAATGCACGGCGATGTAATGGCCATCGAAAAAGCATTTTGTTTTCTATAAAATATTTATTTGTGGGCGCTTTGATTTATATGCCGGCTAAAAACCAATTGGCCACCGCCAAAATGCAATGGTAACAGTCGTAACTTCCGCCGCACACTTCCATAGTTGAACTTCTGAATGGCGCTTAGTAAACTAGTGCTGAAATTTGGAATTTATATATTCACATATATTCTTGAAGAGTTAAAGCCTTAAATTTCACAAAAATGCCACTTTAAAATCGTCATAGAAATCATCAGTCTATGTTACTTCAACTAAAGATTACTTATCACTATTTGTAAAAAAAATGTGGGCCACATTTTCGCATTTTTGTAATCATAAAAATTTGCAAAAGATGTGAAAAAAATAGGATCTCCATTTTTGAACACAGTTCGATTGGAAATTTAATTACGAATTCAACGAGATATGACATTCCATATTTGGACCAATACTTCGAATGTTCTGATCAAAATACTGATATTTAAATCGCAAAAAATGAGAAAATCAATTTTCGGCCAAAATCCAAATATCATCATCAAAAATTGGAAAAAATTTGAAAAAAAAATTAATTTTTTTTGGTAAACACAGTTTGATTGGAAATTTAATTACGAATTTAACGAGATATGACATTCCATATTTGGACCAATATTTCGAATGTTCTGATCAATATACTGATATTTAAATCGCAAAAAAACAGAAAATCAATTTTTTGCAAAAATCCACAAATCATCATCAAAAATTTGAAAAAAAAATTTATTTTTTTTGGTAAACACAGTTTTATTGGAAATTTAATTACGAATTCAACGAGATATGACATTCCATATTTGGACCAATATTTCGAATGTTCTGATCAAAATACTGATATTTAAATCGCAAAAACACAGAAAAACTATTTTCGGCAAATTTTCAATACTTACGATTGGTATTTTCGGTATAACTTGGCTAAAAATGGTCAGAAAGTGAAAAGAATTACAGTTTTTTACTCCTAATTACCAATACTAACCAACCATATCACTCATAAAAATTTAGAATGCATAGATTTTTTATAATAACAAAATCTAAATTCTGCCAATAAACTTAGTTCACATGAATTATGTTACATGTCGTGTAAAATGTATTATTACAACGTGAATGTTTTGTTTATTAAAAATATGTTGCCAAACGAGTGCCGTCGCCGTTGTTATTCCTACTAATATTATTATTGTCATTTTTATTGCTCTAGCTGCCTTTTGTTGTTGCCTACAATGTTCTGTGGCACAAAACCAATATTTGCGCTCTGTGGAGTTCTTCTCGAGAGCGTTGATGGTGCCACTGATGTGTTTGTTTATGTTTGTGCTATATTTGCGCAAGTTATTTGTAGACAAAATGTAAAAGTGCCAATATTTGAAGGAAATAATATGATGACAAGAGAGCTGGGCTGTATTTTCAATAAAGCGAATGGCTCATAAATTCATTACGACGATTACGTTTAAATAACAAGCGAGAAATTAATTTAATTCCATCTCCGCCCAGTGGGGTTTTTATTATCAAGGCAATGGAAAACAAGGCGAATCCTGAGCAATGCAGGGCATTCATTTAATATACAGAATGCCTGCAGCTGTAGATAAGCTGCAAACTGAGAACTGAGATATGCCACTCACACTCACACTTACACACATTCACACTTACACTCACATCCGCAGTCACATAGTTTTTCCGAGAGCGGAGAAAAGAAAACGCCGACGCCAACGCTTCTCTGCGGAAAATATGCAAATTAGCTTTATTATTTGACAGTTTCTATAAAATGCAAAAGCCACAAAAGGCAGAGCAGCAGCTACAACTTCATCAACGTCAATGAAAACTTTTAGGAACGTTGGGGGAGCCGTTAGCTCCTCCTCGTCGTCGTCGTCCATCCAAGTGTTTTGCCGACCAGCCCCGCCCCATTTCCATGCCCATGCCCATTCGCATTCGCATTTTCCCGGAAAATGGCACCCACATCGCTCTGGCTTATATGACAAACTGAAATGCAATAAACAAGTTGACAACTCTGACAATTTGGACAAGAGAAACATGTTAAATGCTGGGAATTATGACAAGAGACGAGAAGTCGAATCCAGGATGAGCAGTCACAGTCACAGTCAAAGTCAGGAGCAGTACCAAAAATGGGCAATGGGCAATGGGCGATGGAAACTTGGGGGCTTGGGGGGAAAATGGCAAAATGGCAAAATGAGAGCAAACAAACAAACGGCATAAAGAATAAGTAATAAGCATGCAAATGCGTCAAGAGAGCAACTCTCCAGATGCAAAAGATACAAAAGCTCGGTTACTGCGGCATGGCTTTGCCCTGGTATCTCATGGATACGATATACTTTTTTGGCTTAATTACTTTGAGCAAGGAAGTCAGTTAGTTGCCCGGCTCTGGGGACCCCTGTTCCAGTACCCCAGCATCCCAGCATCACAGTATCCTGTTCAAGTATCTGCCAAGGCAGCTGGCCAACTATAAAGGGAATAGATTCTGGATACTCGTATTGGGTCACTCTTTGTTTCGCACAATTTCCAGTGCACCGGTCTTGAGTTGAATAGAATGTCAGTTGCTTGCTGACTTCGTGATGATTCGTTTTTTGCCTGATAAATAGGGAGAATAGTAACAGTATTAATGTCAAAGAGCAAGGTTTAATTATTTCAAATGTATTTAAATGTCCTGCAAAGTCATGGCTTATAGATTTCTGTGATTACAAGTTTGCTTTCGTTGGCATGGCATGCGTTGCAACTTCTAATTTTCACTCACAGCTCTGGAACCTGCTGCTTCTGCGAGTTTGCAAAGTTTCCTCGTTGATTGCCGTACAAAAATGTAGCAACAAACAGAAATTCGCCCCAGATACAAGATACTAGATACTAGCTACTAGATACACATGGCTATGACATCACATGGGGGCCTTTTACGGCCAGCGATAACATAGAAAGTTGTACTATGTACATTGCGTTGCCTTCGGGTGCGGGAATTTATTTTCAACTTGGGTCAAATTGATTTGGCAAAATTTAGAGGAGCTCTCGAGTATCTGCGCGATTGCAGGGCCAACAAAAATGATTGCGAGCGGTGACTAAATAATTTTATTTGCCCGCCATTGTTGCCCGATTTGTTTGTTGTTTATGGCGCGTTGTTCGCCGCTGCTGCTGCTGCTGCTGCCATTACAAAGTCAACACAATGAAATTGACCAACGAGCGGTGTTGTCATTGTCATCAATGTTGCTGCCTTGTTTCTGCTGCCACCGCCGGGGGCAATATTTTGTTAGGCTCTTAATTGTTTGCCCCCGCTGCGGCATGGCGCCAATTGCAAATGATGCAAAACTCTGGGCAAAAAATCAGCAGTTTCAATTGCAGTTGCAGGGAATCACCTCTACTTAATTCATGTGAAAGTGGAGCATTAAAAATATATATCTCCGAAATCAATCCTAAGATCCATTTACGTATGCAGCCTATTAAGAAAAAAGCACCATATATCATGGCGTTGTTTATGGTTTTTATAGTTTTGAATTAATGTAGGCATTATTATGAGGAAGCGTCAGGTTTTTTCTTCATGCGTAGCCAGTTGTAACATCTTGCAGTTCACTTACTTGGGAATTGTGAGTTATGAAATGCCGCACCCCAAGCTCTTTGCCCCATTATCGTTAGGGGGAGCTGGTCCGCTGATTACCAGCGCTTTTCTCTTGACCAATTAAACAACAAACAACAAACAAGCGAAGTGAGGAGGGGGCTGCTGCTGCTGGATAAACATCTGACAAGCGAATCTCTTGCGTTTTTCTTTCGGCTTAGCCTCTTTTCCCAATTCAAACTTGGAATACTCGTACTTGGAATCTACGTATTTATTCAGGTCCAATCCCGGACATCGTCAGATCAGCAGGGCCTCGTTTATGCAACCCCTGGTTTGCTCGTTGATCCGATCACGCCCAAGTGTTAAGTGGCCCATTGTGGGTAATTGCATCATGCGGCTCAGTTTGGAGTTAATTCGGGTTGGGCAACCAGGGCCACGAAAGTATGAGTATGAGCACTTGCTCTTGAATTTCGCCGTAGTCGTAGTTTAGTTTGGAGTTGGAGTTTTCTTTCGAAGTTGCAAGTGCAGCCGGCACATCTCTGCGTATTTGCATTTCAATTATGCACTGTGGCCAACACGGCCAAACACGATGCTATTCGGGGGCTATACGGAGACCCCAACTCAGACCCCAACTCAGACCCAAACTCAGACCCCAACTCCGAGCCAAACTCCGAGCAAGACCCAGAGGAAGACCCATAGGAAGACCCATAGCAAGACCAATAGCAAGAGCAAGAGCAAGTCTAAACACACAACAGGTAGACAAACACAACAGTTGCTGGGAAAGCGTGTCGAGATATCCGTGGGGTAATGTTGATGGGCGCTGGGGATTTCGTATTTCGAATTTACGCTTTGCAATGGGGAACTTTGGGGAGCACTGGGGAACGGGGGAAAGGGGGAAACTGGGCACCGAGATTGGGGCTACAATGCAGCATCCCAGAGTCAATAGATGCAGGCACTGCGAAATTTGCATACACTGACCTTGCTGATTTCGAGATGGCCTCTCTTCCGAGTCTCATTTCCATACGCTTAAGTAGTGGAGTTGGCCAAAAGTCAGGATTATACTCCGAGTTCGGCCAGTGCCAAAGTACCCTATAACAGGGTAGCGTATTATGGACAAAGCATGTGCTTAAATCTGTGTTATAAGTACCTTATGTTATAATCACCTTATCGTAATCACCAAGCATGTTGATGAAGCTTCCAATTGCTTACTAAATCTATTGAAGATCTAACAATATACCATGAATGCTGAGACCTTAGCAAGGGCATTTGCTGGGCGAAAGGTGCGGAAGTGCCCTGGGATGATAAAATATTTGCGTACGCAAAAATGTGGCAAGGAAAGCGGGCACACGGGGCGTATGAGTGTTGGGATTGGGGTTTTCATAGTCGCCAGTCGCAAGTCGCAAGTTGCAAGTCCCACTGCTGATCTGAAGACATCGCCTGCAGCTCGTGTGTGCAAATAAATAAGCATAAATATAGTTGAGTACTTGTGTAATTACGGCAAATGTTATTTGATTTTGGCACCCCGTGCCAACACAAGCCCCCCCTTCGCCCCTCCGCCTCTCCGCCGCCGGAAAACCAACCGTTGAAGACCGAAAAGACCGCAGTTGCGTGCTCCAAATGATAGTGGGAAATGCTGGATGTGGATGTGGCTGTGGATGTCGGATGGAGGTTGGAGGATGGGTGATTTCTGTGACGGCATATGGCAGCTGGTGGGGCAGAGGCGACCTGGGAGCCCACTGGCTGATATTTGCACATTTCGAGAGCGCTGTTGCTGCTGCTGCTGCTGTTTGCACTTTCGCCCAAATGCCAACACAAGCGAAGAGCAACAGCAACGGCGACAGAAAAAGATGCGAAAACCGAGCGAAATAATAATAAAAGCAAAATAAAATTCGCATATGACTGCCGCTTCTTGGGCAACCCGCAATCCACTGCCCCATTATCCACACACCCACACAGCACGGCCTGCACAGGGAAAATGCGATACCGACGATCATGGGGGTCATTGGAGATGAAATGGATATGATTTTAAAGGTCTTCTAAAGAAAGCTATCGAGTTCATAATGTCAAATACCCAGATCTAAACAATATTTGTTTATGCGTGATCTTAAATCTTTTAAAACGTATCAATGGCTGCAGTGATCTTTTATAGTACTCGCTTGCAAATAAACGAGCTGATCTTATAAATGATATAGTATATTAAAAAATAAATTCTAATGATTAGACAGAGAAACCAACTTCCTTCCCTATTGAATAGGCGAAAGAGGGCCTTGTATTGCTTTGATTAATCATATGTAGTACGTTCTTCTCTCGACCTTTTAACCCGAGAACATAAATGCATGTTTTTCCTAGTGATTCTGATCTGGATGCGACAGCTCTCGCACTGCGTGCATGCGGAGCAAACAAACAGGCTTATGACATATCAAACACAAAGCACACAGCGCATAATCAGCTGCTGCTCGATGCCGGGCTCGATGCCAAGCTGCAGCGGCTCTCAAAAGTTTCCATGACAGCCGTGTCCCGCCGAAAAGGAGGCGTGGCACAGTGGGTCCAGAAGTCCTTTTCCACAAGCAGCAAATTCGATATTCTAAAGGATACTGCGGAATATGCATACGTTTGAACTATGGACCTATGCAAGTGGAACTAGTTGTCTTATTGCAATCCAATAATTGAATATATTTACCATAATTTCTTATATATAATATTATTATTAATATATTTATTAATCAATTTTATTATTTATATATTTTAACCCCACTTTTGAGAGTACACTCCAGTGTGGCAAGGCTGGCTGTGTCGCGGATAAGAATGGTTGGTGGTCCTGGGAGCAAACAGAACTGCACCACCACCCGCACCACCAGCAGCGAAAGCAAATCCTTGTTTGGGGCTATTTGTGTGGGGCATTTGCTTCGAATTTCTGTAAAGTTCACGGCGGAGCGGGAAAACGCGTGGCTAATTAAGCAGACGTCGCAGCGAAAGGCAATCCGATTATGCCAATATGTGGGCCAAATGTTGAGTTGCCTGCGAATTAATTTAAAGCATTGCAATGGAGAAGGGATTACGCTTTCAAAGGAGTATCAGTGATTTCTTTGATTAACCATAAATAACCATAAAATAGCTAAACTTATAATAAAGTCATTAAATGTTTTGATAAATGTGACAATTAAATAGATTTTTAGCATCAACGGATCTAATCAAGCGACTCAATGATGTGAACAATATGTATGAGCCACCGTTGCGATAATGAGTACATAATTGGCCATAATTGTTTAAAACTTTCGATCCTCTTCCCTCCGTGGGATCTCGCACTCAGCCACGCCCCTAATCAGCAGTACGCCCCCGGGGATCATCTCTTGTTTGCCTCTTCAACTGCCGAGTGCCCATCCAGCTGATTAGATAATAGCCAGCGAACCACCGAATGCGGACACTATCGGAGGTGTTGACCCCAAAAGGTAGCCCCCCTGGAGGCCCTGACTCCGCCCATGTTGTTGATTTTGGATAGTCGCTAATCGAAAGCAATGCGTGCAATGAAACCCATTTGAGCCAAATCAGCGATTTCAGCCATTTCAGCCATTTGAGAAGCTGAAAAGGGCGCCTCAAGGCGTTGGCCAGCGAGCAGTGAAAGTTAATTGAACACACGGCCGAAATGAAGTGAAAAACACGGCCAAAACAACTGGCTACTGTGGGATTTGGCGCTGCAATCGAAATTCGAAATTGAAGTTGAAGTTGAAGGCAAAGCACTTGAGTGATCAGCGATGGCAGGTGAGAGACTCCGCCGTAGGGAAAATCGCACGGATGACATAAGCGGCACAAGTGCGAGACTTCCCCGAATTGCGAACCCGGAAAATATCTCGTATTTTACATACCTTTGCCATCGGCGAGTGGCGACACATCTTTGTTTTCGAACCCTTTTCGCATGCAACATGCCTTTATTTGCTTTGCAACTCCGGTGAACAGTGGTCTTAAACCGAGTAAAACAAACCTATTTTAATATCACTTTGAACAACCAATTATAAATCAATTTGCAATTGCATGACTGACGATTTTAGCGTACATATGTATACGTTTATTAAATAAATGCCAATTAAATTGTTGCCCGCCAAGTGCCGACCTACAGTGCAAGGTAAATAAATGGATGGTTGGAAGGTTGGAAATATCTGAAAAAGTGGCAAACAAAAGTGACGGCTACCATCGCAGGTAAACGCCATAATTTAAAAATCTGCTAAGCACTGTTAAAACACAAGTGAGCTCACAGGTAGTGGCTCAGTTTCGGGGAATTGCGTTTTTCTACCATTGCGCAATTGGTAAATGTCTCTAAATTATAAGGTACAGCTGTCTCAACAAATCTTGTGCAGCAAATGTTATACTGTTCTTGAAATAGTGTGCAATAAGTATATTTTAACCAAGTGCTTAGTTGAAAAAATATATATTTGATTATATAGCAATAACTTGTTTCCGAATTGCATTATCACTTTTAAAGCAATAGCTGAATTGCGATTTAATGGGCCAGCGGCGGCTTTCAAAATACCTCAGCGAATTATGTTTACATAATTTGGAATATTATTTTAATGAACTATGTTGCATCTCAATAAATCCTAAATGCTTTCTCTGAACGCTTTGGCTTCGGCTTTGGCTTTGGCGATCGATCCGCTGGCACTCCTCCATCTCCTCCGAGATCTCGACGCTGGGCCACATTTTGCGCAATGGGTGAAAGTCGAAGATGGCCAAGACTCCAAGACACCAAGGCACCACGACACTTGCTGTACGGCAGATGCGCGTTTCTTTTGGCCAACTCGAAGGCAGTCAGTCATTTAGTCAGTCAGTCATTTAGCTAGTCAGTCAGTCAAAGGCCGTACGCTTTGGATTTTCGGACATGGCCAGCTGCATAATGCGTAGCTCATCTCTTCGACTTTTGGCGCTAAGATGGGATTTTGGATTTTGGAGTTTGCTTCCGACGCTCGCAACACCTCGCGGCGATTAATATGGAAATTTATGGCCGTCGCGGCAACGCAACATAAATCTGCAGCCACCTTGAGTTTGCGGCTGGGAAATGTGCTTACGCCACATGAGCACGGAATTGGGAGGGAGTGTTTTCTACTTCCACTCTTCCATTTCCACATCGAATTCCACTTGGCACAGCCAAGGCTCCACTTCTCCACTTCCACTTCGACCTATCCAATCGTTCTAAAAGGCGTACTCAAGTGTCATAATGAGGAATCCCACCCACTTCGCCCACTCCGCCCATTCCGGCCACTCCGCCCACTTTTTCCGGGCTGGAAAAGCGAATGCAAATGAGATGCGTGCGCCCAAATTGAAATGGCAAATGTTGACAGCGCCAACACAGCGCCGAAAACTCAAAGTTAATCAACGAGATATTTATGTAGGAAATGCTCGGCGAGGATGCGTTAACTATGCGAATGCCAAGGAATCACCAGCCATGAATACTCCTACTCGAATACCAGCCAGGTTGGATCAATGGGCTGCAGGAGTCGAGTCAGTTAGTCACATGTGAGTTCTTCTCACTCATGGGGCTGATCAGTAAGTTTGCCACTTGGATTTGGCTGGCGACTTTTGCAAGAACAAAGGTGGAGAACAAATAGCAATGAATAAATTCAATGCTTGTCTATTTATTTTATTTATAGTATTTAATATTTATAATATTTATTTGCAGACAAACTGTTTAAGCACACCTCGTGCGATTGCCTGCCAAAAAAGTGCCAACTGCTGCGGCATAAACATATTTATGAATTTTCTATTCTGCATTGCGTTTTCGATTGTCATAAGTGCGCATATGAATGGGAATCCTGCGCAGGGAGCGGGTTGGGGGGGCATCCTGAAGACTCAGGCTCATTTGCATTGGCACTGCGCACAAAGATGGAGGCTGCGGAATGGATGGCTGCTGCTGATTAACATAAAATTAAGCGTTCGAAAGGCATGCGGCAAATGGGCCTTCGGAATCCGGAATGCGGAGTGTGGGGATGGGTATGTAAGTTCCGGAATTGGGCATGAGGATCCGGAATACGGAATCCGGATCCAAATTGAAGTAGGAGCCGTAGTGGTAGTCGTAGCTGGCTGGGCGCAGGCTGATAAGCCGAGGCGCGGCGATAAGCGCATTTAATTAGCATTAATTAAGGCGAATTGCGAGACTCGGCTGGGGCACAAAACTAACTAACAGCAGCTAGAGAAATAAACAGAAAACAGAAATAAACTGGAATAAATAGGGCCCAAAAGCCAGCAGGCACCAGAGAGTTGTGAAAGTGAGCCAATGGAAATGGAAATGGAAATGGCAATTGTACTTGGCAATCAATGGTTTTTGGAGCACGGCACGGCACGCGGCATGACAAATTGCGAATCGCTTTAGCTTGGCCTCCATCTGTCTCCATCGCCATCGCCATCGCCATCGCCATCGCCAAGTCCGCCAAGTCCGTCTCCAAACTCCATCCCACTGGGTGTCGCCCTCGAGAAGCGGATGCCGAGATGCTGGGACACTGTGACACTGTGACACTGGGGCACTGCGACACTGGGAAGCCGGAGCTCAAGTCGTCGTCGATACACGGCAACGTCAAGTGTCATAGCAACAGGGCACAGTGGGACAAAGTGGTTGCCACTGAGTGGTACCCTAACTTTATAAGTATTATAGTTGAATATTCAAATAATTATTCATGCAGATCTATTAGACACACATGTGTGACATCAATGCTATGATATTAAATTAAACAATTATGACATGCTAACATTCAAATCATCAAATTCAATAAAAACATCATGTGAAGATGTTAACGCTCACCTGCCGGATCGTTTGAGCAGCGCTTTCCCAATCGATCGCAGCCCACTGTGCGTCTGTGGGAGAATGAAAGACAGCGAGAAGAAAGCGGATTGCGTAATACCTGCCGCATGACATAAAGCCGGTGGCCGCGGCGATGAATGAGATGCGGCGAAAAGGGAAAGGGGTGCCCCAAAACGGGAGGGTGAGGAGGAGGGGAGGGGAGGGGGAAGACTGGCACTGGACCCGCATAATTGTGCGGCTACACTTGAAGCCAAGTTAAGGGCCATCTCTCTCTCTCCCTCTCTCTCTCTCTCTCGCCCGCTATCTCTCTTTCTTTCTGGCAGACTGAGACAGCCTGAGAAACTGAAACCGAAACCGAAACCGAAATTGTGGGCGAGGCCTAGGCGCAGCAGCTCCAAATTCCAAAAAAAAACAAAAAAAATTAAAAACAACATAAAATCAACAGCAGCATCGGCTCGGCGACTACACCTCATGCCGTTGGAATGCAATTTCACTTCTTTAAATATTTTACCAATTGTTTCTGTGCGTGCCTGCGGCTCTGCGTCTCGGATCTGTATTTGTATCTTTATCTGTATCTGAGTGTGAGTCTGTATCTGTATCTGTATCTGAGTGTGAGTCTTCGGATTGGATTGGACATGGATCGGAGGGATCAGGTTAAGGTTCGCATGCTGATGCACTTGCAGTTGCAGTTGCAGGTTCAGCTGCAGATACAGATACAGATACAGATACAAGTGCAGTGGTGGCAGTTCCGATGGTTAATGATTTCAATTAAAAATTATAAACACGCTATTCTTCACCATTTAATCCGGGAACAGACTGGCGCTTTGTGTTTCTGCAAAAGTAATTAATGCTGTAACAGCGATGCAGCTTCCATTTTGCATCCATTATTTTAAAATGATTAAATTGTCAAACAAATTATTGACGGTCAATAAGTTTGGTTAATGCCAAGCCAGACAGCTCGTTTTTACAATGCAATCAACTGAAATGCCCTCTTACTATAAAATAGTTTTTCACCATGGTTTATGGCAAATTGCGTGGAACAAGATTTATTGCCAAGGGTATAGTTATTATTTTCAAAAGCAACTTTCATCTCTCTGCTAGGATTTAAATTGCTAATAAAAATCGGCAGAAGTTCGTAGGATTAACTCATCAGCTTGATATGGAAATAAAGTGCCATGTTAATCGACTGTATTTGGTGAGCGAAAGAAACACCTACGCTGGCTGAAAACTCTTGATAAAGAAAGTAATTTGGGCCACTTGGTGAAAAAATGTCAATAGAAAGTTGTATTTGCTTTGATGGGTACTACTCGGATAGAAATACATAAATACAAATTTTAACTTGAAATATGGAATGTTTAATAGGGAATTGGCAGTGCGGCTTAGGAGGCAATTGCAGTTTGTCTTCACTTCTTCACTTTTGGGACCCTTATCACCATCGTCGAGCTGGAGGGCTCTTTCCAATGAACCCATTTGGAGCCCGAAACGAAAGTAGCCATCAACGCGAGACTCGAGGAAGTAAAAGCGCAAATAATTGCGAGCGACCAGAAACAAAAAATAAAAACAAAATACCTTACCTTTGTTATATACCCACACAATCTTGCGGGCACCAATAGATACAGATACACATGTACTTGTACTTGTGGCATACAAATATATTTATACATATATATTTGAGTATGTATATGTAAGGGGATATTTTAAATGTGTAATGACAAAAGCAACAGCGGGCCACAGATGCGGCCGAAAAATATTGCCACTTAGCTGAATGTTGCTGGTTTGCAGTTGTTGCAGTTGCAGTTGCTGCATGTTGCTGTTGTTGCTGCTGCAACTGGTCACATGCTGGCCATGCGGCACCCGCAAGATGCAACAGCAGGAAGTCCAAACTTGGCAGCAGCAGCAGCAGCAGCAGCAACTGTGAAGTAACCTGGCCAGGAGGGAAGAGGGTCACTAGTCGCCAAATGGACGGCGTCTGGCGTCTGGCGACTTGCGAATATTCGGATTTCATTCACACCCTAACAACGGGTATATTCATCTATGCAAGTTTGCTGCTCACCTTAAGATTTTTTCGGAGAAGTACTGACACTTCTGCACGAGACAATGTATAGTATTTGCATCTTTAAAATATATGTACATTTTTGTGGTAGGGTATTTGAAGGTTTCTCGCCTTGGGTGCCGACTTCCTTGCTGGTTTTCAGCTACAGTCCGTCAATAAGGGAGAAGGAGTGGATTCCCAGTTTCATTCCCCGATTCGAGAAAGCCGTTTTCTGGATTTTTGTTTTGGCTGGAGTGTCTTGAGATAGCCATGGCGATCATGGTGATGATGATGATGATGATGCTGCTGGGATGCAGATGAGCATGGGGATGACGATGACGACGATGATAATGATGATGATGGAGATGGAGATGTTGACGATGGTGTGGCTGCCGCTGGGGCAAAATACAAATTCAGAGAAAAGAGTGGCCCCAGAAATGCAAATGAAAGCGAAATCGAGTCACGCGAAGGCCGCACATCTTCAGCTCCATCTCCATTTCCATTTCCCCCAGAAGACGCCGAGATGCCCCTTTGTTCGCCAAGATGAAAACTTGATCTCTCTGGCGGCTGCAACTTCTTCAACAAGTTGAGAGCCGCAGCACTTTTATGACTCAACTTTGTGGAAAGCAGGGGGCAAAACCAAATAAAAAAACCGAAAAAAAACTAAAAAGAGTTCCACTATCGGACATTGTGGCAAGTGTGTTGACATTGTTCTACAGCCGGTTGGCCCACTAAAGCGACTCATGAATATCTGCGATATTCGTTTCATTCACTTCATTTTGCAACCTAGAGAATTTGGCATGACTCTCGGAGGCGACGCGACTATTAAGTAATATGAAATGGAAATTATGTAAATACCATCATACATATTAATCGAAATAGAAATGGACTCGTATGCATTTAACAGCGAGATTTGAATTAAGTAGAAAACACGAAACACGAATGGTGCATGGTTGTAAACAAAATGGAAGAGTTTTAAAACGGATTTTAATTAGGCAGCTGAAAGTCGAATAAATTTGAAATTTATTAAAGATGCAGTACTCGTTTTTAATTGAAATAGGTTTCTCGCAAATAATTGGAAGAAATATTAGAAATATTTAATTGGAGTTATAATTAGAAGAAATATTATAAATATTTAGTTGGAGATATAATTAGAAGAAATTTTAGAAATATTTAGTTGGAAATCTCAGCCATACATAAGCATAGAATAATATTTAGAGATTGCATTTAATTGTAAAACCCGAAACGTTGTTTTGTGGTTATATTTTTTTAAGGAAATGCAGGGGAAAAGGCAACATTTTTCCAAACAAAAACCACTCGAAAGGTAAATAAGTACAAGTATTGGTACAGCCCATTTGCAAACTCCCATGATGAAACTCCCTTGTTTTCCTGACTAACAACTACACTTGGCGATCATGAGGAAGCGTTCGGTTTGGAAACCCATTAAGTTAGTCATGTTTACGTTGGTCAAGAGCCCCAGACTGAGTCACTTGAAGATCAGCACTCAAGTCGGTGTTCAAGGCAAGGCGCTGCACTCTGACAAGGATCCTCAACTTTGACTTGCAAAAATGACACTTGGCATCGCAATATTGCGAAGATGCTGATGATGATGCTGTTGGTGGTGATGGTGATGATGGGGCGGCGGACTTGCCCCATGTGGCAAGGTTGCTCCCAGCGCTGCGCTGCCAAGGTATCGATGTGAAAATGTTGCAAAACTGGTCGCGAGAGAGGGAAAACCTCTCAGCTGCAGCAGCAGCTTAAGATTCAGCTTCTTCTGTCCCTTTAAACTCGGCGGCACCTTGCTCCGGGTTTACGAAATTTCTTCACTTTCGGTTTCGATTCGGACTCGAACTCGGACTCGGATTTGGATTCGGATTCGGAATGGGAATCGGTTTCGGTTTCGGTTTCGTTTTCGGTTTCTTCAGCGGCTGCGCGGCGGCAGCGCAGTCGACGGCTGGCCGGGCTATTACCTATATGAGCTGGCGTTATCATCTGAGCGGCAGCATTTTCAACTCGCGACTGACAAGCAGCGGTCGCCGTCGCCGATCCGTTGTCGAGAGATCAGATCCGAGATCTGAGTTCAAAGTTCCCAATACGATCTGTACCGATTCGAACCGTTTCCGAACCGATCCCCTTGTGATCCGTTTCGTGAGTGCGCCGCGTCTTAGTTGCATTTTTATTTTTTTTCAATTTTTTTGAACGAGCTACGGATCCTTTTTGTGTGCAGTGCCTTCGACAATCGAATTGAATTCAAGCAACATTTTTTTGTTCGAGTGCTTTTGTGCCGAGGATAACACACAGCAGCAGCTGGCATGGTAAAGAATCGCTTTTCTAATTGGACTCGAGTGCAAAGGATTACGGAAGGAATTCAAACACAGGCCCAATTAGGGCAAAAGTCTATGGGCACTCGGGGGAAATGGCGGCGAAAGTAAAAGTTAGCCGATCCCTTGGGGGCTCGAATAGGTTTGCCGAAACTTTGGAAAAATTCGAGTGCACGGAAAACAAATTAGGATACTTAAGTGGGCAGCAAATTAGCAAAACTCACTGAATTCACATTGAAAGAACTATGAGAGTAGTTGCATAGTTTTCTTATAAACAGTGCATTTAAATATATTTAAGTATTAGATAAACCTCTAGAATCGAACTGCAGGACAAATATACCGCTTTTTGTGGGTTGGCACGCCTGCGCCCTGACCCCTTGACCTTGCGACACGACCTCTGCTAATTGATGAGGGTTGCCCCGGTTTGCTCGCAACGAAAATTGATGCAGGACCCTGCTAGGCAGGATTGCCTGGCAAATCCTGGGCCAGATTATTCATTTGCTGGCCGGCAGGAGTGAGGCGAAAGCTGGGGAGGGCCTCCTGTCTCCGGACATAATTTATTCATTATCGAAATTGATTCATAAATAATTTCGCATTCACATTTGCTCGTTGCCGTTGTGCGGGGGTGGGGGTGGGGGGCAAAGTGGTGGAGCAAATTTAATTAACGGAGATTACGATTCTCGACTTCTGGGAGCAGAACAGGCAGCTGTGGCCAAAAACTTGGGGCCCCCCATCTTTCCATCTTCCCACCCACCAAACCCTTTTTGGCATTCCGGAATCCGACTTCCCGGCTGAACTTTTGCCTCGTTTTTGGCCCTCTCGTCTTCGAACCAAATGTACGTCTTCTCGGCGAGAGTGAAAGTTTTGCCGGTCCGTCTGTTTGTTTATATGTTGTTTTGTTGTTTTTTTGGTTGCTGTTGTTGTTGCTATAGCCTGGGTTTTATTTGTTTGCCGTCTGCCGTTGTTGTCAATTGTTTAGCATCAATAACAAATATTTGTGGGCTATGCTAATGAACAGAAATCGAACGGCGGCCAAAGAAAGCGGTGACTGCAGAAGTGAACAGTGACCGCCCGCAAAAACGGTGACCAGTGACCAGTGACAGGTGCTCAATTGTTGGTCTTCCTCTTTAATTTTGCAACACCCCTAATATAAATAAATCGCATATATATAATACATGTTTAAACTGTATTTTCCACACTATGTACATCTGCGACACCAAGTGGCTTAGTGACTTGCATACGGGCTGCCAAACCGATCCACAATGGAGTTGCAAGTGGTGGCCACATGCGGGTCACTTCACACGCTCCACAGACAATGGGCACCGGGGCACCTCCCCCCCAACCCCCTTTCTCGCCTTGGGCAAACATACGCCCATGCCCAACACTCCATTACCAGCAACCCCTTTAATTGTTTGCCATTTCTTTTATAATGTATTTTCATTATGCGGCGCATAATTTCACTGCCAACATTTGTGACACCTACTCATCCCCACGAAGCGAACCTCACAGATACGCAGATACATGGCAATATTGAGATACACCCGGAGCCAAGTGAAAGTTACCTTTTCGGCGCGGCTCTTTTTTATTTGTATTTTTTTTCTGTTGTATCTTCTTCTCCGTTTCGCCCGCTTATGACATTTTAACGCCGCCGCTGGCCAAAAAGTACAAAATAATAAAAAAACCCAAAAAAAAAGGGAAAAAAACCAAAAAAAAACGAAAAGAAGTAACAACACAGTTTGTGGCTCATTGTGGCAGTCGTATTCAATGCGCATCGCTGACCATCGAGGTGCACTTTTCCATTTCCAAAGATCGCTGATTGCCCGCATTATGCAACTCAGCAAGAGGCGATGCGATCATGGCAAATGGCATAATAACTTGGCCATTACAGTTGGCTACTAGTTGGCTGGTTAGATGACTCTGGTTTGATTCTTTCCGAGGCGGATTTATCAACATAGGCAATTTGCATAAGAGCAATTGGGTTAGATGGCACTTCGTATATCTGTGAGGTCAAGTGGAATGATCTTATATTTTTCTAAGATATTAAATGATACCTTTAAGTTGAAAGCGACACAATAACTATAAGTAATGTGAGTAACCGACAGATAAATCCCAAATACGACTTATCTAACTGATTCGTTTATAGAAAAAGTTGAATCATTGAGTACACAATTCACTCATCTTCACGATACCTTCACCTCTTGCGTAACGAAACCATCACTTCATCACTTTCTTATGTAAGGGCATTCCAGCTTCGTCACCTTTCTGCGGTCTTCTACTACTTTTACTACTTTTGCGTGGCTTTTGCCACTTTTATTGGCATCACATCGCCATCACCGCTTAAATCGCGTGTTGTGCGTGGAATTTTGAAAGAAGCGCCGTTTTGATATCGTATTTTGTTTCTTTGCCCCGTTTTGATTGGCTTATTTGCTATTGTTGTTAAACATAAAACCAATTAAATACCCCCCTCCCCTTCATTCCATTCCGACTTGGTCAATGGTTATTTTCGGTTATTTTTGGTTATTTTTGGTGATTCTGTTTTGGCTTTTCAGTTGTCTGTGATTTTGTTACTCATTTAAGTGACACAAAGTCGCCACTCGCCTGCTGAATTATTGATGATCATGATGAGCGGCGACATCCATAACGAATGCAATGATGATGATGATGATGATGATCATGATGGCGATGGTGGCAAGTCTGGCCGGGTTATGTTTTAATTAGAGCGTAATACGCCAACGTTTTCTGGGCAACCGCAATGCCAATTACACCGCGCAACAAACTTGGCCTTAATGGACTAATTAGCGCCTCCTCCGTTGGCCAAAAGCAGAAACAAAAAACAATTTATGAAAAATGTTTTATGGCTCTCGAGTATTTAGCAATGTATTAAAGCCTTGCTTGGTATAACTATTATTTGGATTGTAAAATAGGGATCTATTAAATACCACTGTATGTGTCATGTGGAATTTGGCAATAAATTAGTTAAGCGATAGTCAAAGTTCAGCTGTTAAATTCAAATGTAAATGTTATTTTTTAGTTTTAATTATATTATCCAACTTGAACTTGCTGCACAGTGTTTTTTCAGAGGGTTAAGTAAACCGAGGCGGCTCGTAGGTTTGCAAATTAGCGCATATAATGGTTACATACTTGGCCATGCGGTTGGGATTAGGACGACCCACACACACACACCTACACACACACACACACCTACACACACACCCACACACATAGACATACACACTGTCAGCGAGTCACGGAAAACGACACCTGGCTGAAATGGCGGGCGAATTGAGGACCTGTGAGCTGTGAGCTGCGACCTGTGACCCGTGACCTCTGACAAGCCTTGACAAGTTGCCGGCGGCCGAAAGGTCACCGAGACAGCTAACAAATGGGTAGCGGTTAAAAGGGGTTGAGGCCGGATGGCCGAGATAACTGAGATGGCCGAGATGGATGGCAACTGGAGACACTTTGTGCGGATGCGGATGCGGATGCCACTCAATGAATATTACGATGTCGCTCAGCCGACTGACTAACCCGTCACATTACAACTCTTTCTGTTGCAATCATTTGTTACATTTATGAACGAAAATTGCCACCAGATGGGGCAACTTTAACAAGCTGAAGTTTATATGCCCATGCAGTTAAAAGATACGTTTGAAGAGGCATTTATTAATTGAGCTAGAAACATCAAATGTTTTATATGGGTTTCTCTGATTTAAATGGGTGTAAATTATTCAATTATCTACACGATAGAGCATTAATTTAGTCACCTTCAGTTGTCGTTTTTATTCGCTTACGCTGGTCAATATTTTTTGCGAGTTTGGTAAGCTAGATTTTCTGAGTTATGATTTCTATGGCTTGTTTTCTTGACTCGCAGCAGATTAACTTCCGGTCCAATCGCTCGGGGCCAACTATTTTCCCGCCAGATTCCCTATCTTGACAAATGACTGACCCACACACTCACCGCTCCTTCCGCCCGCAGATGCTGCTCCGCCTGACTCTGCTGACCGCCTGCTGCTTCTGCGCCGCCCAGGCGGTGGTGCACGGCAAGGATGTGAAGCGCCGCGAGGCGGGCTTCGACACATATGGACCGCCGCCACGCCCCGCCCCGCAGTACGGCCCGCCGCCGCAGCAGCAGCAGCACGTGCCCCACCGCGAGTACGGCGTGCCGCAGCAGATTCCCTTCCGGGAGTACGGTCCGCCGGCCCTCAAGTACGGCCCGCCCAAGCTCAACTTCCTGGGAGGCGGCGGCGGTGGAGGCGGTGGCGGTAGCTCGCTGCACGAACAGATCAAGACGCACTTCGGAGTGCCCAAGCCCTTCTACGGACCACCGCACATCCCCCCCAAGCCGGCACCACAGTACGGCCCGCCACCACCGAAGCCAGCGCCACAGTACGGCCCACCACCCCCGCAGCCCGCCCCACAGTACGGACCACCACCACCGAAGCCAGCCCCACAGTACGGACCACCACCACCACAGTACGGTCCACCGCCGCCGCTGAAGATCCAGCACCGCCCGGCACCACAGTACGGACCACCAAAGCTGCAGTATGGACCACCACCACCGCCACCACAGCTGCTGCCCTCGCCGCACGCGGCACCGCTCTTCAAGCCCGCCCACCAGCCGGCCACCTCGTACGGCCCACCTGCCTCCGGACCTCTGAACCTGCCGCCCAAGCAGATCTTCGATGCCCCGCCCCCGAACTACGGACCTCCGCCACTGCCCGTGGCGCTGCCCGGAAACGGAATTGGTAATGGACCGGCCACCACGATCATCCTGACGGGCGGACACTCCCGGCCAAGCGGACCCAGCGGGCCCGGACCGGTGAAGCAGGTGCAGATCCAGATCGACTCGTCGGGACACACGCACAGTGTCAGCGGCTCCCAGGCGCCCTTCCACACGGCCTGCGATGGCTGGAAGCCGATCCCGGCGCCAGTGGGTGCCTACGTGGAGCAGAACCACATCGAGACGCAGGGCGGCTACAGCCAGGTGGCCCAAGGATCCCATGTGGCATCCTCCTTTGGAACGCAGTACAGCCTGGGCGTTGGTGCCACGGGCAGCGGCAGCGGTGGCAGCATCATCGACGGACTCACCGACGAGCAGCTCGTGGCGGTGGCCCTGCAGGGTGGCGGCGATGGAGCCAATGTGATCACCGGACCAGGAGGCAACTCCATCGAAGCGGAAGCCTTGCAGGTGCGTGGCAGACTAACCCGGGACTAGCAGCTCCTTAGCTCCTTCCTTTCTAATAACACTCTCTTCACAGGCCGCCATTGGTTCCCTGGACGATTCGTATTCGAAGCCGCCATCGGACTCCTTCGCTCCCGGCTCGGTGCATGCCCAGAAGTACCAGACCATCGGACACTCCGGACCTCCACCACCACCACCGAGCGGTAACTACGGACCTCCGCCACCACCACCCAGTGGTAACTACGGACCTCCACCACCACCACCAAGTGGCAACTACGGACCTCCACCACCAAGTGGAAACTACGGACCTCCACCACCACCACCAAGTGGCAACTACGGACCACCACCACCGCAGTTTGCAGCCCTCACCAGCAGCAGCAGCAGCCACGCCCACTCGCAGTCGCAGTCCAATGTGAACATCCAGTACGGACCACCATCCGGCAATCCGCAGCCCTTCCCGCAGCACGGAGCCGGTCAGCCCAACAAGCCGGTGGCCTATCGTCCACCCGTGCCCGCTGGTCTGCTGGAGTCCATTGGCGCCACCGTCCAGCATCTGGATCAGTTCGGCGTGAAGCCACAGCAGCAGCCACAGACCTACATACCCCCAGCGGCCAATGAGATTCCCGTTACCGGATCGGCGCCACAGCCCCTACCATCGCCACAGGCCCTCTACCAGCCACCACCTCCACCACCGCCATCCGCGTCCCAGCTGATCCTGCAGCAGCAGCTGCCCGCGCCACAGCCCGGCCCCGTCTTCGTCCACCAGAAGCAGTTCGGACCACCGGGACCACCGCCGCCACCGGAGCCCCAGTACCTGCCCCCACCACCACCAGTGGCCAGTGTGCGACCCCTGGGACCACCACCACCACCCACTCAGCAGTACCTGCCCGCCGCGCCATCCGGACCACTCTTCTACCAGCAGCAACAGCAGCAGCAGCACCACCACTCGGAGAACAGCTACAGCGCCTCGCAGTTCCACTCGCAAGGACTGCCGTTGCCGCAGCAGGCTCCCCGCTTCAATCTGCAGCAGGTGCAGCAGGTGCAGCAGTTGCAGCAGTTGCAGCAGGTGCAGCAGCAGCAGCCCATCATCGTGCACGATTGCGGCCATGGTCCGAATCTGGTGAGCAGCAATGGCTACCAGGTGCAGCAACAGCAGCAGCAGCAACTGCAGCAACAGCAACTGCAGCAGCACTTTGGCAGCGTGTCCGCCGCATCCGCCGGTGCCTACAACGCCATCTCGCAGAGCATCCCGGTGGCGGAGCAGCACACCCAGCAACTGGTCACCGGGCCGGCGGACAGCTACGGTCCACCGCCATCGGGAAATGACTTGGACTACGACCACACCGGCTATGCATCGCAGAAGAATGCGGTCGCCGCACTGCCCGATGGCACCGATCCCCACCAGCTGCCGGGCTTGGATGGACTCGATGTGCTGTCCGCCCAGAAGTCGCAGAGCATCCAGCTGAACGGACAGCAGCCGACGCAGAACTTCCAGGTGCAGTTCGGCGGCTCACTGAACAATGCCCCTGGTGTCGCCCACGGCGATGCCAATCACGAGGAGATCCTCTCGCAGGGTCTGCTGCAGTCCATCCTCACGGCCATCGAGCAGCCCAGCCAGCAGCAGCAGCAGCAGCAGCAGCAGAACCTTCCCCAGAACCACAAGGCCCAGAGTCGCTCCGATGAGCATGAACACGAGCAGGATCACGATCAGGATCAGGCCAATGCCGAGGACAATGATGAGGAGCAGGAGCAGGAGCAGTCGATCAGCTCGTCCAACCGCGTGGAGGTGCGCGTCCTGCCGGAGAATCCGGACAACGAGGAGGAGACCCCCGCCGAAGTCAAGGAGATCGAGCCGATCGTGGTCAACGAGGAGGAGGCCAAGCATTAGTCAGTCACTAGTTAGCATCGAACTCATCAGCGCCGCTTGAACCTATTTATTGCTGCCTCATCATCATCAACTAAGAGCTAAGTGCTCCATCTGTCCCCCAGTTGCCATAAAGTGAAAGTAGTCCAGGGGACAGGGGGATGCCCATCCATTAAAACAAAGAAAAAACGAAAAAAAAAATAATGACACACACACACACACACACAAAGAGAACCAAGAAGCTAGCTTGCGAATCGAGGAGGGGAAAAGTGCCTTCTCATGCTCGCAGCTCGTGTATAAAAGTTATTTAAAATAAATAATTAATTTATTATAGCATTGTATTGTATTTTATGCTTTAAACCATAAATAAATATGTATATGTATACAGAGAAAAAGAAAAAGCGCTTTGTGCCACTCCAAGTGGAAAGCCGCCGTCGCAGCCGCCGCCAAGTGCAAGTCATCTAAAGTCGCAAATGTCAGTCAATGGCATGCAAAAGGGCGAAAAACTACATGATGACCCAAGGCAAATGAACTGGGGGTCTAGCTGTCTTTGAAATGCCGACAAAGAGATAAGCAAACATAACTTGAAACTGCAAATCTTTGTTACCAAAATAGCCGATGGCATTGATTTGGGCATTATTATACCTCAAAGCTGATAAACCACAATGGTCAAGTGTCTCTCTTTTAAAACTTCAGTCTTTATAAACGCATTCATTCTCAAGCAAAATAATTGCGAACTTATTTACCGAGCTAAATAATCGCTTAGTCTATTTTATGAATATTTATTGTCTTACCAGAATTACGCGAATTAATAATTTTTCTACTTTTTGACCAGAATTTCAAAGGGTCGCGAGCTCAAGTTTTCTCACGCTCAATTCCGATTCCGATTCCAATTCCGATTCCTCTTCCAATTCCATTTCAATTCAATGGCATCCGCATCCGCATCCGCATCCGTGTCCGTATCCGCAGAGAAATCGAGTGCCCGCCAACGAGCAACAAGAAACAATAAAAGACATTAAATTAATTAAATTAGCCATAAACAAAGCGAAAGGTGATTAATTAACTAGAAATTTATACCGTTACATAACCGAAGGAAAAGGCATGAAAGACGTGCCCGACTTCAGGGCAGTGGGTGGTTGGGTGGTTGGGTGGTTGAGTTGGTGGGTGGGTTGGTTTTAGGTGCTGAAGCTCTCGCCGCTTTATTTACCCATTCATTAATATTTGGTTGCTTCAGTTTGGGCCTCGACATGGACTCGCCTTGCTACTGATTTCGCTGCGTACACCTACACTGAGCGAAAAAACGGCCCAAAACATGGCACTTGGACATTGGAAAGCTTAGGCATTGAAAATAATATTTTTGTATTATTTAAAATATTTTTGAATAACACAGAAACGCATTAATGATTTGACTAAAATAGAAATGCATGAATGATTTTACTAAAGATTAGTATTTCGAAACGTAATGTTTTTTTTGCTGTGCATATTCTGACTTCTACTTCATTTTTGCCCCATTTGCGTTCCACGTAGCCGCCACCTTTGTTTGCCGAGGCGTCGAAGGCAACTGGCGGACGGAAGACTCGTCAGACGGACAGAATGACGAACGGACGGACAAACGGACGGACAGACGAACGGACGGATGGATGGAGGCCAATGGGTAGTTCATGGGAGGAAAGGACGTGGAAGGAGTGGGCGATGGTGATGGTCCGCTGGCAGGGCTTTCATTTAGTTTGCGCACTTTTAATTAATGTTATTAAAAAGTCAAAATGAGCAGCACCTAGATGGGCTTTGTAGATGTGCGGAGGCCCTATTCTTCGCGGAATCGCAGGAGCAATTGGATGCAATTCAAACGAATAAAGTATTTTTTGGCGAAAGGTAAGACTCGGATTTACAACCATTTTAATTACTCCATTGTACGGCTTACTACAAAAAGGAATAATCTAGTCAGTGGTGAAAAATGCATCATTTTCAATTCACATTTTATATGCAAATCTTTAACGAACTGCAATACGAGTATCATTCACTTGCCCAGAACCACAAATTAAGGCTGGCAGGCTCGGCCATGGGAATAATACTTTAAAACCGAAACACTTTAAATCGAATGTGTGTTGCATGGGGAATGCAGAGGCAAGTGGACAAGTGTTGCATGTATTTGCTGTGGCTTCGATTCTCACTTATTTCCATTAACTTTCGCAATTTGACTTTCGTCATGGCCATTGCCATTCGGTTGGGGGCCAATGCCTGATCGGCTGCCAATTGTGTAAATTTGTCATTTCAGTCAGCGAAAACGCGAAAAATGTAATTTGCAGCAACAATTGGGGGAAAGTGGTATTTTGATTAATCGTCGATTTGCATGCGAATGCGGAAATCCAACAAAAGTGCCGTCAAGAAAATCAATTCATATAAAAGGAGCAAATTAAACGAGCATTTTGTATTGAAACTATTTTCGTATGCTCTTTAGCCAAAACAAATGAAAAAGTCCTTTCTTTTTCTGTTTCCAGATAATTAATAGATTTTACGTAAATATATTTTCAAGCATAGATTTAGAGATATTGCAAAAACTGAAGAAGGAATCTTTTCGTTGAAGATGCTCACCTGGTTTTAAGCTCCATTGTGCTGTAGAGTATGCCAACAACTTCCTGCGGGATAAAACTATAAAGAGTTCGCGAAAAACCAGACTGAACGAGTGGTAAAATAAAAATAAAAATAAAAATAAATATAAAAAAGCACTACAGCAGGCATAAAATGGAAGAGTCCTGAAAATGGTGTTGATTTTTCAGCATTTTATTGTTGTGTTTTTTGTGCTCCTCCTTTGCTCTTGATTTTATTTACCGTGCGGTGTTTTCGAAGGGACGCTCGTCCTGTTTACACGGCGTATACGTAATACGCATTACGTATACGCAGAACCTATTTGAACGGTAGCTGAAAAGTGCGGGTATCGCTGAACGGTGAGCTGTGAGTGGAATGTTTTTGTTGTTGGTCCTGCACTTGAGTGTTGGCCTCTTTCGCAGTATCTGCAAGTCGCGGATCGGTTTCTTGGCCACGTTAAGTTTTTTTGGTAAGAGGTAGGGGAAGAGGTCGAGGGAGTGGGAGTGAAAGGATGCCTACGGCAATCGGGCAAATGGTTCGCCTACGAGTTTGGCGAGTTTGGCGAGTGCTGGGTGTTTGTTTGCTCTGGTCACGCAGAAATGGGGCGACCCTAATTACAGTTAATTGGTGCCTGCTGAAGGATGGCATGGGTGTTTTCCAATGGCAGGGCGGGGAGTTTTCCTGAGCTGATGGGTGAAAGCTTATACGCACTGCGCGACAGGGCAAAAATACACAATTTTCCACTTTGTACTAATCAAGAACTCATTATCCTTCATTATGCTTTTCAAGCTGCCGTGTCGGCGTCGTCGTCCTCGTCCTTCCGCCATCCTCCTCTCCTCAGTTGTACTACCCCATCCTAATGTCGCCGACGCAGCTGCAATTGCAATGCGTCGACGCCGGCGACGTGAACCTTGCCCCCCAAACACAGAGGGAAAAAAGTAACAATCAGATCAGCTAATCAAGTTGCTAACCAACTTTGCAAATGAAATGGAAAATGACATAAGCTACAGCTTCTCAGCCACCAGAGTGATAAGAGCTATCAAAGAGGCTTTGAGGTCTCTAAGGATTCTATAGACGTCTTAGTGCACATTTCTCACTGTGCACCCTCTCGCTATATTATCCTTGTGTCGGCTCCACGGGAACCATCATTCAAGTGGTCGGTCACTCTGGTTTGGCTTGGTTTGTTCTGCTTTTGCTTTAGCTTTTCCTTTTGCTTTTCCTTTTGCTTGGCGAATGGGAGCCCGCAACTGCTGAGCTTAAATTATGCACAATTTTATAAATGCCACGGCAAATGTCGACACAAATGCGAGCACACCAGGCTGTGATGGCCAGGGAATAAATGGTGGCCAGAACGCAGCACATGGGGGGGCACACATGAGCACTTAGCCAGGACGTGACTGCGGTCAGCATAAATAACAGGTCAAGGCGTTCGCTGCGCTAAAGAACGCCGAAGAACAAGGAGCTGGGAGCTTGGAACTTGCAGCTGGGAGATTGGGGCTGGGAGCTGAACAAGGAGCCACCAGCTCATGTGGAGCCTTTGAGCGATTACACCAGTTGTCCAGGGAAGTGAATGTGCCATATTTGCAGTCAGCACAACACTTGTAGAAATAAAGAAATAACTAAGAGTGTAGCTAGGCTTAAATAATCAAATTCCTCCCCTGAGTTGCATTATCTCAAATTTAAGGTAGACAGAATGCAGAATACAGGTTGTTAACTGATTCTGTTTATAATATATTATTGTTATAATTGTTTATCATATAAATAAATCATCGTGCTTATAAATACTGTGATATAGCCACTGATCTTCTATGATTCAAAACTAAGCAGCTGAATTGAGCTGAATTGCCATTTTGTGATTCTAAGAATCTACTTTTTAAGGTTTGCCCTGATACTGATGCATAATATTCAGCGATTTAATATGTAAATGATATATTTCTGTAACAGCATTGATTATTGTATTTATGCATTGCAGATATTGGGTAAGCTTACATTCAACTAAACAATGCTTCGGCTTTGTTATACTTGTTATACCCTTAAAAGGATGCCACATGAACGTCAGAGAACTACTTTAAGTACTTCGAGCAGAGCAGAGCATCAATAACTGGGGTTACATGGCGTAAGTGCCGCCCGAGGCAAGGACCTCGCCGAGTCCTTATGCTGACCCACTGCGGCGCCGTGTCAATGTGCCTTTAATGAACGCATTTATGCCAAATGGCTCTCGCCGAGCAGGGCAAATAAAACAAAAAAAAAAAACAGAGAAAAAAAGAAGAAAATGAAAATGAAATATTCTGGGCAGCAGAAAACTGGGAGGCTTTCGAAGGAGCGAAATGAAAAGCGCTAATAAAGTGCACTTGTCGCCGCGAAAAAGGCGAACAGCAACAACTAATGGCCATTGGCCAGCAAACACCACCCCATCCTCCTCCTCTTCTTCTTTCCTGTAAGGGCGGGCAGGGGGGCGTGGCACAGTCTTGTTTACTGCTGGCCAAAAAACAAGGACACTGGGAGGGAAAGCGTTTCTAATTTCAGTCTGTGGCGCATAAATCTTGACTCCTGGCAAAAGGAAGCCAGTGAGGCAGCCAAGCAGCCAAGCAAGCAGCCAGCAAGGATACTCGTATCTCTGCCCAATGTCCACCCACTGCAGTTGGTTAAAAATTATTGTTATTGCTGCGAGTGTTTGTTAAAATTTTTGCAATTAAGTTTCAATCCCGGCAGCCAAGGCGTCCATTACAAACCGTTTAGTTGGCCATTCGATGGAGCAGGTCAGGCAAAAACCCTCCACTTCTCTTTGCTTTACCTCCACGATTCCCAAGATGAGTGGAGCTCATGCATTTATTCATTTCATTTTGTTTAAGTGACCTTTTGGCCCGGCCAGCGCGTGACCTTTGACCGGGGGCGGGCGCAGGTGAGAGTGGGCGGGCGCCAAGGTGGGTGTGCTGATGTTTAATGACTGCACGTAGTCGCATGTGTGAAATGTGTGCTTGTGTGCCTCTGTGTGCCTGTGTGTGCCTGTGTGTGTTTGTGTGCTCGTGTGCCTGGCACACTTCATTAAATGCGCATATAATTTGCAACTCGCACTGAACTTCGAACCCGCTTTTAATTGCCCACAGGTCAAAAGGGCACCGTGGAAAAAGCAGTGCGATCAGTGGGATCAGATTGCAAAGTCACTAGTAAAACTGAAATCCAAAAATACCACTTAAAATAGTTCAGTAGTTTTTGTCACAATAAAGAATACTTAATATCAACTGAATTTATACATATAAATCTACATTTTGCACTGCAATTTTTTCTGTTTTTTAAATTGAATTTGCTTTCTGTGAAGTGCAACTGTTTTCTGCATTCCTTTAATTTGATTTAGATTTTTGTACGGACATCTGCTTTCACTCACAGCTTGGGCTTCTTCAAGTAGATTCCTCTTTGCAGATTTGCTTAATTCCAAATCAATTGAACCTGTTACTTTGAGGACTGTAATTAATTAAAGTTTTCCTTCGAGGAAAATCTCTCGGGACAAACAGGCTTTTGTGCCACGGTGCGAAGAGCCACCTTTCTTTGCTGCCATCATACTCGACCATTACTTTGATCCCCGGGGGCTTTCGTATATTCGCCCCGTTGGCCATTTTGTAGTTTGTTTTATTGCAATTGCATTACAAAGTCGCAGCTGCTGACAAGTTGGGTGTTTGGGTGTTCAGTGGGTGGTGGTGAGTGGATTCAGCGCCCAAAATGTTATTCATAGCCGAAGCGGAACAAACGCTTATTACACCTTTTAATTGGGAATTTATGGCAGACTTGAGTGGATGAGCGGATGGGCCAATGGGCCAGTGGGCGGATGGGCGAATGGGTGGGCAAGCGGTTAATTTACAGCTGGGGCGGACAATAAGTGGGTATGCCTTCGCCTGCCACGCCCACCTGCCGACTGTGAATTTATGTCGCCCGCCTTCCACTTCGAGGGATAAGCAAATAATCCCCTTATAATTAGCAGCAAGCAGGACAAACAAAAAAACGGTG
The DNA here is from genome assembly GCF_016746235.2 of Drosophila teissieri. NCBI lineage: Eukaryota > Metazoa > Arthropoda > Insecta > Diptera > Drosophilidae > Drosophila > Drosophila teissieri. The sequence continues at coordinate 13,880,244 of NC_053034.1, forward strand.
ACAACAAGCCGAAAGCCCAAGGACAACAACAGGCCGCCAAGTGGTTAATGTTGAGCAAATTATTAAATTTTTGGACCGCTAAGTGGGGGGAGGTGAAGCGAGGGGGCGGCGGGGGGTGCTGGTTCCAGTGGGCGGCGGGGTCTGTGGACTCAGGAGGGTGGGCGTGGCCTAGGCCATAAAAAGATTAAGCAGGCGAGCGGCGTGTTAATTTATGGCCAACAAATATGCTCGACAAAACGTTTAAGCAAGCCTCCTCCTTGTGCCTCCTGCAAAAAGGACTCGCCACCAAAAGCCAAGGCCGCGTGTCCTTTGTGAGTGGGGTCAAAGGGGGGTGGTTGGGTGGCGGTGGCAGGTGGCCGTAGTCGCTTAGGCGCGCTTAAAAAGTTGTAAAATTTGTTAAAATACTTGAGCGCGTCGAATAAAGAAAGCATGCGAAAAATTAAACGAGCGTAAATAATATATGTATGTATATTAAAACAAGCGACAAATGGACAATGTTCGCGAATGGCAGCCAGTTCCTAGGCTGCAAGGACTAAACAGATGGGAATATTTGAGGAAAGGAACATCGTTGTTTAACTGGAAACAGAAAGGTTAGCTGAGTGACAAAACGCCAAGGAAGCAAGGTTGAGTTTGGGAGTAAAGACGGCAAAGTACTTGATAATAATTGAATATTTTGGTAACTGGTTTTCATATTCCCAAACTACAGCTTTATTAGTTTAAGAGCTCTAATACTAATTAGTTTAAATTCCTTCAACAGCTACATCTAGGATATAGTATCTCTAGTATCCAGTTCCCACTGTGGAAGCACAGATTTGCGCCTTTAGCGCGATTAATGGCCAATTAAGTTTCTGCGGGCTTTTTCCAAGTGAAGCCCTTTTGGCACTTCTGCCAGAACTTGACTTATCCCGGGTAATGGGACATTTTGCCGGTTACTGGCGCAATCTGATGGCATTCAGCTGGTGCGCCAGAAGAGAAGAGAATCCAATCAAAATGAGCTGCACAAAGGCGGAGCCGCATTATCCGATGTCGCTGGCATTGTTTGGATGTCCGGATGTCCGGATGTCCAGGGCCCCTGCACTTTTGCAGGACGGACGTTAAGGTCCTTAATGAAAACTGTCAGACAATGACAACGATTTCAATCGCACTTGCTGCCGCTGATGCTGCTGCTGCTGCCGTGCTGGCATCCATTGATCTGGGATATAATTATTAATATTTCATATAGGAAACAGTCTCCGGTTCTGTCTCATTATAAAAACATTTAATAAAATTGCGATTAAATTCGCAAATAAAAGTGGCGAAGTGGGTGGCTGGGTGGTTGATTGGGTGGTTGGTTGGTTGAATAACGTTCAACTAATTAAGTTAATATGCCGAGACAGAGGGGAGTCGTAATTTATGGCCATTTGCATTTACATCGATTTCTGGAGAGGATTGGTTGGTGGTCAGTGGAGTTAAGGCTTCTTTCATGTCCACGTCGTCCATGATTCAAAAGTGTCGTGCATTATGCAAATTAATTTAACTACAAAAAACAAGGCAATATGCAAAAGTCGTGCAAAAATGTAAAGCGAAATGAATGAAAATAAACGGAAAACCTCACCAGCGGGCGAAATCCAATAAAAAGGAGCAAAAAACTGCAGTGCAATCATATCTGACACTGCGAAATTAAATCAAATAAAACATTCAATGCGACCACAGACAGAGACAGATATAAGCGCGAGACAGAGACAGAGAGAGAGAGAGGGAGAGAGAGAGAGAGACAGTGGCAGAGCTGTTGGCAATCGAAGCCGTCTAGTAAATTAAATATTAATTACAATAAATTATACTGGAGTGGGCAATCGGATTTCAACGCAAGAGTTTTCCCAACAAAGCGACGCAACTTTAAATGAACGGAAGAATTTTCCATAGAACAAGTAAGCTTGAATTATGTTGTTAAACATTTAAAAATTCCAATTCTTGTGCAATTTGAAAAATGCTGAAAATTTGTATTGATTAATCTGATGTACTTACTTACCGACTTACTTCTTAAATTGCAACTTCCTTTGCCTCCCTAATTTCCACCATTTCCACAAGTACTTTCCTTTTTGCCATTTTCCTCAGAGTTCACTGCTTTTCAACTGACCATATTTGCGCCATTTTTTTCCCTTTTTTTTTATTTTTTCCATTTTCGTGCAGGGCGCTAATCGATTTGGTCGCCATTTTAACACCTGGCCCAGACGGCCATAACTTAATTGCCTAGTTGACATCATTGTATGCATGCGCACACACATGCACACAGCTGCACACGTGGCACACACACACACACACACGTGCGTTGGCAAACACGATAGCCGTGTACTTTTAATTGCACATCATCAACAGCTGGATGGAAAAAATGGCGTATGCATAAATTATATGCATTTTGCATTTTTCATTTTATATTTTTTGTTGCTTTTCCGCACTCTAATGCTGGGCGCATTCGCTTGGATGTGTCAACAAATTTGTGAGCTATCAAATTAAAGGCTGGCGAGTGGCGAATGGCGAATGACGAATGGAATTCCTTTTCCCAATTTCCCAATTGAACCGGAAATGGCCACAAAACGGCCACCAATTGTTCACATCTCGGTGACAGGGCCATTGTTCCGAGTTTCCAAATGAAAATACAACGTTTGAGTTTTTTTTTTGTTTTTTTTACACTTTTATTGAATTCATATTTGGTTTTTCTGATCGAATCTCCCGCGTCTTTCGGCTCAAATTGCATGGTTTTCACTGTTTCTGTGTGTGAGTGTGTTTGTGTGTTAGCTGAGTGGGTATGTGTGTGTGTGTGTGAGTGAGTGTGTGTGTGGCCTGGTAAATAGCTTCCTTAATTTGATCTTAGACCTATGCAATTTAATCCGTAACTCTTGTTCCACGTGATGGTAGGATGCCATTCTCTTACCCTTTTGCGTAATTATACTCGTAGTTATTATGAATTGTAATATTTCAAAGTGTTCCGTGTTTCAAATGGAACAACACACATATTTTCCATTGAATTCGGCATTTTTCTTATTTAACCACATTAAAATTGTTTGCTTTTGTCGCCATTGTTTATGCTTAAAATTGTATTTAACATATTTACTTTAAAATTGTTTTTGCACTTCACGCACACTTTCTGTTTGCGTTTTCCTTTAATTAACTCTACCACAAAAACAAAACACGCGGAAAAATTAAAAAAAATAAAAAAAATACAACAACAACAAAATAAACAAACAAAAAACGGATAAATAAAAACGATGGCGCAGAGGGGTGGAGGGGGAAGGGGTGTGGAAACAACGATAAAAAGAGCTTCATAAAATTAATATACACATATCGAATGAACATAATAACGGGGTCAACACATTTTTAATTATCGCTTATCATTTACATATTTATATCGGTTTCATTCAATTACAATATACCATATATTCATAGGTTTAGCATCTGCAACATGGACTTTATTTCACCTTATTTTATACATAGAAATTGTTGTCGTTTCGATTTGTTTCCTTTTTATTGCATTTTTTGCATTTTTGCCTTTTTGCTATGCGCTTTTTTTCTGGTTTTTTATCTATTTCGGTTTGATATTGAATTACATTCAATTTGCTTATTAACATTTAAACACTTGTTTTTTGTTTTTTCTTTTTTTTTTTGCTGTTGAGTTTCGCTTAGACTAGTGCATGCGGATAGATGGAGAGGAAAATCAAAATACTGACAGATACATTTACAAATACATCGACTTTAAATGCGCTTGCAGCTCCCTGCAAAGGATAATTGCATCCTGAATTCCGCTTGGGATGCTGCTGATATTGATCCTTGGACTTGTTCTTGGTCCTTTGGAAGGAGCTTTACTAGTTTCGGCTGGCCGAATATCGCCACATTCAACATTATTAATTTACTTTTCTTGATTCTTTAATGGGGTTTGCTGAATTTCTCTTGGTCTTTAGTTTGGGGGGGAGGGTCTTCAATATACTTTTTAATTTGCTAAACGTCATCACATTCATAAAATATATCCTTTTGGTTTTCGTTCTTTGCCCCATCCTCCATCTTTATGATAGTTATGATACTAAGTGGTACATCATATTCATATTCATATCCATATCCATATCCATATATTTACGCTTAGTATGGAGAGTATTCTGCATATTATCTTTCGTTTTTTTGTTTTGGAGCGAAAACGTATGAGAAGTATCCAGTGCCTGGCTCACCAGATCTCTAGGGGCTGGGATTGGGATAGGGTTAGACCCTTTCTCTGGGGTGGGATCGCGGATCTGCTTCTGCCTCTGATTCAGTATGGTTTTTGTTTTGTTTTCAGTGTATCTCTATCGTTCCACTAGCTGGGCTTAAAGTTACAGTTACTGTGTGTGTCTGTGACTGGGTTTTGCTACACTTCATTTCCTTGGAGAGAGTCAGTTAGAGAGTTTTAGAGAAATAGAGAGAGAGAGATAGAGATAGATAGAGAGAGACACTTAAATACTCGAGATGAATTTGCAATACGCTTTACTGGATAGTTGGTTAGTTATCTCTATGTCAATATCTGCTCTCAATGGCATTTGGTTTTAGCCAGTCGTTTCGTTTTCCTTCGTTTCTTTCAAACATACAACAATAATTAATATCGCTTAAGCACTAAACACATCAAAATGCCCTATATATGTACATATAGGTAGAGATTATTCTGATCTGATATATGGGGAGTAGCCACACAAAAAAAAAACAAAAAAAATCCATATCCATAGACAATTTATGCAGATTTGCTCAGTATGTACACATTTAGTTCAACAATCCGTTGCTAATCTTAGCTAATCTGCCATCCGTTTTAGCTATTTTTTTTCATTATGCTTACATTTTACTATAGTCTTGAACTTATGCTAGTTATCAAAAAAAATTCATTATCTTTATCGTACTTAGACTTGCCGCAAATCGCACGGCGTTTCCCATCGAAACATCCATTGGCAATTCGCCATTTATTTATAATATGTTTAGACACCTATAGCTTATTCTTGTACTAGAGAATGTGGTTTGTGTGTGTGTAAAAGTTGTTAGCAACCCAAAGAAGTTAAGTAGATGAGAATTCATACACTCGTCCTCATTTCCTATTACCAATTACTTATCAATGGAAGAGAAATCCCGTGTCAGTGGCTCTATTTACAAGGTGTGTTAGTTATGTTCTTTACGTTGCGTTACGTGCCCCCCATAAAAACGCTCAACTTGACCCATTACCGACACCATTACGAAAGTCATCTGCTTATCTCTGCTATTTCGTTATCTCAATATTTCTCACGGGGGGTCCATCATACATACTTGTTCCGTTTTTACTCCGCTGCACTGGCATTATTTTTGGTTAGTTTTAGAAAAGTCTGATAAATGTGTGGTTTGTGTTTGACGGCGGACCAAGTGGGGCTACTTAATTTAGTGATAACAGGATAAGCTCCAGCCCGCCCACAAAGTCCGGTGGCGGTGGAGAAAGAGGCCCGGTCCACAGGTGGGACTGGAGAGCAGAATCAAACCGGAAACCGGAAATCATCGAGGGCCGGCAGCCGGAAAACCAGGGAATCAAGGAACAGGGGCGGTTGGTGAGCGCAAGAGAGGGCATCCTAAAATGCGATTCCAGTTGGCAATTCGGCAGCGTTTCCGGTTCTCGATCCATTGAAGAGCTATGTCCCGGGCACCGGGCTCCTCTCGACACCTCTGCGGCGAAGATCCTGCGACTCCTGCAGATCCTGCAGATCCTGGCAGTTTCGGTTGCTTCGTTGTCCGCTTGCCTGCTCCGTGGCGAAGGTGCTGGTGCTGGTGTGCTGGACGATCCTGCGGCCCGGGGGCGTGGCCGGGAGGAGGGTGGCGCAGCTGGCCACCAGCTGGAGGAGCATCAGGGTGCCGCAGGTGAGCAGGACCAGCGGCAGCAGGACTGGCGGCTGGGTCGCCGTGGAGTTACCGTTGTTGCCCGTATGCATTGCCGCCGGATGCTCGCCTGGAACGAAATGGAAACAGAAACGGAAACGGAAACGAGAACGGTAGAGCGGTCAATGGGCGGTACATACTGATAAGCGGAACAGTGACATATACGACATAAGCACTCATACTTTTACATGCCCTTGCCTACTAACTTGAATTATACTAACTGGTATTCAATTCTGCTGTTTATAATATTCAGATAGTATTTTACTCACTGCCAACTGATTAACTCGCAAGCAAACTAGTCCGCTGCTGGCCCAGTGAGCACATAAATTCCCACGAAAACGTTATTCAGATAGTTGGAAAACAATCAAATCGCCGCAGACCAATAAAGCCAGCACAAGAAGTTAATTTGGAAGTGGACTTGCAGTGCAGTAAAGACGAAAGCCCATTTCGCAGATCCAGATCCACTAAAATACATTGATTCCACAAGGAGACGAGCAGAGTGGAGTGGCATGGAATGTAGATGGGGCTTTTGGGCCTGCAGTTGTATCTGCATCTGCTGCTGGTGATGCTACTGCTGCCCCTCACCACCACTTGGAAAATCCAGAAGCTTTATTGCCTATTAACTTAATTGCCGGCAATAAAAACGCCAAGACTGGCTAAAAAAAAGGCCAGTGGCGGCAACAAAAAACAAGAGCCGCATTCAAAAACTGCCCAACTACTTGGCGGCACTCGACTAGATGGGTGTTTTTTTTTCTTTTTTCTTTCTGGGAGCGAAAAGGTGGTTCGAGTGGTTTGGGTGGCTTGGGTGGTTTGGGTGGCTTGGGTGGCTTAGCTGGCAGTGGGTGGCTGGAGGCCCAGATGGCAGATAGGGAGCCATAAATTTTGGCATGAAATGCGCGAGAGTCTTTCGTCGTGGCGGATACTATAGCTCCCATAGCTTCTGTAGCTTCTGCAGCTTCAATTATCATGCATCGTTCGTCCTTTACGAGTTCGTTGATGCCCATCATGAGCTGTTACTTAAGAGTCCGTCTGTGTCTCTATATAGTATGTATATGTGTCGCTGTCTTTGTCTATGTCTGCCACTGTCTCGGTGTGCGTGCGAGGGCGCAAGTGTGTGTGACTGGGCCGCACAGTGGGGCAAATGCACCTTGTGAAAGCAAGCAGAATACTGATTATGACTGAGGCAATAAAACTTTGAGACTCTGTTGAATATAACAAATGCAGCAGCATTTACAAGATACTACATAGTCTCTAAATGGCATTTTTAATGGCCACCTTTTCAATAGGTCAAGTATAAGAAAATACAAAGATAAATCATTTGGGTTTAGGAACTACCTCTTCTTCCAACACAAGAATATTTATTATTTAAGAATATTTCTTATGCAGATTAATGCCAATTCCATGCGTATTTTAGCACCACTGTTCGTCACTCCACTCACTTCATCTGTGCAACACCACGTGCTATACGCATTTCAAAAGTTTTCCATGCCGAATGCTAAACGACAACGCCAATAACTCGACGCAGAGCGGATCGTCCAACGTCTCTAATTACTGACAGTGGCGGAAAGTGAAGAGGAGCAGAGGAGGAGAGGAGGAGGAGGAGGTTGCCCCCAGTTCCCCCAATTCCCCAGTTAATAGGGTTTGACATAATTAAGCGTCCTGCGTCCTGCGTCCTTAGTCGCCACCATCCATCCCGAGCAGGAGCAACTTGCAGAAGACAATGAATTGTCGTCGATTTGCCAGTTGCCAGTAGCCATTCTCCATTCGCCATTTGCCACTTGCCACTTATGACAGCGCCTCAGTCTCATTCGCAGTTTGCGGCAGCGGACGCGTCCTTTGAGTGCGTTAAAAAGCAAGCACTTGCAGATAAAAGCGCCATAGAAAGTACACTTAATTGGATTGGGGGTCGGATATTGTGTGGTCCAGTGGTCCAGTCGACCAAACATGGAACTCGGCAGCTCTGCAAGTTGGGCATCAACTTGACCATGGAGCTGAGACAGCAGTTCAATTAATGAAAGCGACTTTGATGTGCTGCGGCCCACAGAGTCGACTTTTGTGTGTGGCTAGGTGTAATGATCGCCTTAAATGGCCAAGAAGTCCGGCGGGGCTACAAATAGGCGTAAGCGGCTTTGTTCCAGCTTTGAAGCTAGACTAAGTTATCAATAATGCAACAGAATGTTGGGGCAGCTATGTGCAGAGGGAAAAATCTACAACAATACCTATGTACAAGTTGTAGGTGGGAATACATCACAGAAAGTGCCTGATTTGTTTGTAAAAACTCATTACATTACGTCGCATTTTATACCCATGACAAATAAGAGTAGTTATTTCATTGCAAGATATCCCACATTTTCCCAGTGTATTTCAGCTGAAGGCGGTCAGCAAGGACGAGTTTGGTCCAAATGTGGTCCTTGCAACTCTGAACTGAATGTGAACTGAACTCTGGTCTCGAAGTAAAGCCGAAGCCGAAGACGAACGAACGGATTCGAATTGACAGTCGAGACAATGAAATGAAAGCACGCTTCTGTGGAAACTGTGGAATATTAAATTAAATGCTGCATGCACTTGTCCGTAAGCTGGCACTCCTACACTCGACTCGCTATTGTTCACGGAAATGGTACGAAATCAACAAACCAAAGTCCAACAACGAAAGGTTGCAGTTACAGTTCATTTAATGAGCACCACTCACGAAGAGAGCAATTAATTTTTGGATGTCCATGAATGCAGCAAATTAGAGTAACTCATATGGCAACCTGTCTTGCAACCTTTCATTTCACATCTACTTCTGCAACTACAAGTAAATATTTAATATTCCACTCTGCCTAAACGCACTTCAGTCGACGAAAATAAGCTGAAATCGAATATCTGACAACACTGGAGCATGAAATGGAATTCACTTCGACTTTGCAGAACGAAATAAGATGCCAGAAACTTGCTCGACTTTGTGCTCTTGATTTCTTTACTCATTTGCAAAGACGCTGCCGAAAGCTCATTTACCGACTTAGGTATGCTCCGCCGCTCAAAGAGTTCGGCTCCACCGGAAGGGGGGAATAATCCCCAACGCCCAACCCCCCTCCTTAAAAAAAGGGGGCGCTACCGGAAGGGGGCGTGATCTCTCTATTCGCCGGCACTTGAACGCCGCTGTGTCGATTTCAATTTGGGGAAAATGTACTCACAGTGCTGCACAGAAATATCAAATTAAAGCAAATTATAATCTTGTAACTTGCAAACGCAGTAATAACTTTCTAGTATAGCTTGAAAACGTTTCAAATTAAAAAGCTTTTATATGAAATTATTTCGGTTTTCAGTTTGCATTTCTATGAAACTGTTTTGGTTTTCAGTTTGGCTTTTCAATGATATTGTTTTGGTTTTTAGTTTGCTTTTCTATTAACTGTTTTGGTTTTCAGTTTGCTTTTGTTGCTATAATTCAAAACTCTAGTTCTAGGTATTAGTGTATTTCCTGATATATGTATTTATTTCTATATATAAAATATAATAATATATATTTTTGTTTAATTTTTATATATTTTATTAACAAGTTTCATGATTGATGCAATCCACTTTGCTGCGGGAAAATGAGCATTTCGTGATCGATCTGTTTGATTCCTTCTTTGCCAGGCGCTGTCCAAAGTGGACTGTCAGATATATATATTTTTTTATTAAATAAACTACTTGAGAGAGGTGGGCCCCACCCCCTTCTCCTTTTCCCCCCCGCTGGCATCAATACCCGTGCCCTGCGGCGCTTTTGCCCGCAACGCTGAGCGCAAACAACTTGTGTTAATTACTTAAGTTTCAGCAGTTGTTCCACTTAACAAGTTGCTTCTTCTTCTTCTACTTCTGCTTCTTCTTCTTCTTCCACACTCTCAGATGCCTTAGCCTCTGCTATATACATTGTTGCTTTTGCTGTTGTTGTTATTATTTTTGTTATTTTAGTCTAATTCCATGGCGTATTTGTTGTAGCGTGCCGCTTACACGCCAAAGTCATTTGCGCTCAAGTTGTTAAACTTTTTGCTTTGTAAGCGCTTTTTTCCGGCCTCAGCGGAAGCGGCGAACGCCGGGCGGAAGTTCAGGGGGGCGGGCGTGCCAAGGAGGGGGGCGTGGCAGGCAAAAGACGGGGAAATCCTCCGGCGAAAAAGAGTGAGGCGTCTGCGGCATAAACGAGTCAAAACTTGCGCAAATGTTGATGCTCAAAGTTTTTCCTAACTAATTTTCTTTGACTTTACCATGTGCGTTTGTGTCTCTGTATGTATGTGTGTGTCTGTATGTGTGTGTGTGGAAATTTGAGATATGGCAACAAATTGAGGATATCTAACTTGTGGAGCCAATAGAATCAAGCATTAATGGAATCATAAATCACACAGATTCGCCATCTATGAAAGCGACATAAATTATATTATGAAATTAAGATCTATATACGTTAAACACCTAAATTCAGCTTCGCATAAACAATAAACTTATTTAGAAAAGAAACCATTTTCTTTTTAATCCACTTTGTAATGTGGTAATATAGTGAGTTTTCGAAGCAAATGCATTTCTACACCAATTCACATCATCCTGCCATGCAACTGAAAAGCAGATTGCTCATACGCAACGTTGCCGGCTAATTGTTGGCAAGCAACCCCCGGCGATTTTCCTGCCAAAAATCCATCCGGTAGGTACGAGCTTTTCCAAAAAGTTGTCGTCAATCACTGGACGCGCTCGTCTGTCAAATAAAGCCAAACAAGCTTAGTTGACTTTGACTTTCGGGGGCCGCACATTTGTCTTGCTGGGCTGGCGCATTCGCAAAGTGACCCCTGACCCCATAGGGCTAAGCCCTGCACTGCGAGAAATGTGTTCGAAAACTACTGGGATAATACAGCAAGGTAAGTTAGTATGTATCTATAAACTGAAAGAAAAAGCAGACTACAAGCCATCAGTTTTGCTTTTAAAAGCGGTTCTATTCCTAGCTATTCATTTCCTAGCTATATAGTTTTCTATCTGATCTAGTTAGAGCTTTATAGTTTCTATCTGATCCAGTTAGAGCTATATAGTTTTCTATCTCATCTAGTTAGAGCTATATAGTTTTCTGTCTCATCTAGTTAGAGCTATATACTTTCTATCTGATCTAATTAGAGCTATATAGTTTTCTATCTGATCTAGTTAGAGCTATATAGTTTTCTGTCTGATCACTGGGTTGGAGATTATCTATGATTTGACTACATTTCAGTTGCCCTTCCAAGCGGAGAGCAGGAACAACACTCATAGTTGGGCAAGCGTGTGCAGAAAGCGTTTTGCATACCGGGCTACTCACCATCGACGATATGCACGCGCACCGACGTCGGATTGGCATTGGAGGGGGTGCATGTGTAGAGTCCCGAGTCCTGGGTGATGGCCTTCTGCACCAGGAGCCGGCTGGTGGTCAGCACACCTTTCTCGGTGACTAATGATATGCCGCCGCGAGGTGAATCGAAATTTATGATCTGAAATAAATAACGCCGACGGGGGGCGAAGGCAAACAGCTTAAGTGCCAGGACATACAATTTTTTGTTATTTTTCCCAGGTAGCTGCTGGGCTAGATTGTTACATTTCCAGTTGTTTGTGGGGTATAATATTTGGGTTGGGTTTGTGTTCCTTTTTGGGATGCTGGGCTTCTGGGCTGCTGGGTGCAGAGCATGTTAGTTAAATTTTTATTAATGACATCGTGTTAGTCAAGCCGGGTTGCGCTTTAGCTTTGGCTTTGGCTTTGGCTTCAAATGGCTTCGTTATGCCGGGCAGATTTCTTATTTCGCCAGCAACTCCCAAAAAGTAACAGAAACATAAAAAATACAAACCGGCAACAGCATTTCCTTGACATTTGCACAGGCAACCAACCATAAAAAAAAAAACAAATGGGGAAATGGAAAAAGTGGCCAAATGAGATTGCGGCTGACCAAAGATTTTGTACCTTGTTTGGGGCTGCGGTTCTTGGGTGGCATAGGGATTTATGTAAATATTTTTTGGTCAACTTGAAACTGTTAGCTTGGAATTAAATAGTTATGCTTCCATTTAACAACTCCATATACTATATGCCAAAGGGGTAGTTTACCTATTTGCAACCATATGACGAAGGCAAACAGCAATTCCTGCTGGAATAAAAGTCGCTACTTTTTAATAATAATAATCGTAAAAATCCAGGAGACAGCCGCTTGCAGGAGACCCTTATCAAACGTAATTATTGATGCGGCTTCTGTGGCCCGCATTATTATATAATGTTATATGGTACTTGGTACTTGGTTTTGGTTAGCCATGAATATGTTAGCCTTGCAAGGATGTGCACATGTCAAGTGGTTTTCGCTGCGGTTTCGCGGTATTTGTACATTTTTGCGATGGCTCTTTGTGTGGACTCGTGACTCACCTCGCGGTTGTGCGACCAAATGACGGTTGGCGGCGGTTCCGGTGCGAATTTCACAATGCAAGTCAGATTGATGGTGGATCCGCGGTTGATGTGCAGCTCGGGGCCGCCGATGATGTCGGTGACGGGCTCTGCAAGACAAAGGAGCAAAAAATTTAGCCAAGGATGGGGTGAAGTCATGCCTTTTTCATAAGCTGCGGCGCACACACAAAATGGCGCATAAAACATTTTGAAAGCTCATTTCGGCTAAGCCGCAGCAACAATAAAAGTAAAAAACAAAAAGTACACACACCCACACACACACACAGACACAGAGACAGAGATGCCCAAGGACATTAGGAGTCGTCGTGAGCCTGTTTAAGAAAAGTTTATCTACCGTTGCGTTAAATTGTTTTCTTTCCTGCTGCGTAACCCGGGCACATGTACTCTAACCCTCTAACCCTCGAAAACCTCGAGAACCTCGAAAACCTCGCACCACGTGTATTTGACAACTACACGTTTGTTTACTGTCTTATTCATCGCAAAACAATTTCTGACTTTCGAGTAACAGCGAATGGCTACAAAAAAAAAGAAAGTAAGCTCTAATAAATGCAAAGTGACATCGGAAAAGGACGAGCGTACTCGTATGCGACAGAAATGAGAAATGGGTAAGAACAGATATCTCAAATTCGAAATTCGAATGCTGGGCAAAGTAAACAACAAATTGTGTCATTAGTTCAAGGACATTGATTGAAATCTCGGTTGGTCGTAACTAAAATTGGAAATTCCCAACTTGCCCCTCAGACACTTTCCGAAATTCCTGCATGCAGTGAGCGAAAAAGCTAGCCATCAAAATAATATATATTTCATATAGAAAGAAGAGCATGCCGCTGATAATGTAGCAATCATTCCTTATTACCCTTACACCCCACAAAATATTTGCTTAAAAATGTTTACATATGCACTTACAATTAATATATAAATTAATTTAAACTATTTTCTTAGTGTCTACACTACATAGAGGAGCCTTTCCTGCTCCCTTCCCTTGTTCAATGCTAATAAATTGGGATTTCTTTGCTGCCTTCTCTCCTTCTCCTTCTCTTTCTCTTTCTCTTTCTCCATCTCCATTTCCATCTCCTTCGGCAACTCCCTCTCCCACTCTCTTTCTTTCTCTCCTTGCCCTCCCCTTTGTCGCCATTTTGGGGAGCTGCAAAATGGCTGCTTTAGCGCTTCCGGTTCTCAAAGAACTTTCGTCGGTGTTTGTGTGTTGGTGTGTTGGTGTGCTTGTGTGTGTGTGCGTGTCTGAGTGCCTGAGTGTGTGTCTGAAAGTGCAGTTACTGTAGTCGCTAACGGTAATGTGCTCTCTTGGCTGAAAACGCCGCTAAAGGTTAGTGAAAGTTATGCACTGCCAAAGAAAGTGGGCGGCTGGCTGGATAGGTGGGCGTGGCATGGCGTGTGTCGGCGGTTTTGCTTCACTACACGCTGGATTTTTTGCCTTTTGGGCTATGCCCCATTTTGCTATGCATCTCGTGCTCGTATCTCTCAATCTCCATTTGAAGTTCTTTATGCTCCGCAGTTATCTCTCGGCGGTACATTCCCCCCCCCCCCCCCCGCCCCCCCCCCCCTCGTCCCGCGTTAGTGCCACATTTGCCAGAGATTTGATCTCCGCGTACTTGGATACTTGGATGCTAGGAGACTTGGATACTAGGAGACTTGGATACTTGGATACTTGGATGCTTAGCTGCTCGGATACTTGGAGACTTAGATACTCGGTCAACCTGATGTGCAGTTAACTCTGCGAATAATCCGAGCTCTTCTGCGAAAAGTTTGCCTGCCACAAAAAGTAACTCAATGGGATTTCGGCTGGGAAATGCCTCGCGAGTGCCATAAGCCGAAAGTTTATAAAGTGGCAGAGCATTTCGGGGCAAAATGTAGTAACTGAAAAATGCAAAGCAGAGAAATCAGCTTATATGGATATGGTTATTAGCCACAGACTTTGATGGCGGCCATGTTATGGCAACTGGGTAAATAGCTTAATCCAATTTTATTGAAATATTTCAATTAAAACCAAAATACATGCATGGCTTCCAGAAGGCTGAGAGCATTTAAAACTTTGCACTTTGCTTTAAAAGCGAGCAGAACGAAGAAGCAGATCCCAACACCCAAGGCAACTTGTTGAGGATAATTTTCGCCTGCACTTTGAGGTGTCGCCTTGGTCTGGAAACTTTCTGGTCACATGCCTGAAATATTCAGTCGAACGAACACTTGCATGTCCTTATTTATTCCCTATTTGCTCTCACCTACATACGTACATACATGCATAAGTTGGCCGCCAGCTTTTATGGCAATTTAAACTTTGCCGTTCGCAACGCATTAAACTTATTGATCCAAAACTGGTTCGCCAGCACAGAACACAGAACACAGAACACAGAACCCTACGGAATTTGGCCAGAGCCTTTAAAAACAATGCCAAAAAGGACACGGCGGGCGGAAGGGTGGAAGGGAGGGGGGTTGCGTAGCAAATTGCGGGTCATTCGGCACATGTGGGCGTTATGTGTGTGGGCCTGTGGGCGTGGGGGCGTGGCTTCGGCGCCGAAGGGCGTGGCGCATGTACATATGTGTGTCGGTGTGTGTGCGGCGAGTTAATATTAAACAAATATTACGCATACGACACAAGGGAGCAGCTGGAAATCATCAAACGCTTTCGCATTGTGTATGTATTTCTGCTTGTGTGTGCTTTGCCAGTTTCAATGTGTGTGTGCGTGTGTGTGTGTGTAGCGCCTAGAAGTATGCAGCAGGTTTATTATTTATGCCATTCATGCGGTAGAACATTCAAATAACCCGCCACATCGAATACCCCATCACCACCACAACATTCCATCAGCCCCGGCAGGAATTTATGACCTTTTTACTTTTAATTTAGACAAGATGCGGGGGCGTTGTGTGGTGGGGCATTCCATTCCCCTGCGCTCCTTGGAGCATTCCGAACGGATTATCTTTGCTGATTTTTAGTTTTCCTTCGCTGCTCCAAGTGACCCTATACCATCTCCATCTCCATCTCCATCTCCATTCCCATCGCCACTCACCGACTCAATTACCAAGCGAATCCGACTTTCAGAACTATACAATGCATGTCAACGTGGCAGAACCATAGATTATAATTTTTTTTTAATATTTAGTTTTATTAAAGCGACGAATCCGTACGCAGTACTAGATTATAAATAGCTCAGTAATCAAGCCACCGAAATAAGTGTAAAGATATCACATAATGGAGGTAATAAGTGCAGAAATAGGTTATACAAAAAGTTTCCAGCTACTGCAGTTACACAATGAGCTCGCATATATTTTAGCTGCCACCATCTTGGCCGCGAGTGTAGCTACCTTGGCCTGCGCCAAGTGCGTGACCAGACTGCAAACGGCGATGGGCGAGATATTAGATATTGGGACAGTGCGTCCAATGGGGCTGGGCACCACCGCCAACTTCAACTCATTAATCAACGTAATTTGGAGTCCTTGGGAGAGTAAACGGCGCTTATGAATGATTCATGGCCCACTTTGGTATCTCTCCCCCCTTCCCCCCTCCCCATTCCACCTTTCGATTTCGGGTAACTTCTATTTGGGCGCTCTTATCGAATTAGTTGCTGCATTTGCGCCTTGCACTTTGATTAATCGACATGTCAACATTTGAGCCTAATTTGCAACTTTTATGCCGGCGCTTTCGAATGTGATTTATGGCCGAAAGGCAAACACCAAATTCACACACACACGCACACACACACACACACACACATTTATTGGCAGATTGGCGAAACAACCCAGGGAATTTAAATGCCCAATGTGGCTCCCTGCTCCCTGTCACTTTAAGGCATGTAAATCAAATAATAAATTTCAATAAAAAGACAAATAAAACCTATCAGACGTGTGTACGATGCTCAAAAGGTCGCCTCCACGAGCAGCCCATTTGCGTTTTCAGCTTGTTTACAAGCTGATTTTTAATGCCTGCCGAAGAGCATTTGATACTTGATATGTGCCTTAAGATTTAAGAGGTCTACGCAATGTCTAGGACCTCGCAAGGACATGCTAAGAATGGACCGATAGCATGTGGGAATGATTCTAACTCAATGAACGATGTCTCTTTAAATAATCACTTAATTCAGAAATTGTTTATTCACTTAATTCAGGAGTTAATTCAGGACAAATCACTTAATTTTTGTTAATATATATCAAAATCGTTGTACTTGTGCCTAATTGAATGCAATTCATACAGTAAATTGAAACTGCAACTATGGCTTATTAAAGTGCTATATATATATATAAAGTGCTATATACACTGATACACTTGCCCTATGAACCAGCCCCCAAAAACGCCTCGCCATCTTTAATGCCAACCATAAAAGTGTCAGCGTTTCGGTGCGGAGTTTTATATGTTTTCCTTGCTGTCATAAAGGTTAACGTAATGCCGCCTATAACAACACACAAGCACCCACTTAGACACAAATCGGGGGCGGTGGCAGGGGGCCACGCCCACTTTTTGCGAAACTGAAACTCCGAGAAGGCAGCAAAGGCTTACACGCTCATAAACCTTTATGCGTTTTCAATTGAATTGTCCCGAAGTTTTGGGCGGATCTCGAAACTCGCAGCTGGGATGGCGACCTTTATTTTTCCGTTGACTGTGGGTAATAAAATTTGTTGCCGTTGTCGCCATTGTTCTACGAGGCGCGATTTTATGATACCGTCAACATATTTCCACTTGGCAACGACACTGAGCGCCCAAGTCGACCATTTTTCAGACTTATTTAGAGCAAATAAGGGCGTTAGGTCATGCTTTATTAAAAATGAATGGGATATCCTATTTAAAGTATATATATTTTGGCTTACTGGATCACACCTTTATAAGTGATTCACCCCATATCCATGGCATCTTAAAATCTCCATTTAGTGAAGACTGCTGCGTTCGCCTTGAACTTTTAGTTCAAGTTGAAAGGCTACATGGGCAGTGGTTAAGTGGTCCCTGGGCAAAGCGCAACAAGCTCTTCAGCTCTTCGGGAACAATGGGGACAAAGGGGACAATGAGTTGGCTGCCACGTTGCTCGGTGGCACGTACACGATGCAACGGTTCAATAGTTGATTGGGCAACGGCTTATGAACTTGCCCCCCCACACATGCATGCATATATAAATGCGAGCTGCGAGCTGCGAATTGCAAATGGCGAATGGCGAATGGCAAATGGCAATGTCGAATGGCGAATTGCGAAATCGACTTTTGTCCGTTGATTGACTCCGCCTGTCCGAACAATCGGGACAAAAGGCAGTGCTGGCAAACAGCTTGCAGTTGACAGGATGCAAAGCCAGAATCTATCAACCGTGCATTATAAATTCAATATGCACCGCACACACGCGCCCAAACTCCATGCATACATATTAATGCCTGTACATCTATATATATGTGGCACTGGAATAAGCGATGGATTCGATTCGATACGATACGATTCGATTCGAATGGAATGGAATGGAATCGAATCGATTTGGCCGAACGGGAAATCATTGCACATTTGATAATCATCGAGAGCTCTGTGATTATTACGCCGAACGGGGACAAGTGTTGGCCCATTTAAGCCCGTTTTCGGTGTAACACGTTTATACTCGTATTTTGGCAAAAACAACATATTTTCTAAAATATTTTCTGAAGCTATGCAAGCAAACATTTAAAGTCTAGGTACTCTATGTGCACCTTCCCTGTCGTTTAGGCACATTCATAATTGCAGTAAGGACTTGCCACAATTTGTTTCAAGTAAATAACTAACTAATAACTATGTGTATGTCTGCATATCCATTAGATATCGCCTCTGCTTCATGTCTGTCTCCTTTTTCCCCCCTGAAAACCTAATGGTCGTACACTTCTGTGCCATAAACCTTCTGGAGCCGGGTTTGTCCAGGAAATTGACTTGAATTATTTGGCATTCGACGTATCGCATGGCATCGCCTGTCGCACCCCACAAGCCAATAACTTAACCGGCGATTGCTGAACCACCCCTCGCAGCGCCCAATTTCATGGCGGCTGTCGTCACTGACAAATGCTAAAAACTCACTCACTCACTCGCCAGGTCGCTCGATTCGGTCGTGTTTCGTCACGAAGCTTTCGTCACGAAGCCAATGACAGACGGACGCACTTTATTTGCTGGCATTTGGCATAACAAGCAGGACGAATGCCAGCGTTTAGTCCTCGACAAGCAAACTCACAGCTACACTGGAAAGAACGGGCTGCAACTTGAAATGATATTCAATATATATAAAAAACGAGTTTCTTTCATTACTAAACCAAACTTAGTTAGAAATGGGTAAATGCTAGAAGACAAAATACGCAGATTAAATGACCGCAAGTATCACTGGCTTTTTCGAGTGCAATGGACTCCATTTCGGGGTGTGATCTACAGTCAAAACCAGAATAATAGCCTGAGCTTGGGCAGAAATGCGCCGCTTCCCTGGCAAACAACCGCAAATGTGTTTGTGCGTGACTGCGGGCAGGGCCACGCCCCAGTTCGCAACGCCCCCCGTTCCCGTTCCGGTATCCGGCCCAACCTGCAGCCCCTATCCATTTCCGCTCCACATATATGCACACATACGTATGTATGTAGATGTAGGAGTATGTGTGTACACCCCACTCGAGCCCCGAAGGCAAAGTGTTGAAAGTGGAATTATGTGTGTTTGTGTTGACATTATAATAATGATTTGGTTTATGTTTATAGTCTGCTCCATGCAACCGTACACATGTTCGTCCTTTCGTCCTTTCCTCCGCTTCTACAGCGATTCTGATTCTGATTCCGATTCAGGTTCTGATTCCGATTCCTATTCCTATTCCTATTCCCATTCCTATTCCTACTGCTATTCCCACTCCTACTCCTTTTACTATTCCTACTCCCCTTTCAATCCCCAACGCCCCTTGCAACTTTTGCTGCCATGTCCATGTCCTTGCCGCATGTCTGCGTGTGTCTGTGTGCTTTGATTACTATTCAAATATTGTGACAGTGTGAAAAATAAACAAATTTGCATTATTTATTTTCATATTTGTTTGCTTTCGGCCCTGACAGTGACTCCAAGTGTGAGTCCTGAGTGCTGAGTCCTGACTGAGTCCTGTTTGAGTCCTGCCCAGCCATAAGCTTCATCTGCCACACCCCTGGAAAAACTGCCCCCCGTCCGACGACCGAAAACGGAAACTTTTCGCACGCTTTGGCCGCCGGAAAAGTTTGCTCGTAATTTTTTCCAACAATTAATAAAAGAAATTATGCATTGAAAAGAGCCGCCGAGGGACGTTTTGATTTAAACAAGATATCTACAAAGAGCCTAATGTATGAGGGTGCCGACGAAAAATGTTTGCAAAATGAGGGGCTTAGAAGGCGAAAGTGGGAGGGCGAAGTATCTGGGGATGTTCACTGTACTAATTGATTATAAATTTCAGAACTTTCGAAACTAGAGGGAAGACGTATGTATCTTTAAAGTTTTCATTTTTAAGGCGCGCTTAAAGTGAATAGAAACTTCATTTAGATATGGATTCTAAGACTTATGCAAGGAAATTTCAAATTTCCATTGTTCCATAAGAATTGTATTCCTCTATAGTTTATCCCTTGTGTTAAATATATGACGGATCTCTTTCACTCGGCCACTTTGCTGTGAAAAAGTAACCACAGCTGCGGTCATGACAAAGTAAATCTAAAATACGCAAAATATTGTGTGTCGTGTCATTAGTTTGCGGCGCCTCAAAAGAAGGCAACGTTTTCTTGGCATCGCCTTTTTCTGCCGCATAAGTTGTGATTTATGAGCCGAGGCAGCCACACCGCCGCCCATCCCACTAGCACCAACTTCCAGCGGCCAGCATTAGCAACTCCTCTCTGGGATACTCATTCCCAGTACAGTATAGTATCCACCATCTCAGATCATCACGCGCTTGGTCCTCTGGTCCTTTGGTCGCTTGGTTCTCTGGTCGCTTGGTGGCTTGGGTGTTCATCGGATGGGCCAGAATGAATCTGGATGGGAGAAACTGGGGGAAACTGGGGGAAACTGGGGGAAACTGGGAGAAACTGGGTGGCGGCGGCCTGTGAAAAGCCATAAAGTGCAAATGGTGCCCAGGGGAATCATCAAACAGCAAAAAGCTGCCATAAAACGACACAAACATGTGCGCAACACCAACACCGCGCGCCAGAGTGGAAATGGTGGCTGTGGATGGTGGACTCCGGGTGGCGCGGATGACTGCGAAATGCGGAATGCAGGGACACGGGGAGGGATGCTGAGATACAGGGATAAGGTAGCTGAAATGGAGACCCGGAAATAGATACCCCATCAAGTGGTCAACATTCGTTGGCATGGCTGTGTGTCTGTATGTCTGTATGTGCCCACCATGCCAGATTGGATATCAGTGTAAACATCAAAGTAGTTGGCAAATCACTCACACGTAGCCAACTAAAAGCGCTGTGGAGCTGCGGGGGCAGGTGGAGCTTGGTTGGGATGCTTGGTAGTGGGGAGGGGGAAGTGGCAAGTGGGGAGTGGCAAGAGGCAAGTGGGAAGTGGCAAGTGGTCGTGGGAGTTGGAGTGGGGGAAGGAAATGTAGATGGAGGAGCCATGCCGTGCATGGCATACAAATTGGCGGCAGTTTTGGGGCCACACTGAGCGAAATAACGACGCCGCTTGATTAACTTGCCGGGGAAAGGGGCAGATGGAAATGGGAAGGGGAATTAATAGAATAACAAGGCAACGAGGAAGGCAACTAAAGTTGCTAGTTGCTTTTGCAATATTTGCAGGACTTGAGTAAAGGGACTCCTACTTTGAGTAGCATCCCATTGGTAACTTACTTACTTAAAGTATTATATAATTTCTAGTGAAAACATGTACTCACCAACAATGTTCAGGTAGACGGAGTGGCCAATGGGGGGCGTGGTCGATATCTGGCACTCGTAGATGCCGGAGTCCTTGCGCTGCGCGTAGCGTATACGCAATGTCCAGTCCTCGGCGTGCGGCGAGTGCATGGCCTCGAATCTCTGGTCGGAGGTGTATGTGTAGCGGCCCACGGTCAGCAGGTGTATGTCCCTGTGTCGCACCCAGGACACCTGAAAGGACGAAAGAGGGGGTGGCACTTAGTACTGCGTTCGACGACGGCTGCAATGGTGTCGAGCTGCCTCCAAAGTGCAGTGTGCCAAACGGCAAAACTGACTTTTGGGGCTTTTAATTGCGCGCTTAGTCATCGATTTGACTTCTGTGTGTGTGTGTGTGTGTGCAGTCAGCCTGCACGAGTTTGTGTGTGTTTATTGCACGATTACAGGACATCCTTTGCGCCACACTCGCACACCCACACACGCACACGCACGCACTAAAGCCACTGGAGAGCGTCGTACGATAAACAATTTAAATGCCAAATTGAAATCGAATGTGGCTGGACCACTGCTTACACCGCAAGAAACGCGAGGTGCTTCGTTTGCAGTTGCTAGCTTACAAATGCTTGAGATTAAAAAATATTTATAAAGCCATCGTGATGTTTTGCTAACTGATGTTTTGCCCATGCAAACTTCTTATTTAAAATTGTTATTTAAAAAAACACTTAGTTTCCCGATTTGGTTTCAGTGTCGGATTTGCTGAGCTTAGCAGCACGCTGCCTTTTGCGGCACACTCGCAAAGTCCAGGACTAAAGGACCCAAAGTGCAGGACTCGCCGCTCCTCTCTATGCTCTTTGAGTTTTATGGCGAATCAGCAGCCCCCTCGACGGCTCTCAACTGTTGGCCATAATTACGCGCCGCTTAACTCGCTGCCAGGGGCGTGGGTAAATCGCATGGCAGGGGGGGTCTGAAAAGGGGGGCGGCCAGGAATCGTGGCTGACAAATCAACAAACGCATCGCATTTGGGGTGCGGGAAAAAGGATTTTCGGCTGCGGAACGTTGACATCGCCTGTGGTCTGTGGCAATGGCGCGAAACAATCGCATGCCTCTGAATACGGGACGCCATTGAGGATTTGGGATTTCGGCATTTCGCCATTTCGGATTGTGTTGACTTTGTTCCACTGCCCGCACTTACATACATACTACATACATACATACTACATACTACATACTATATGCATACTACATAGAGAGGCTGACCAACTTGCAGCGCCACATGCACAAACGCCCAGTTTCTGCATGTTTAAATGCGAATTGGAATCGAACATTTGGGATGATTGGCAAATGGAGCGGCAGCTCCATTGAGCAGATGTCCCTCTGACAATCGTCCTTTTCCTCTTCCTCTTCCGCTTCCCTGGCGCATTTTCATATTTCCTGCTCGGCCACACACTTCAAAGCAAACGCTGCGAGAAACCACGTGTCAGATGCAAGTGATATTACCTATTATAAGCAACTAGTATTATAATATTCTTGTATTTATGATATTCCTGTTATCCCCTATACATTGTGTAAAGGTTATCAGTTATATTTCGAATACACAAAAATTACTTTCAGTTTTTTTCCTCTCTGCAGACAATCCATCGAAGTATACTCGTTTTCTATGCCCTGGCAGTTGTAATTATTTTAAGGCACTCTCCCCGCTTCACCCTCCTTCGATGCGGCATTTAATTGCACTTTTGTTTCAAAATGCATTTTACTGGAGTCCCACTCCATATTGGACATGTTGGTTGGACATATATTAGTCCCTATGATTATTTGTTCCGGGTTTCTGTTGGTTTTCTGCCATCACCACTCACGATGACAGAAAACTGGAATTTGTTTTGCTCTGGGAATTGAAACTGCAACGAATGGGCCAAAAGGATCTCGCAGGAAGGATTTGAATATGATTGATTTCAGTGTGGCCAACTGCGTTTGTGATGCTTAACAATGACAAAATTAACCTACAGATAAACCAACCCCCCGATAAACTACCCTGCAGGTAAACTACACTAAACCATAGATTAACTAGCTTCCAAATAAACTAAGACCCAGAAAAACTAACTTCCAAATAGAATAACTTCCAGATAAACTAACCTCCAGATAAACCAGCCTCCAGATGAACTAAGCCCCAGTTATACTAACTTCCAGATAATCTAACCCCAGGTAAGCTAACCTTCAGATGAACTAACCCCCTGATATACTAGCTTTGAGTTACTTTAACCCCATATAAACTAACCTCCAGATTAACTAGCCTCCAGCTGAACTAACCCCCAGTTACACTAACCTCCAGGTACTGTACTCGGAATCGCAGAAAAAAGAACCAGTGACCCCAAATGCGGTTTGTTTAGAGCGCCATGTATTTTGTAGCTCTTGAAGTATGTTTGGTTTAGTCATTACATACTGTTGGTAATTATTTTGTGCGGCTTTCGGGGCTGTTAATGAATTTGTTGTACAATTTGCATCAGCAATCAGCAAGTTGCATTCTGGGCATTCTCTATGAAGGCAATTAGGTAATTACGACAACATTATTAGCAAATTAATTTTGATTTTATGCGCCGGATGCCACACGCCAAAAAGAGGATTCAACATTTTGCGCAGCCCTCTTGCATGTCCTGTTTCCACTGTATATCCTTAAGCCCCCCTCCCCCCTTCACTGCCAACAATATAGGGATATTCACTCTGTGTTTTCGCTGTGCAATCGCAAATTGCGCATTTTTGTTGCATGTGTTGCATGGGTTGCATTTGTTGCATCGCTTTCGTTGTTGCCGATTGTGTTGGCGGCAGGCCAAATGATTTGGCAAGGAAATGTGTGAGAATGGAATTGGAAATCGGGGGATTTCGCGATTGCCTTGGCCCATTTAGCAGTGCCAACATATATTCCCAGCTATATATAATGAAATAATACCCAGCCAGCCAGCTTACCTAATGAACACGTTACTCTGTGTTCAACTTAAAAGCGCACTTTTACCTCATTCGATCGAGTTTACCTACAGCCCGCAGTCATATGGCAAAGATTAAAAACCAAAGCTAGAACAAAGTGGAAAATTGCACCTAAAATGCTATTAAAATGTTTCTTTATAGCCATTTTTATTATAGCCAAAGGGAACGGAAATTGCATTAATCGCAAGACGCCCAAAAAAAAAACATACAAATATTTATGCATAAGAGTGGAAAATTGATGAGATGGCAGCCTCAAAGTGAAATACTCGCACACCGAAAGCCATTCAATTCGAGGCTTATAACTTTCCAGAATCTCTATCCTTTTCGCTTGTTCTCCACAATAATTGGCGAAAACTCACGCTCATACTTTCGCAATCCTCGAGCTCGCCAAATATTGTTATGCATAAATTTGATTGCATTTTGATTTCAG